>NW_027467710.1:7238682-7241182 GCF_046742065.1 Oratosquilla oratoria
CTCCAAGGCTCCACGGCTCTACTGCTCCACAGCTCCACGACTCCACTTCTTCACGGCTCCACGGCTTGATTTCTCCACGGCTCCACGTCTACACTGCTCCACGGCTCCACGGCTCCACGGGTCCACGGGTCCATGGGTCCACGGGTCCATGGGTCCACGGGTCCACTCCCCCATTTAGCCTCCGTCACACATTTCACTATCTGTGCTACATAATAAAAGAGCCAACACATTCTATGTGTTTTAGTCAATAGCCTAACCATTCGGACCACATACCATAGTGGTGGCAGCGGTGGGATGATGGTTGATCCAGAGAGAAATAAAGATGGGGACGTCTGCAGTCGCCTGCAGCGCCTTTGCCTGTTGCCTGACGGGTACGCTAGTACGCCGCGACATGGCAATTAATAACCGGTCTAGCTCTAGCTAGCACTCCTGTGTGTTCACTGATTATTGGGAGAGTGTGGACTTTGTAATTTGAGCAGGAGGGCGAAGGAGGTGCGAGGACGACCACTCTCGTACTTCAGTCGCACGCTGAACACGCATGAGAGACGGTATAGCACCGTTGAGAGGGAAGCGTTTAGCGGCAGTGTACGGTCTCACAGTTAACCGCCCACTAATCATGGGCTATCCTGTCCGGTTGGTGAGCGATCACAGGCCATTGGTCTGGCTCTTCACTGTTAAGGGCACGAACACTCGGATCCTCCGGTGGCAAATGGCCATCGCCGACTTCGACATCGAGGTCGATTATATACCCGGGAGGCTGAACATTGTCGCTGACGCTCTCTCACGAATACGGGGGGCGGGGGGAGGGGGGGGTTTGGGGGGCTGACCACCCTATAGATGACTTCATAATTTCGACCGTAACCACGGGTGGCCGGGGGAACTCATGCACAAATACTGATGAGGATACCATCGCTTGGAACCAGGTTGAGATCCGAAAAGATCAGGATGCACACCCTGATTGGGGTCGAGTGAAACAGTATCTCAAAGGAGTGACGTCAGAAGTGCCAAAGATCCCGCGCCTAAGAGTGCCAATCGGGGAGTTCCGACTCCTCCCCGACGGACTCCTATATCATGCGCGTAGGAATGCATACCAGTTGGAAGAGCTTCGCCTGGTATGCCCTGATGGAGCAAAGGCGGCAGCGTTACGTATCGCCCATTGCCTTCCGATGGCGGGCCATGGCGGAATCCAAGTTACTCTGGAACGCCTACAGAAGTTTGCCTTTTGGCCTAAAATGTCGGAGGATGTGAAGGATTTTAAAAAAAAAAAAAAAAAAAAAAAAAAAAAAAAAAATGCAAAATCTGCATTACTTGTAAACCTTCCTATGACCTCCCAGCTCCACTTAGACAGTTTCCTGACGTAAAAGCTCCATTTGAGAGGGTGCACGTTGATATCGTTGGTCCACTAACCACCACGCTAAATGGTGCGAAGTACATCCTGACCGTAGTCGATGTATTAACCCGCTTCCTGGTCGCTGTACCTATTAATTCAAAGGAAGCGAGGACAGTAGCCCGAGCTTTTTTAAACCACGTCCTGGCCATACATGGCGCTCCAAGGCAGGTGATCTCAGATGGCGGTGGTGAATTTATGAACGAAACGTTCAAAGAGGTAATGAAAATGGCGAACATTGGCCATCATAAGATAACGCCATATCACCCATCGAGTAATGGCATAGTTGAAAGGGTAAATGGTACAATTATAAAGATCTTACGGTCCCTAGTCCAGGATAATCAAACCGGCTGGGACCAGATGCTTCTTCTGGCGGTGTTGGCGTACAATTCCGCGTACCATAGAGTCCTCAGAGATTCCCCTCATTTCCTCCTTTTTCACAGAGACCCCGTCCTACCTATAACTGAGTTCACCAGGCCAAGTGCCCCTTGGTACAACACAGATAACCCAGCAGCCGAAACAATGGCGTTAGCAAACGCATGTTTCGACAGGTGCCAAAAGTTCATAGAGGCTGCCACTATTGAGAGGCACATGAAACGGCCCAGGGCTAGAGTAAAGCAGCTCACCCTTGGTGACAGAGTATACGTAACCACCAAACCTAGGCAGGGGGTGTCAAAGAAACTTCAGCCATTGTACCAAGGCCCCTATAGAGTAATCAAACAGGTGAGCGATGTCATTTATGCCATCAAACATCTAAGGTCGGGACGTGAGTTCTGTGTCCACACGGACCGGATCAAACTCGAAGGCAATCTGTGTGTGTGTGAGAATAAGAACGTACGACGCGCGTTCCCCACACATGAGCAAGAGGTTACAGACCTACTACAGGATAGTGATTGTTGCACTAATCCTGAGTAGCGAGTCTGACCCCTCCGAGTGACACCACTCGTGTGAAGGAATTCAAACCTACCATCAGGGTAGAGACTTTCTCGTCGCACCTGCCGTCATTTGGCAGCGATCAGGTGCATATTAGTTTCCTTGCATGGCATTATTCTCCTAGTGTCTGATATTTCATGATAATAATGTTTGTTGTGTATATATTCCTTAGGAGTGTGA
>NW_027467710.1:7246182-7248682 GCF_046742065.1 Oratosquilla oratoria
CACCCGTTGTGTTTACCATGCAGAAATAACAGTCAGTTACATGGTTGGTGGGTTCGCGCCAAATCATTGGAACTCCAAAAGACAGACCTTTGCGTTTTCCTTTGGTCCAGTCTCGAAGCGTTTCCTCACAATTGTGGCACACAACATGAGGAGCCTATTGCTTGTCTTGATCACCAAGATGAACTTCAAAATATGCCTTGTAGGCACGCTTGACGAACGAGGATATGTTACGTCTCTGACGATTGAGTGTGTAGCATCCACATATGTAGCAGAAGGCATCAGGCTTGTTTCTGCAATGATGTCTCATTCTGGAAGCCATGTTTGAACTGAAACAAAAGAAGAATGATCAAAATATTAGAAGCTATCTATATATATGGACGTTAAAATGCTTATACATGGTTTACGCAAGTTCACATATGTACAATTTCATTAACCTCAAATTGCATACAAACTAGAGCTTGTAGAGAAAAACTAATTTCAGATTTGAAATCAGCGCCTAAAACTCTTTCAAAATCCGTTAAAATATCCAATGCAACTCAAAGTTACTGAAAAAGTGTTCCCCTGTGTAATCAGACAGCCAAGTCTCCGTAACTGCACATACATCAAAGCATTCTTCACTGATTAAGTCTCTGACGGCCAAAAATTTATTTCTTAACGACTGAAGGTTTAGAAGACCACACTTTACTCTGTGAGAATTATTGGCCATAGCCATGATCAGTATTTTCCTCAATACGTTTCAATTCCGCCACCACGCTAGGACAGGCAAAACTAGTAGCATAATGTTCACTGGGCCTCTTTGCCTTTGCACAATTCGCACACTTCAGAGAGAAGGAATTGCACCCTCTTCCCTCATGGCTACCCGCGCATTTATAGCATGTCGCATTCTCACCTCTCTGCTTAATAGCACATCTATCTACTCTGTGGCCAAATTTTAAACAATAAAAACACATCATAGCATGGTAACGATCGCGAACATCATACACCCCCCACTGAAGTCGCAACTTATCCTTGTTATCCTCAATAGCTATGGTGTTTATAGAATTAGGGACAGAAATAAAATGAGGAAAGCTAAGAAGATCTACGATGGCTCAAACGTCCGGACCCCGGGAAAGGATAAGTCTCATTTTATTTCTGTCCCTAATTCTATAAACACCGTAGCTATTGATGATTATTTGTTAAAAGGTGGAATAAATGTAGCAAAAATATCTTCCAATAAAATAGGAAAAATATTTAAGAAACATAATAATATTCGTAATAATCTCAGTGTCGTTTACCGTATTCCATGCAACGGTTGCCCATCATCTTACTTCGGTGAGTCAGGTCGAGGGATCAGTAAACGCTTGAGTGAGCACAAAAACGATCTCAGGGCTCATAGAACATCTAACTCCCTGGTTCGTCACCTGGACAAATGTGGACATCTACCTGATTGGAACAACACAGAAATTCTACACGAGGGATTTGAGAAGAAAATGAGAAAAACTGTGGAAGCTGCACATATCGCCACCAACAAGAACAACAACGACAGAGACGGATTTAAATGCCTCTCGAAAGCAGCAAGTGTCCTAATAATTAAATCGTTAGCCAAAAGGAAAACATGACGCTCATACCTTGGCGGGTTCCCTCTCACTACGAATATAAGAATTGTGATCCGTCTGTAATGCTGTAGTCCTCTGAAGAAGACCAAGTTGGTCGCAACGTTAGGGCAATAAACTCTATTCCTAACACATCTTCGTTTGCCCTTCCCCACCCACATTCTCTCTCATTTGTCTGAAATAATCTTAAATATATATATATATATATATATATATATATATATATATATATATATGTATATAAATATATATATACATATATATATTATATATTTTATATACATATATATATATATATATATATATATATATATATATATATATATATATAATATATATATATATATATATATACACAGTTGCAGGACCCACTGCTAACTGACACGTCCCCTGATGGCAAACAGGGAAATTCCTCATAGATATATGAGGTACCGTCATAATGACGGCGTGGACCATTGGGCACCCTATAGTAATAGGGCTTCACCGAATATAATGAATAAGGTGACACCAGAGAAATATCTCACCAGAAACCAGTTGGCAAGGAGGTGAGATTACTGCCAACCCCCTTTCATAGCCAACATGAATATGAATAGCACAATCAAAAGAAAACCGGGCGTTCCTGTTGGATCATCGTCACCTAAAGGTCCAACCGCATTGCCTCGTGTGCTTACGGGCAGTGTGCCACCGAATGTGAGTAAGCACTGTCCAAGCACATCCAAGTCTTGGACATTAAAGAACATGAAGAAAATGAAGATCTATACTTACAACGTAAGAAGTCTCTCAGAAGACCACAGACTGGAGAGTTTAATGGAAGAACTAGACAACATCAAATGGGACATCGTAGGACTGAGCGAAGTCCGAAGAACGGAAGAAAAGCTGGTACAATTACAAGATGGTCACCACCTGTT
>NW_027467710.1:7264065-7269065 GCF_046742065.1 Oratosquilla oratoria
TTATAACTTAACTTAACTTAACTAACCTTAACCTTAACTTAACTTAACTTAACTTAACTTAACTTAACCTTATTACCTAACTTAACTTAACTTAACTTAACCTTAACAAACTTAACTTAACTTAACTTAACCTTAACTTAACCTTAACTTAACTTAACTTAACCTAACTTAACTTAACTTAACTTAACTAACCTAACTTAACCTTAACTTAACTTAACTTAACTTAACCTTAACTTAACTACTAACTTAACTAACTTAACCTAACTTAACTTAACTTAACCTTAACTAACTTAACCTAACTTAACCTTAACTTAACCTAACTTAACTTAACTTAACTTAACTTAACCTTAACCTTAACCTAACTAACTTAACCTTAACTTAACTTAACCTTAACTTAACCTTAACTTAACCTTAACTTAACTTAACCTTAACCTTAACCTAACTTAACCTTAACCTAACCTTAACCTAACCTAACCTAACTTAACCTTAACTTAACCTTAACTTAACTTAACTTAACTTAACTTAACCTTAACTAACTAACTAACCTAACTAACTTAACCTAACTTAACTTAACCTATAACCTTAACTAACCTTAACTTAACTTAACTTAACCTTAACTTAACTAAAACTTAACTTAACCTAACCTTAACCTAACTTAACTAACCTTAACTTAACTTAACTTAACTTAACTTAACTATCCTTACCTAAACTTAACTTAACTTAACTTAACTTAACTTAACTTAACTTAACTTAACCTAACCTAACCTAACCTAACCTAACCTAACCTAACCTAACAAACCTAACCTTAACTTAACTTAACCTAACTTAACTTAACTTAACTTAACCTAACTTAACACTTAACTTAACTAACTTAACTAACTTAACTTAACTTAACCTTAACCTTAACTTAACTTAACTTAACTAACCTAACTTAACTTAACTTAACTTAACTAACCTAACTTAACTTAACTTAACCTTAACCTAACTTATCCTAACTTAACTTAACTTAACCTAACTTAACTTAACTTAACTTAACTTAACTAAACCTAACTTAACTTAACTAACTTAACTTAACTAACTAACTTAACTTAACTTAACTTAACTTAACTAACTTAACTAACTAACTTAACTTAACTAACTAACTTAACCTAACTTAACTTAACTTAACTTAACCTAACTTAACTTAACTTAACTTAACTTAACTTAACCTTAACTTAACTTAACTTAACTTAACTTAACCTAACTTAACTTAACCTTAACTAACTAACCTAACTTAACTTAACCTAACTAACCTAACTTAACCTAACCTAACTTTAACTTAACTATAACTTAACTTAACCTAACCTAACTTAACTTAACTTAACTTAACTTAACTTAACTAACCTAACTTAAACTAACTTAACCTTAACCTTAACTTAACTTAACTATTAACTTAACTTAACTAACCTTAACTTAACTTAACTTAACTTAACTTAACTTAACCTTAACCTAACCTAACTTAACTTAACCTAACTTAACCTTAACTTAACTTAACTTAACCTAACCTAACCTAAACTTAACTTAACTTACCTTACCTTACCTTAACTTACCTTAACTTAACTTAACTTAACTAACCTTACCTTAACTTACCTTACCTTAACTTAACCTAACCTAACCTAACCTAACCTAACCTAACCCTAACCTTAACTTAACTATAACCTTAACTTAACTTAACTTAACTTAACTTAACTTAACCTTAACTTAACTTAACTTAACTTAACTTAACCTAACTTAACCTAACTTAACTTAACCAACTAACCTAACCTTAACCTTAACTTAACCTTAACTTAACTTAACTTAACTTAACTTAACTATCCTAACCTTAACTTAACTTAACCTAACCTAACCTAACCTAACTTATAACTTAACCTAACCTTAACCTTAACTTAACCTTAACTTAACCTAACCTTAACCTAACTTAACTTAAATAACCTGACCTAACCTTAACTTAACCTTAACTAACCTAACTTAACTTAACCTTAACCTTAACTAACTTAACCTATAACCTTAACTTAACTTAACTTAACTTAACTTAACTTAATCTTAACTTAACCTTAACTTAACCTAACTTAACCTTAACCTTAACCTTAACCTAACCTTAACTTAACTTAACCTTAACTTAACCTTAACTTAACTTAACTTAACCTAACTTAACTTAACCTAACCTAACCTAACTATAACTTAACTTAACATAACCTAACCTTAACTTAACTTAACTTAACTTAACTTAACTAACCTTACCTAACCTAACCTTAACTTAACTTAACTTAACTTAACTTAACCTTAACTTAACTTAACTTAACTTAACCTTAACCTAACTTAACTTAACCTTAACTAACTTAACTTAACTTAACTTAACCTTAACTTCACCTAACTTAACCTAACCTAACTTAACTAACTAACTTAACCTTAACGTAACCTTAACTTAACCTAACTTAACTTAACTTAACTTAACTTAACCTTAACTAACCTTAACTAACCTAACCTAACCTATAACTTAACCTTAACTTAACTTAACCTAACCTAACTTAACTTAACCTTAACCTTAACCTTAACTTAACCTTAACACTTAACTAACTTAATCTAACCTTAACCTAAACTTAACCTAACCTAATCTAACTTAACAACCTAACTTAACTAACTTAACTAACTTAACCTTAACCTAACTTAACCTTAACTTAACTTAACAACTAACTTAACTTAACCTAAACTAACTAACCTTAACTAACTAACCTAACTTAACTTAACTTAACTAACCTAACCTTAACCTAACTTAACCTAAGCTTAACCTTAACCTAACTTAACTAACCTAACTAACTAACCTAACCTTAACCTTAACCTTAACCTTAACCTAACTTAACCTTAACCTAACCTAACCTAACCTATTAACTAACCTAACCTTAACTTAACCTTAACCTTAACCTAATAACCTTAACCTTAAACTAACCTTAACCTAACTTGAACCTAACAGTAACCAAACTTAACCTAACCTCAACCTAACCTTAACATAACCTAAACCTAACAATAACCTAACTTAACCTAACCTTAACATAACATTAACCTTAACCTAACCTAAACCTAACAGTAACCTAACTTAACCTAACCTTAACATTAACCTAACCTAACCTTAACCTAACCTTAACCTAACTAACCTTAACTTAACTAACCTTAACCTTAAACTTAACCTAACTTAACTAACCTTAAACCTTAACTTAACCTTAACCTAACTTAACCTAACTTAACTTAACCTTGACTTAACCTTGACTTAACCTTGACTTAACCTTGACTTAACCTTGACTTAACCTTGACTTAACCTTGACTTAACCTTGACTTAACCTTATCTTAACCTTGACCTTAAGTCCTTAACCTAACCTTAACCTTAACCTTAACCTAACCTTACCTTAACCTAACCTAACCTTAACCTCAACCTAACCCAACCTAACCTAACCTAACCTAACCTAACCTAACCTTAACCTAACCTTAACCTAACCTAACCTTAACCTAACCTTAACCTAACCTTAACCTAACCTTAACCTAACCTAACCTAAACCTAACAGTAACCTAACTTAACCTAACCTCAACCTAACTAACCTAACCTAACTAACTAACTAACCTAACCTAACCTAACCTAACCTAACCTTAACATTAACCTAACATTAACTTAACCTTGACCTTAACTTTACCTTAACCTAACCTAACCTAACCTAACCTAACCTAACCTAACCTAACCTTAACCGAGCCTAACCTAACCTATAACCTAACTAACCTTAACCTAACTTTAACCTAAATTTAACTTAATCTAACCTTAACATAAACTTAACCTAACCTAACTTAACTAACCTAACTTAACTTAACTAACCTAACCTAACCTAACCTTAACCTTAACCTTAACTAACCTAACCTAACCTAACCTAACTAACTTAACCTTAACCTAACCTAACAAAACTAGCCTTAACCTAACCTAACCTAACCTAACCCTAATCTAACCTAACCATAACCTAACCTAACCTAACTAACCTAACCTTAACCTAACCTTAACCTATAACCTAACCTAACCTAACCTAACCTAACCTAACCTAACCTAACCTTAACCTCTCCTAACCTAACTTGACCTTAACCTAACCTAACTTGACCTTAACCTAACCTAACTTGACCTTAACCTAACCTAACTTGACCTTAACCTAACCTAACTTGACCTTAACCTAACCTAACTTGACCTTAACCTAACCTAACTATCCTAACCGAACCTTAACCTAACCTAACCTAACCTTAACCTTAACCTTAACCTAACCTTAACCTAACCTTAACCTAACCTAACTTAACCTTAACCTTAACCTTAACTTAACCTAACTAACCTTAACCTTAACCTAACCTTAACCTACCTAACCTAACCTAACCTTAACCTAACCTAACCTAACCTTAACCTAACCAAACTTGACCTTAACCTTAACCTTAACCTAACCTAACCTTAACTAACCTATAACCTAACCTAACTTAACCTTAACCTTAACCTAACCTTACCTTAACCTAACCTAACCTAACCTTACCTTAACCTAACCTAACCTTACCTTAACCTTAACTAACCTAACCTAACCTAACCTAACCTAACCTAACCTAACCTTAACCTAACCTATAACCTTCACCTAACCAAACTATCCTAACCTAACCTAACCTAACCTAACTTAACCTAACCTTAACCTAACCAGCCTAACCTAACTTAACCTAACCTTAACATAACATTAACCTTAACCTAACTTAACTTAACCTATAACCTTAACCTTAACCTAACCTAACCTAACCTAACCTAACCTAACCTAACTTAACCTAACCTATAACCTTAACCTTAACCTTAACCTTAAACTAACCTTAACCTAACTAACCTTAACCTAACTTGAACCTAACAGTAACCAAACTTAACCTAAACCTAACAATAACCTAACTTAACCTAACCTTAACATAAC
>NW_027467710.1:7291565-7303826 GCF_046742065.1 Oratosquilla oratoria
TAACCTAACCTAACAAAACCTAACCGAACCAAACATAACCTAACCCTAACCTAACCTAACCTACACCTAACCTAAACCTAACCTAACCAAACCTACACCTAACCTAACCACACCAAACCTAACCTAACCTAACCTAACTTAACCTAACCCTAACCTAACCAAACCTAACCTAACCTAACCTAACCTAACCTAACCCTAACCCAACCCTAACCTAACCTAACCTAACCTAACCTAACCTAACCTAATGCTAACCGAATCCTAACCTAACCAAAACCTAACTTAACCCTAACCTAACCCAACCTATCACTGAGCTAGCCTAACCCTAGCCTAACCCTAATCCTAACCTAACCTAAACCAAACTAACTTAACCTAACCTAACCTAACCTAACCTAACCTACATAACCAAACCAAACCAAACCTTAACCTAACCTAACCCTAACCTAACCTAACCTAACGCTATACCTAACCAAGCCTAACCTAACCTAACCTAACCTAACCTAACCTAAGCCTAACTAACCTAACCTAACCTAACCTAACCTAACCTAACCTAACCTAACCTTACCTAAACTAACCTAACCTAACCCTAACCTAACCTAACCTGACTTAACCCTAACCTGACTTAACCCTAACCTGACTTAACCCTAACCTAACCTTAACCTAACCCTAACCAAACCTAACCTAGCCTAACCTAACCTAACCTAACCTAACCTAACCTAACCTAACCTAACCTAACCTAACCTAACCTAACCGAACCTAGACCTAACCTAACCTAACCTAACCTAAACCTAACCAACCCTAACCTAACCCTTACCTAACCTTACCTAACGTATACTAACCTAACCTAACCAAACCTAACCTATACTAACCTAACCTACACCTAAACCTAACCTAACCTAACCTAACCTAACCCTATTACCTAACCCGTACCTAACCTAAACCTAACCATAACCCTTAAACCTAACCTAACCTAACGCTTAACCTAAACCTAAACCTAGACCTAACCTAACCGTGAACCTAACCTAACCTAACCTAACCTAACCTAAACCTAACCTGTAACATAATCCTAACCTAACATATACCTAACCTAACCTATACCTAACCTACACCTAACCTATACCTAACCTAACCTAACCTAACCTAACCTAACCTAACCTAACCTAACCTGAACCGTATCCTAACCTACTATACCTAACCTAAACCTATACCTAACCTTGATAACCTAGACGTCATCACCTTAACCTTAAGACCTAACCTATATCCTAAAACCTAACCTAACCTAACCTAACCATAACCTCAACCTAACCTAACCTAACTTCCAACCTAACCTACCTGCTAACCTAACCTAACCTAACCTAACCTAACCCTAACCTAAACCTAACCTAACCTGAACACTAACCTAACATTACCTAACCTAACATCAGCTAACCTGAACCTAACCTAACCTAATCCTTACGCTAACCTAACCTAACCTAACCTAACCTAACCTAACCTAACCAAACCTAACCTACACCTAACCTAACACCTAACCGAACCGGCTGAACCTAACCTATACCTAACCTCTTGTACGCCTGAACCTAACCTAACCTACCAACCTAAACGTACCTAAACCTAACCTAACCTAACCTAACCTAATCCTGAACTCCTAACCTAACCTAACCTAACATCTAACCTATCCTAACCTAGACCTAACCTACCCTAACCTAAACTCCTGTAACGCTAACCAAACCCCCCTGTAACCTAAACCTAACCTAATCCTAACCTAACCTAACCTAACGCTAACCTAAGCCTAACCTAACCTAACCTAACCTGAACCTAACGACTAACCTAACCTGGAACCTTACCTAACCTAGGACCTAACTAACCCTAACCTGAAACCTAACTCTAACCACTTTTAACCTAGCCTAACCTAACCCTAACCTAACCTAACCCTAACCTAACCTAACCTAACCCTAACCCTAATCTTACCTAACCTAACCTAAGCCCAACCCTAACTTAACCTAACCTAACCTAACCTAAACTATCCTAACCTAACCTAACCTAACCTAACCAAACCAAGCATACCTAACCCTAACCTAACCTAACCTAACCTAACCTAACCTAAACCAATACCTTAACCTAACCTAACGTATCCTAACCTAACCCCTATCCTAACCTAACCTAACCAAACCCCCCATAATCCTAACCCTAACCTAACCTAATCCCATAAACCTAACCTAACCTAACCTAACCTACACCTAAACCTAACCTAACCTTAACCTAAACACTAACCTAACCCTAACCTAGTACCTAACCTAACCGTAAGCCTAACCTAACCTAACCTAACCTAAGCCATACACCTAACCTAACCTACACCTACATCCTAACCTAGACCTAACCTAACCTAACCTAACCTAACCTAACCTAACCTAACCTAACCTAACCTAACCTAACCTTAACCTAAACCTAAGACCTAACCTAACCTAACCTAACCAAACCTACACCTAACCTAACCTAACCTAACATAACCTAACCTTACCTAACCTAAACCTAACTGCCTAAATCCTACACCTAACCGTAACCTAACACTAAACCTAACCTAACCAAACCTCCATAACCATAACCTAACCTAACCTAACCTAACCTTAACCTAACCTATCCTAACCTAACCTAACTCCTAACACTAACCTAACCTAACCTAACCTAAACCATAACCTAACCTAACCCTAACCTAACCTAACCTAACCTACACCTAACCTAACCCAACCTAACCTAACCTAACCTAAACCTAACCTAACCTAACCTAACCTAACCAGAAGCCTAACCTAGACCTAGACCTAACCTAACCTAACCTAAATCCTAACCTAACCATAACCGTAACCTAACCCAACCTTTAACCTAATCCTAACTCCTCTGTACACCAATGGTAAACCTAAGCCTAACCTAACCTAACCCTAACCTAAACCTAACCTAACCTAAAATCCTAACCCTAACCTAACCTAAACCTAGACCTAACCTAACCTAAACCTAACCCAAAACCCAATCCCGGGGGTATTTCAGATTCCTAAAGGTTATTCTTGATGGTAAGTAAGTTCATCCTCTAGGAAATTTTCTTACCATTCTGCAGATGTTACACTCGAAAAGCTCTGAGAAAGAAACCTATTAGAACACCCGTTTTAACACGTCTTGCATGTATGTGCTGAAAAAATTATGGACAAAGTCCGTCCCTATTGGTGGCGTTTCCTGTACACCGAGAAACTTACCTGTTGAGAACCTCTGTGTATCAACGGGTGTCTAAAAATGGTAAAATTACACTCTTTTTCTAGTTCAACTGTTGAATTGAATGTCTTTATTCACAGCGTTGAGATCTTGCTCAACTCTATTTTTCTATATTAGTTCTTTTTGGCCATCACCACGATTATGTCATCCACGTACCCCTTAACCAAGTGGTACCCTCTTCCCATGATGGTTGATGTATTTGTCCATTTCTAATACTTCCATGAATAAAAGACATGCCATGACAAGCAGATAATGGACTCCCCATTGCGAGACCTCTAATCTGTTTAAATTCAATGTTTGTATTAAACATTAAAATATTCCAAATTTGACGACACATGGAAATAAGTTTTATATAACCATGATTCTTGGGACTCAGGAAGGTATATCATCATCGATATTCTGTTTGTTTACTTTCTTCACTGCTTCTAGGGCATCAAAAATAGAAACACTTTGTGAATAACGCTGTTATATCGAAGCATGGCCCAACTTTTTTATCGACTTACATTTAGATCTTTAAGTCTCTGGACTCAGGTCGGAAGAATTTCTCTAAATGGGCCCCCGCTGATGGAACCGATGATGTACGTTGGAAAGGGTGGGTTTTATTGCCAAGAACATTTCGCTAGTCTGTGCGGAGCGCTACCAATCCCTGAAGTTATGGGCACTCAATGGGGATATTTACCTTTATGTACATTATGTAGGTAGACCGTGCGATTATTGGGGGTTTTGGAGCTTTCTTCCTAGTAATCCTAACAAACTTTTTCTCCCCTGGTTGATTTACGTAGGATTTCTTCTCGCTTTCTTGTGTTTGTAGATTCTTGCTGATTATCTAATATCAGGCGGTTTGCCGGCCGGTTATGTCTGTTCGTATGTTTGGGACTCTTCTTATCATATCAAAAGATCGGACATTTTGTCCAGATAGTCAATTTTTATTGTAAAAATAATTACTCCGCCGCCTTTGTCGGCGTGGGTGATAATAATACATTATCATTACTCAAAGTCTTGAAGGCACTTCTCATAAATCTTTTGGGAATAACAAAACGATTACAAATCGGCCAAGTCTTGGTAACATGTTATTACCCCTTGGGTGAATACCTTATATCAACTTCGTTCTCAGGACCATTTTATAATTTATTGTTCACATTATTCTCTTGTAGTCCTTACCTTTTCCTCCTATATCAAATTTAAGTCCCAAAGACAGTACCAATTTCTCGTCTTTAGATAGCTGTCATGGTCTGAAAGGTTGGTCACAAAGTCATTCCTTTTCCAAATTTGTTCCTTATCACTGGTATTACACTAAACCAAAAAAAAAGGTAGCCTACGTTTAAGTTTTGTGTTTCTAGTACAAACATAATCCTTATTTAATCTACTTACCAGCCTAGAAAGGGGTATGGGTTACCGCTTTTCCTATTCTATACCTCATCGCTGATTGTTCGTGCGCCAACTTGTCCCTGTAACGTTTCACAGGATTCCCTTCTAAGTAATGTCGCTGGTCGCTGTCTGTGAATGGGTGTTCATCACTTCTTAGCTGTTTTGGAGCCGACGATCTAGGGAGAGAAACCATCTCATCGAGGCAATCCAGGAGAAAAGCTCCTACGGGGAGTGTAGATAGATGCTTCCTTGTGATCCGCCAACAAGAACAACAACGACAGAGACGGATTTAAAATGCCCTCTCGAATCAGCAGGCAAGTGTCCTAATAATTTTAAATCGTTAGCCAAAGGGAAAATCATTGACGTGGTCATCACCTTGGCGGGTTCCCTTCTCACTAAACGAAATAATAAGGGGGAATTGTGATCCGTCTGTAATGGCCTGTAGTCCTCTGAAGAAGACCAAGAAGTTGGTCGCAAACGTCTAGGGCCTGCTAATGTAAATACTCTATTCCTAACAACATCTTCGTTTGCCCTTGCTTCCCCACCCACATTCTCTGCTCATTTTGTCTGATATAATCTTAAATATATATAGTATGTAATAATCTAATATAATATATTTATATATATATATATATATATATTATTATATATATATATATCTTGTATATATCTTATTACGCCCTCTAAAAGTATTTAAATGTTGGTTTTTCTGCGATGTAGACCTGTGGTTCTTGCTGTGGGTCGTAGTAAAAAAAAGTTTGAAAAAGGCTCTTCTGCATATTCAAAAATGGGAGGTTGGAGGTACGATTGGGGGAGGAAAAAAAATAAAACGATAAAATAGTGTCTGTGCTTAAAGAAAAAAACTGACAGAATCTAAGATTTCCCATAAACTGGGCGGGAGATATCTATTTGATAATAACAGATGATGTAAATTCTAAATGCCCTTACTTCCTTTTCAACCCTACCCTTATAAAGTCTAGCACCCCGTGAAAACCGTCATTTTAAAATTTTCATTAAGTACCTGCCAGTGGCAGATTACAGTACCAACAGTTGCCTAATATCTAATTTTGAATGGCAAAAAAACCAAACCACTGCAACATTACAAAACAATGAGAGAGGGACAGCCATTGTCCAAGAATTATTCTGATCTTGTAAAGCATGTAATACAACCCCCGGACAGTCTTGTCAGGATGAATAACCACGAGGATGCAGCACACACACACACACTTCCATTCAGCTGGATAAACATTGTAAAGGGGCTCTTTAAAGATGCTAAGCTTATAAAAGCCCCCACGGGCGACCTCAGTCCTAGTAAAGATCAACTTTAACTGACACAAGCTATCCTTCGGTGACATTCATCTTTTACAAGACCTAAAACTATCCGTACACCAAACTCCATCTAGGATTGCTAACGTTTGTCGGAAATTCTAACGTTCAGGGCAACTGGCCTATTTACGTTCAACAGCTGACTGCTGCCCAAGCTTTAGACCCAGTCCCAACTAGGGCTTCGCATGACTCACTATATCCCTAATCTAATCAATTGAATTAGCCTATAGCTCCTGTTTAGATCTGTGATAATTAGATAGATGATGAGAGATGCCTTCATCGGCTCTCGAATATTAATCAATCTTATTACGGTCGAATGAATGTGCGAAACATTGAAAAGTGTTTTGGATTGGGAAGACAAAGGAGGCCGTTGGCCAGTATTCTAAATGGTGAAAAACATATTTCCTAGAAAAATATTATTTCATAGGTGCTAGAAACACCATCCAACTCAGTGCTAATAACATTCACGGGTTTCAATGTGACTAAAATCCCTCAGCAGATAAGGCCTACATGTGTAGTTATCATTATCATTTTTCTAACCAGGTCTTAAACAAAGTCCGTCAAAGTTTGTCTCTGCACTCAAGGCCTCTTTGTCCTGCTCTCATAGCACTGCCTGCCTGCCTGCCTGCTTCTGTCTGTTTTGGGGGGGGACCAAAGACTACCGCGCGGGAGGACCCCAATCTGATCAAAATCGGTTCAAAACAGGCTTTAAAACCGCCGTTATTTGGACAATGTAGGCAAAGGCAAGCGAACAGAAAAGAAGAAAGGGGACTGGGAATGTAAAAGAGATGGAGAGAGGGGCAGAGAGAGAGAGAAATGAGAGATATTTGATGTTTGGGCCCTTGTTTCTTGAATGACCAACATTTTCTTTGGTCGCTAGAGTTCAAGAGGAACTATTTTCCTTAACCTGCGCAACTGGATGTGTGGTATTTGACAACATTGTAAGAACTGCAAACGTGAGTCTACAGTGCGCTCTCATTAAAACAATGAATTGAAATGAAAGAAGCAATTGATATCAGATAGAACACGTAAATAAATTAATTATAAAAGTATGAATAAGTAATAGATAGACAAATGTAAAAAGAGAATAACATTGAAATGCAATTATACTAAAATAGAACCTGATTCTCCACAATCCTGATTTCTTGTTTAGTCAATCCCGTGACGTCTTCAGGCAGGGTACACTAGAGACCCCAATTGGTGGATAAGGCGTTATTTCCGCTTGGCGACACATGACTGATGAGGAGAATGTGGGGCTGTGTCGGTTGGGGGAGGAGGACTTCAGCGCGGACTGTAGCCTGCCTGCCTTGACGGACTTGTAGGCTGCAATCATGGGACAGGACGACGACGCTTTGAGGTCAGCTTGGGAGGTCAGCCCAGGTCAAGAGGAGGCACTGGGGAGGGAGGAGGGAGGGGAGGATTAAAACGGGAGTCACCTACTGTTAGGTCACCGTTGCAAAGGGTTGTGGTCATCCGACAGCGGTTGAGAAGGTGTGATGCGGTGTGTGCCCCCCTTGGCAGCAATCTCCATTATTCATCTCCACCTCTGTAGCGCCGGTGGCCCTTATCACAAGCGTCCTTGGTCATTGGGCTTCCATTCCCAAAGTGGTCCAAAACAAGAAATTATTTCAGTCAAGTAGTCGGCCGCTCCCTCCTGTATGTAGGTTTCCCCGTGAGAAATTACATGGTAAAACATCACACACAACACCACACCACCCACTTACACACACACAACTCAGGAGGCACACGCCTAATAACACACAAGCACACACACACCACACACACACACAACACCACCAAACACACACACACACACACACACACACACACACACACACACACACGAACACACACACACGACACACCACACGACCAACACACAACAAATAACACACACCACAACACGCACATAATAACACACACAACACACACACATGGACTCACACACCACACATCACACACACACCACATTTACGTCACACACCACGCACACGCACACGCACACACACACACACACGCACACGCAACGCATACACACACACTACCACAACACACACACACCATACGCATCATACACAACACACACATCTCACACCACACACACAACACACACACACACACACACTCACGCTAACACTATCAGCTCACCACACACCACACACACACACACACACACACAACACACCACTCAAAACGAACCATGACAAACCCCAGACAAACATGTAAACAGTAATAGTTGGAGAAACCTACAATTTCTGATAATAATCAATGAAAGTCTGGGCCTTTGACTACATGGACGAGGAAATGAGTAAAAGAGAATACTAGTTAACAATGATAAAGATCAAAATTCAGGATAATGCAGCGTCACTGATGGACACCCAGTAACAATAAAAATTCATAAAGAATCTAGAAAGAATTCAAAGAGCACTAACAAAGATGGTCACCAAGCCCTTAGCATGTTGACCATACGAACAAAGATTGGACAAACTAAAGAACTTACTAATTTCTTGAGCAAAGAGGAGAAAAGAGGCGATTTGATAACCATAATACAAGTGCAGCATTATGAAAGGGAGGGAAATCCTTGATAGGGACGATGATCTACTTAAAATGCGAGACAGAAGAAAACGAACAAGTAAGGACACGAGAACAGGAAACATAAGAAGCGACAGTCTACAGAAGGAGATGTGAAGAACCACAGCTTTCACACACATAGTAATAGATACATGGAATAAGATTAAAAGAGGAAAACGCAGTGAGTCGCTAAAACTATACATGATTTTAAGAAAGAACTGGAGTGCGGAAAGATACAAACTGCGGGACAACTACCGAGCATAGCTCTTCTCGCATCGTCTCGCAAAAAATAAAACTAGGTATAATATAATCTAGATAAATACACACACACCACACACACACACACACACAAGCACAACAACACAAACTACTACACACCACACACACACGACACCACACACACACACTACACACGCTACACACACACACCACACCACACACGCACCACACACGCACCACACACACACACGCACGCACACACCACCTGTATACGGCAGATAGACAAATAGTGATTTGCGAACAAAAAAAACCGAATAAGAACAAAAAAACTTTGGGATTCGGCGACCAAAAATATTTCGCATTAAGCGACTAACCCGGTTCCGGATAAACGCATCGATTTTTTAAAATGTGTTTGTAACCGTTATCATTGGGGGGATTAGTACGTTTCTATCTTTTTTTTTTTTTTTCTTGGTTTGTGAATTATTTCCTCAGTAACAATTTTATGATCACCGCTATTACACACATTCATCACCATCATCGTTCCTTCGGCTTCATCATCACCACCACCACCAACCACCTCATCCTCATCATCACCACCCGTCACCATCATCATCATCATCATCATCATCATCATCATCATTTCATCATCCATCATCATCATCATCATCATCATCATCATCAACATCCATCATCATCATCATACATCAATTCATCATCATCATCATCATCTATCGATCATCATCATCACCATCATACATCCATCATCATCATCAGTTCTTAAAGTGGTGACAGTGCTGTTAATAAATGATTAATGAAATATTGGAAAAGTAAAGTGAATATAGTAATAACTTGGAATGGAAAAGTATGGAGTTGATGAAAAGAAGAACGAAATTGAAGCTCGTCAACATCTCCTTTTAACCTTTTGCCCTCGCCCGATCTGATTGTAGAAATAGAAAACTGAGAGAGAGAGAGAGAGAGTAGAGAGAGAGAGAGGAGACGCGAGAGGAGATAAAAGTAGATCTTTGAATCGAGAGTAGAGAAAAGTACGGAGAGAGATAGAGAGAGGAGTGGAAAAATAGAATTCACTCAAACAAAATGAAAAAAGTAAAATGCCACAATGGACTCAAAAGCATCCCCTCTCCATTTTCCAAACCGACACCATTTTTGTGCTAACAACTCCAGATAGTCAGAACTTTTTTTCCCCCTTGCCAAATAATTGTGATTGAAGGGCGCCTTTACGGGGAGGGACCTACCTATTTTTGTGGAATTAAACTTTCGCGTTACATGCCACACGTGCCACAGGAATAACGTCATTTTTATGTGCGATCTTGTGTGTGCGCACATACATCAACCACGTACACGTACCACGTACATACACACACACGCGTCGCGCGCGACACACTCACACACACACACGAGCCACACCATGCACACACATACGCCATACACCACATGCACACAAACACACAACACATGCTACACTATCCCACCCACATGCACACACATACGCATTACACACACATGCACCATACAAACACACCTCACATGCACACACACATGCACCACAACCACACACACACATACATTGTAATAACGTATATATACGTTGCTGTGTGTGTGTTTGTGTGTGTGTGGTGTGTGTGAGTGTGTTTTGTGTGTGTGTGTGTGTGTGTGTGTGTGTGTGTGTGTGTAATCATGTGTTGATGGGTACATGTTTGTGTAGGTACATTTATGTGTGTGGTGTGTTGTGTGTGAGTCGTGTGTGTGTGTGTGTGTGTGTGATGTGGTGTGGTGTGTGTGTGCGGGTGTGTGTGTGTGTGTGTGTGTGTGCTGTGTGTGTGTGTGTGTGTGTGTGTAACATGTTTGTTGTGGGTACATGCTTTGGGTAGTAGGTACATTATGTTGTGTGTGTGTTGTGTGTGGTGTGTGTGTGTGTGTGTGTGTGTGTGTGATGTGTGTACGTGTGTCCGGTTTGTGTGTGACGTGTTCTCGTCTATGTTGCCACACACAACATACCCACAACACAACTCCATAAGGACCGTACATAGGACGACCCTAGTCTTTCACTGAGCGACGCGAGCGATGAAGGATTCAGACCGACCAGACAGATGTTCATGGTCAGCGTTTGTTCCCCCCTCTCCCCCAATTGAGTCTCAAAGAGGAAGTGGTCTGGTCGTCCTCGATGTTGGCATTTTCTGCGGAGAAAACCGACACTAACTGACTAGAATAAATCTCGGGGCAGTTCTAATTTCTTTTCTTGTTGATGAAACGTACTACACAGAAGGATTACAAAGGATTACAAAGGCGGAGCATGCCGACAGGAGACCTTTTGATCCATATCTAGGTTCCGGATTGCTGAAAAAAAACTCATATTAATAATAAAAATGGATAAATAAAAACTATGATAATGTAAATAACAAATAAAATAACATAAATAAATGCCATAGGTATAGTTTACAATAATAAAAACAAACAGGTAGGTAAATAGTAAATAATAATAAATTGACCATATAACTAATAATAAAATAAAAATCAGACAGGACAAATGAATAACAAAACAAAAACAAATAAAATAGATTATTAATCATTACAGCATCTTACTTAGGTATTTATACTAACATGATTCTTATAAAAGCTTTGAACTGAAAAACTACATTGCACTACGGAGACTTGTGCAGGAAGTTTATTCCATTCAGTAACTACACGGTTTGGCAAAGTTGTTTCTACCTACTTCCAAATTGAATCTATTTCCAGACAGTTTGGAGACCATTGTTTCTTTGCCAAACCGTTTACGTAAGACGGGGATGTAAACGGACTGACCTGACCTGACGTATGCGTTACAATTCGTTACCCCGTGGAGAATGAAAAGGGTTCTTCTTCATAATATGATTCACTGTGCACCCACCGTTACACTGGTAACGGAACAGATCTGGTGAAGCCGTTACGGTTACGGTTAGGTAAGGTTCGCCAGGACGTTACATTTACGTTGATGAGTTGTTTTTGGAATGTGATTTGCTATGTAATAATGATAAAATATCAACAATGATAATGGATATTGAGGAATCATGATGAATAAGATAATGATAAATAAAAGATACTAAATTAACGGCAGGAGAATAACAGTAATCGATATATAGATAGATAGAATAAGTTTAAAGTAATATAATAATTACCGAACAATTCATGATGATGATGATGATGACGATGATGTATCGATGGTTCTATGATGATGATGACGATGATGATGATGCATGATGATGATGATGATGATGAATGATGATGATGATGATGATATAATAGTAAATGATAATAATAAATAGTAATAAACAATTTATCAAGTTAACAACTTCAATACAGCATATACACTGACAATAAAACAATGGTTGGATGTTTAAATCTTAGATCTTTGTATACTAATATAGCAATGTATAATATGGCATGGTTAGTGCTGCTTGCTGCTCCGTTCGCATTAATTATGATGATGGCGCGCGGGCGGCGTAGGCCGGCGCTCATATCTTCCTC
>NW_027467710.1:7304326-7354326 GCF_046742065.1 Oratosquilla oratoria
GGGTTGATGAAAGAATATTAGGATGGTATGGACACATGGAAAGAATGAGTGAAGAAAGGCTAGTAAAAGAGGTATGGAAGGCAGATGTGGAGGGAGTGAACATGAGGGGACGTCCTAGGATGAGGTGGATGGATGGGGTGAAGGGGGCTTTGGGGAAGAGGGGAATGTCTGTTGAGGAAGGACGGGAGAGGACAGAAAACGGGTGAATGGAGAATGGTTGTATGTGGATGATGTGATTGCATGAGGTGGAATGGGCGGGGGGATGGGGGTGAGGTAGTATGTGTGAGCAAAATTTGACATAGCCCGAAGGGATTTCTCCCCATCTTCTCCTTTTATGCAATGGGGGGACGGAGAGGGGGGATCGCTGATTTAATGAAGCGGCCTTGCTGTGGATGTGCTGTGTCTTGAGACACTGCTTTTGATCCAGGGCAGTGGACAAGGTGGAGGGATGACCCGTCATCCAGGAGGTGCTAAGATGAGAGGGAGGGTGGAGGGGTGTGGAGTGTATACAGGGATGGAATGGGTGGAAATGATTTTATGCCTTTTCCTTTTTGGCTACCTCCCTTGTAAGGGGGAAAAAGCCTTGGTATATGTATGTATGTAACAAGATCAGACACCAGAAGTTCTACATCTGTAGTTAAAAGCTATGTTTAATTAACACTAACTTCCTGCACCAATATGACATCTGAACATACCAAACATTCCCCATAGAATGTCATGTATTTAGCAATTCCATGCAAGAGCCCTTACACTTTCATCCTTCACACCATACAAGCACTACCACGGGGATGATGACACAAGACAAAGGCCCGCAGAAGCAATCTCCAATAGACCCTCATGTGAAAAAAATTTGGTCTACTCGTTCTTTCAATGTACCTAAACCATCCCAATAACTTTTCATCAGTGTCTTAACAGCCCTCCACTTCATATCACAAAATCCAGGATTGGCTAACTACTAAACTCTCGTAGGCCCAGGATTAAACAAAGATAAAAATTCTCACCAGCATTATAGCTAACCAACCTGTTGCTATGAATACTTACTAAAAAGCTTCTGCTTGAACCCACTGGATTCCCTCTGCAAAATGGTACTACGAACAACCTTGTTAATGCAAAACAGTCCAGATGAAACAAGTCTGACCTGAAACAAGCAACTGATATAATATCCACTTAAACTTAACAACCAAGTACAAGACAATTCCAACAATCAGACAACACATTAACCTTCATAGGATCACCCTCCGGTGGAAACTGCGAATGTGATAGAAATGGTTATCATCATGAAATGCATCTTCCTCCTATGTAATTACACATTAGCATTGCCAAATGTTCAGTAACTAGGTTTCTTAAATTTCTATGTACGACAATGCTCACAGGCTTGCCAGTCTTCCATTCTGGAAACAAGAACCTACATTAATCATACATACATATACCAAGGCTTTTTCCCCCTCACAAGGGAGGTAGCCAAAAAGGAAAAGACATAAAATCATTTCCACCCATTCCATCCCTGAATACACTCCA
The DNA here is from genome assembly GCF_046742065.1 of Oratosquilla oratoria. Lineage (NCBI taxonomy): Eukaryota > Metazoa > Arthropoda > Malacostraca > Stomatopoda > Squillidae > Oratosquilla > Oratosquilla oratoria. Next base: position 7,305,845 of record NW_027467710.1, read on the forward strand.
CACCCCTCCCACCCTCCCTCTCATCTTAGCACCTCCTGGATGATGGGTCATCCCTGCACCTTGTCCACTGCCCTGGGTCAGAAGCAGTGTCACAAGACACAGCACATCCACAGCAAGGCCGCTTCATCAAATCGGCGACCCCTCCGTCTCCGTCCCCCCATGCATAAAAGAGAAGACGGGGAGAAATACCTTCGGGCTGTGTCAAAATTTGCTCACACATACTACCTTACCCCCCATCCCCCCACCCACTCCAGCTCATGCATCACAACATCATCCATATACAACCATTCTCCATTCACCCCTGTCTTCTGTCCTCTCCCATCCCTCCTCAACAGACATTCCCCTCTTCCCCAAAGCCCCCTTCACCCCATCCATACACCTCACCCTAGGACGTCCCTTCATGTTCACTCCCTCCACATCTGCCTTCCATACCTCTTTTACTAGTCTTTCTTCACTCATTCTTTCCATGTGTCCATACCATCCTAATGTTCTTTGATCAACCCAATCTCCCAATCCCCTTTCCACCTCTGTTCTCCTCCTCACCTCCTCATTTCTTACTCTATCTAGCCTAGTAACCCCCATCATACTTCTCAGACACCTCATCTCAAACACATTCAAACTCCTTCTCTCTTCTTCTCTTATGTTCCATGTTTCTGCCCCATACAGTGCTGTTGGCACAATCACTCCTTCATAAAGTCTCTTCTTAGGATCCATTCCCAAATATCTATTCCTCATTACACTTTTTAAACCACCAAGGCATTTACTCGCTTCTCTCAATCTACATTCTACCTCCACCTTCACTCCACCTTTTCCTGCCATATTTGCACCCAAGTATCTAAAACTATCCACTTCCTCCAGTCACTCTCCCTTAACCCCTTCCATACGGTGCCGCACACGTAGGCGTCATGGGGAGCGAGTGTATTCGCGAGGCTGCCATATCGGCGTCTTGATTATATTTATTGTAGTCGCCCCTCCATAATGACATTCTTTCTAATTCTTTTGTAATCGCACTTTCTATGGTTATCAAAACTCACGGGTGAAGAGAGAACGATCGATATAAGCGGTGACTATATTTTATGATGCGAATATTATTACGACACGTCGTACGGCTGGCATTGGCTGCTGCCACCGAGATCTAAGTCCATGACGCCTACGTGTGCGGCACCGTATGGAAGGGGTTAATGCTCACTTCCAGTCTACTGCCACTTTCACCCCTTGTACATCTCAGCACCTTACTTTTACCCACATTTATCTTTAGCTTTCTTATATCACACACCCTCCCAAACTCTGTCACCAACTTCCTTAATCCCTCCTCCGATCTTGCCACAAGCACAGTGTCGTCTGCAAACAGCAACTGGCTCACCTCCCACTTTTCTCCATTTTCTTTAACTAACTCCAATCCCTGACCCACTTCCAGACTACTGCCACTATCACCCCTCGCACATCTCATCACCTTACTTTTACCCACATTTATCTTCAGCTTTCTTCTATCACACACTCTCCCAAACTGTGTCACCAACTTCCTCAATCCCTCCTCCGATCCTGCCACAAGCACAGTGTCGTCTGCAAACAACAACTGGCTCACCTCCCACTTTTCTCCATTTTCTTTAACTATCTCCAATCCCTGACCCACTACCTTTGCATTTACCTCTTGCACCACCCCATCCATGTATAAGTTGAACAGCCAGGGTGACATAACGCATCCTTGATGAAGTCCCACCTTTACCTCGAACCACTCGCTCTCTCCATTTTTAATCCTGACACAAGTTCTACTACTCTCATAGAAACTCTTGACAGCTCCCAGAGGCTTTCCTCCTATCCCGTATATCCGCGAAACCTCCCACAGTGCCTTTCTGTCAACCCTGTCGTAAGCCTTTTCCAGATCCATAAAGGCCCAAAAAATATCCTTCCCCTTTCCTATAGCTTTCTCACATATCTGTCTTACCACAAAAATCTGATCTACACAACCTCTACCTGTCCTATATCCACACTGTTCCTCACCAATTACTCCCTCTCTTCCTCTCCTAATCCTCTCAATCAAGATCCTCCCATAAGCCTTCCCAACTACACTTAACAAGCTAATCCCTCTGAAACTACTACATTCACACTTGTCCCCTTTTCCCTTGTAAAGAGGAACTATACAGGCACTCCTCCAGTCCTCCGGCACTTTATCCTCTCTCCAGCAAACATTAAATAACTTCACCAGCCAGTCCACCATCACTGTACCTCCTTTTTTTAGACATTCTGCATGGCATCCATCCAGACCAGGTGCCTTACCTCCTTTCATCATCTTAACAACTGCCTTCACTTCATTCTATCCTTATTTCTCCTCCATTTTTCTCACTCATCACTCTAATTTTCATAGCATTTTCCACTGCAGCTATCTTTCCCTCCCTATCCTCCTTCACATTTAGAAACTCCCTAAAATATTCTGCCCATCTTCCCCTTTCTGCCTTCTCTTTCATTATCATCTCTCCATCTGCACCTTTTACCTTTTCTTCTCTACTTGATTCGCCTCCTCTTCCTCTCTAAATTTATTTCCAAAACATCTTTTTATTACTTTCAAAATTTTCTGTCATACTCTTACCCCATTTCACATCTGCTCTCCTCTTTGCCTCCTTTACCTTGTGCTTTACTTCTCTTTTCTTTTCTTTGTACCTCTCATATGACTCCCTCATCCTATTTTGTAACCAATCTGTGAAAGCTCGCTTCTTCTCTTCTACAACCTTCTTTGTTTCCTCATCGCACCATTCACTACCCTTTATTTTACTTCCTCCTGTCCTTCTTGTTCCACACACCATCTTTGCACACTTTGTGACTCCCTCCTTGAACCATCCCCATTCCTCCTCCACACCTAGCTCTACTCTATCCTTCACTCTCTCCCACTCCTCCTTCAGCTTCTTCTTGTATTCCTTCTCCTTTTCATTTTCATTTAAAGAGTTCACAGAAAGGCACTGTGGGAGGTTATGCAGATTTATGGGATAGGAGGAAAGCTTTTGGGATCTGTCAAGATTTTTTATGAGAGTAGTAGAGCTTGTGTCAGGATTAGAAATGGAGAGAGTGAGTGGTTTGAAGTAAAGGTGGGACTTCGTTCGTCAAGGATGCGTTATGTCGCCCTGGTTGTTCAACTTATACATGGATGGGGTGGTGCGAGAGGTGAATGCTAGGGTAGTGGGTCAGGGATTGGAGATGGTTAAAGAAAATGGAGAAAAGTGGGAGGTGAGCCAGCTGTTGTTTGTGAGGAGGAGAACAGGGGTGGAAAAGGAGCTGGGAGATAGGGTTGATGAAAGAGTATTAGGATGGTTTGGACACATGGAAAGAATGAGTGAAGAAAGACTAGTAAAAGAGGTATGGAAGGCAGATGTGGAGGGAGTGAACATGAGGGGACGTCCTAGGATGAGGTGGATGGATGGGGTGAAGGGGGCTTTGGGGAAGAGGGGAATGTCTGTTGAGGAAGGAAGGGAGAGGACGGAAGACAGAGGTGAGTGGAGAATGGTTGTATATGGATGATGTTGTGATTGCATGAGGAGGAATGGGCGGGGGGGTGGGGTAGTACGTGTGAGTACATTTTGAAGCAGCCCGAAGGGATTTCTCCCCGTCCTCTCCTTATATGCAAGGGGGGACGGAGAGGGGGGGTCGCCGACTAAATGAAGCGGCCTTGCTGTGGATGTGCTGTGTCTTGCGACACTGCTTCTGACCCTGGGCGGTGGGCAAGGTGCAGGGATGACCCGTCATCCAGGACGTGCTCAGATGAGAGGGAGGGTGGGAGGGGTGTGGAGTGTATTTAGGGATGAAATGGGTGGGAGTGTTTTTATGCCTTTCCCTTTTTGGCTACCTCCCTTGAAAGGGGGAAAAAGCCTTGGTATATGTATGTATGTACTCTAAGTACCTCCCTACCTTTTGTCGCTTTCCTCTTCCTCCATCTATCCCCCACTCTCAACTTACCTTCCATCAAAAAATGATCTGATATTTCTCCACCCTCTCCCCTTAGCACATGTACATCCTTAACTCTTCCTATCATAAACCTATTTACCACTACATAGTCCATTAACACTCTATCTACCACCCTTCCATCCACCACCCTCTCCCATATGTACTTATGCTTGACTTTCTTCCGAAACGCTGTATTTGCTATCATCAACTCTCTTTCTAGACACATTTCCACCATCAACTCTCCACTACGATTCTTTCCTGGAACTCCACATTTCCCAACCACACCATCAATTGGATCATTTCCTACCCTAGCATTAAGGTCTCCCAGTACTATTACATTAGTATTTCTCCCTAAATCGTCTATGCACTCATTTAAATCTATCCAAAAGGCCTCCCTTTCTTCTACACTCTTCTCACTGCCAGGTCCATATGCACTTACAAAACCCCACATCTCCTTTCCCAGTTTCACCTTCATCCACATTATCCTTGAGGAAACCTCCTTCCACTCCACTACACGTTTACCTATCTCTTCACTTACTAGTATAGCCACCCCTTCCCTCCCTCGCCCTCTCTTCACTCCTGATAACCTCCCACTTACACTCCCAAACTTACATTCACCCTTCCCTTTCAGCTTAGTTTCACTCAAAGCCAACACATCCATCTTTCTTCTCACAAACATACTACTTATCTCTTCCCTTTTACTCTCATCTGTACCACATCCACGCACAATAAAAGACCCAAACCTTAGTGTGCTGGTTGGAAAACTCCCAGACCCTCTTATGCCTTTGCTTTTTCTTTTAGGAATGTCCCCTGTGGGGCTACAAGGAGAAAGATGCCTAGTCCCAATCCCCATCCCTTTCTTCTCACCTCTTACAATCCAAGTGGAATTACTTGATGGCAGTATTCTTTTCCCTCGTCCCAGGGAATTAATCATAATTCAATAAAACAGGTTTAGTATATTTCACAAAGAGATCAGAATCACAATTTTTAACATTTTGCCAACAGGCAATCCTAAGGTGTCCTAAGTGATGGGCCATCATGTATGCAGTATTAACAAGACATACCAACATTCTTACCAGTGACCATGATCTCCATTCAGTCTCGCTTTGATGTCACCTGCAAAAAACTATACATTAATCCCAATTCAAAATTAACTTCACAGTATGATCAGTAAAATGGTCAAAATCACATTTCTTTAGCACTTTGCCAACAGGCAATCCTAAAGTGTCCTAAGTGATGGGCCATCATGTATACAGTATTAACGAGAAGAAATAAAAACATCTTACCAGTGATCACGATCTTGTCCTTCAGTCTCGCTCCGACATCACCTGCAAACAACTGAACATTAATCCCAACTCAAAATGAACCTCACAGTATGATCAATAGAATGGTCAGAATCACATTTCTTTAGCACTTTGCCAACAGGCAATCCTAAGGTGTTCTAAGTGATGGGCCATCATGGAGATAAACACTAGCAATTATGATAAAAATGGAAAAAGTTAACTCCTTTACCACCACATTTATTTGGTCACCAGCTGCAACAAATTTCACTTCTTTGGACCAACTTCAGAAAATAGCAAACACTGAAATTCTGCAATCAACAACAATTGTGTTAGCAAACATTCCTAATGCATAACAATATCTATCTACATACCATAGGCTTCTTCCCCTTCACAAGGGAGGTAGCCAAGTCAAAACATGCTTCTTCAGTCATACTCCACTCACCTGTTTCCTTATCCGCTTTGCTTAAACTCACAGCACCTGAAAATATTCCTCATCAGTTAAATATATAATGAAAATGACCACCCATCGCCTAGGCAATCAGGGTACAAATACTATATCATTTGTTACTCATGTTGAAAGTAAGATTCTCATCATAGTTCTACTCTGGCTAGCAGCCTGTAGGTATCTATACCTGTACTGAACAGATGAATGGACATTAATGTCCAAACTTGATCAAACTGGTACACTGTCCACTTGAAAACCTGTCAACGGAAAAATCAACCATAAGTACATGGGAGAGGGTGGTGGATGGAAGGGTGGTAGATAGGGCACTAATGGACTACATAGTGGTAACCAGGAGAATAATGGGAGGATTTTTGGATGTAAATGTTCTACGGGGAGAGTGGGGGAAAAGACAATTTTTTGGAAGTTGACAGTGAAGGATAGATGGAGAAAGGTAAAGGGCAGAAGGTAGGGAGGTACTTAAAGTAAACTGCTTAGATGAGAGAAAAAGAGGAGTACAAGAAGAAATGGGAGTGGGAGGGAGTGAAGGTTAGAGTATAACTAGGAGAGGAGGAATGGGGATGGTTCAAGTTGTGGAACAAGGACAACAGGAGGATATACAAGGGTAGCGAGTGGTGGGATGAAGCATTCAAAGATTGTAAAGAAGCAAGCATTCAAAGATTGATTACAAAATAGGATGAATCACAAGAATGTACAAAGAAAAGCAGAATAAAGCATAAGAGGGGAGAGGTGAGCAGAAGTGAAATGGGGTATAAAAAAAAAAAAAAAAAAAAAAAAAAAAAATCCACTCCCTTCCCTCATCTTGGCTCCTGGCTGATGGGTCATCCCTGCATCTCACCCACTGCCCTGGGTCAGAAGCAGTTTAAGACAGTACATCCACAGCAAAGCAGATTAAATAAACTGGCAACCCCCCTCCTCTCAGTCACCTCATGCAGATGGGGAGAAATCCCTTTATGCTGCATTTTTCACACATTGCCTCACCCCCCCCCATCCACTCCCCCTCATGCCACAGCATCCATACACAGCAATTCTCCATTCAGTCCCATCTTCTGTCCAAAACAAGTACCAACCTTAATGCAGCTGAGGAATGCTCCAGGCCTTTACCTGAAAAAATACCACTTGTAAACAATGGCTCTTGATCCAATGCAAGGTGTACACTATAAGCAATGTCAGCCCTGTTGAGCTTGCCAACACAGTAATTCTGGAGATATTTTTTGTCATCATTATTTGAAGTACAACCACAATACAATAACTCGATACTTACTACTGGCTCTAAAGCACACCACCACCACAGGTCATCCTACAAACTCGAAACTGAAAATGTAAACATTACAATGCAACAAAGCCATACACCAACTGACAAACCAACAACACTCTTTACATCCGTGGTTCCCAACTGGTATGCCATGACACCAATGGGTGAAGCAAGATCAACTGAGGGTGCCTCCAAAATTCAGGGCAAAAATTACTGTCAATTATATATTTGTATCGTCATCCATTTTTGTTCATTAAAGCAACATCAGTGTAAAGATGAGTATTTTCATATTATCCTGGGACATAATTTTGTTACACTGATGTTGAATCAACAAAATACTGACAAACTACAATTTAGATTTTCTAATAAGGGTGCTGCCGGGGACTTCTGAAAGGCTTGGCAAGGGTGCCTCCTCAAGCCAGAAATGGTTGGGAGCCACTGCTCCACATCAAACTTGTCTTGGTCTTGTTTAACCTTCCTCATAAACCAAGAAATGCATTCATAAATGTTTGCAGCCCGGTAACCAGAAGCAACATTGCAACTGGGGCATAAGGGGAGCAGACTGATCTTTAATTCACCTTAGCACCAACATAGCACATACTCAATATCAGTGACTCTGGGATCAAATATTTACTTAATCCATCAATTACTATTCTATATTCATCATGGACACTTTTGCTTGCTCAACTGTATTTGCTTCCAAGTCATTCTTTCCACCTAGCATAGTTTGGGCAACTAGATCTGTCAGCTTTCTTTCCATCCCCATAACAGACTTCATATTTCAACTCCTCACCAAGCACATTTTCAAAGTTCAAGTTCCATACATTTGTTCCCCTTCCCTCTTCCCCTGTTCAAAGATTTCCTGGCTGTTAATGATTATTTTAAAACTACCTATCCCTACTCAAACTACCTCAATATAGTACCCAACTGGTCAATCACATTATTAACCACTTCAGTACGAGTCAAATTCTCACGCGCAGCATGGCCTATCATAGGAACAATGCATCACACTACTTGCATTATAAAATAGTCACTACTGCATTACTCATTCTTTTTTACTCAGTAATAAACACTGACAACATGATCAAACCAGTTCATAGAATCCGGGGGTAACTCGTGTACAACTACAAAGATATACGTAATCAAAACTGACACCGGCATCCTTGCGAACACATCCACGCCTCATGACACCTGTGTAAGTGTCATTGTACCCAAGTGGTTAACATTGCCAACAGGTATTCCTACAGTGTCCTATATGATGGGCCATCATATTCAAAAATTCAAATGACAATGCAATCTTACCATTACCAGCTCAGGGTCATCTAAATCTGGTGCAACTTTGTAAAACCCAAGGTTGCCTAGACCTAGCAAAGATCTTGTATGGCCAGGCTACTGATGAATGTGTTGACCCCTGGAGGAAGAAACCATAAATATATTCTGCTCCATCTCTTGCTATACAGTCCTAAGAGGTCAAATATTCAGAGATCTTGGTGGTTATAGTCGTCATACAACAGTCAAGAGTAGCAAATACATTCTCATCATTATTGCAAATGCAATTTCCAAGTACCATGCAGGTAAACCTACCATAGTGATGTACCGTAGTCCTGATGTGCTTTCAATCTCGATCATGTACATATGCTCTTAAACAATGGCCAACATCTTTCTTTACAATTCAATACCACAAGTCTTGTCTGGAAAATTAAAACTTCTAAAACACCTTCATCACACTTCTCCTGTCTTTTCTTGATTACACCAAACGACATGCGGGTAAGCCTGTCTTAGGTCTCGTCATCTAACTCATCATTTATCAAAGTCCAAAATAATTACATTTCTTTCAAAACATCATATCTAACCAAAAAAACTTAACTGACCTGCATGTGCTAATCCAGTATCTACAAAAGAGGTTCATTTATACACCTCTTGTGCATGGACCTGTCAATTAAACAAACTTCACTTACATGCAAACAAAGTTATTATTGAAGATGTACTTTTGGTTTTCAGTAACGAGGAATTGTGTCCACAGCAGTTATTGAGACAGGGATAACAATCATCATTTCTTAAAGACCTTTTGCATTAAATAGGATCAAACTAACCTCTCCATCAGCACCTGGCAGCACCAACATCCAATCCAAGGTACCAGCATCAATTGTACAACCTCCATGACAACAGTATCCATGGTCCTGGAGCCGCAGCGTTTACGTCGTGGGACTAACCCCCAACCCCAAGAGTTGGGGGCCAAACGGCGGCAACCAGCCCTGGCCACCGGCTCTACGCAGGTGGCACCGATCCCCAAGAGGAGCTACGACTGCCTTGGGGAGTACAGTAGAAGCCCGATTTAACGAATCTCAATTCAGCGGAAGCTCAAATTAGCGAACTGCAAATAGCAATAATGAAAATGCTCAATTTAGCGGAAATGGTCCGCTAAGTTGACCATTTTCCGCTAGCTGGCCAGATGCGCGTCTACAGAAATAGCTCAATTTAGCGGGAATGGTAAGCTAAGTTGAGCATTTTCCGTCAACTGGCCACATGCGTGTCTCAGAGTCCAATGTTACCAGATGTTACTAGATTGTGGTGGTAGAGTCAAGGAAATTTTTATAATTTAGTACTTTGGAGGTATATATATATATATATATATATATATATATATATATATATATATATATATATATATATACGTACTATAATATATATACAATAATATATAATTCAGTATATGTATAAAGTATAATTGTAGCAGAAATATATTCAAGTAGAAATAGACGGTATAATAGGAAAACAAAATAATGAAACAGTAAGTTAATGGGAAAATTCAAAATCAATAATATATAATTCAGTATATGTATAAAGTATAATTGTAGCAGAAATATATTCAAGTAGAAATAGACGGTATAATAGGAAAACAAAATAATGAAACAGTAAGTTAATGGGAAAATTCAAAATCAGTACGCGAGAGTAATCACCACGAAAAACACTTCTATAACAACGAACTAAGTTTTCTGCAACAACACAACAATAATGCTCACTATCCAAAACCCAACTGCCCAGTCCTATTAATCGCTAGAATTATGTACATCGAACCAAACACGAAGCTATGACTAATATTTCGCGAAATTCACAGACAGCTCATATCATTGTTACACGACACACACACACACACTTCAGCGAATGGACGGCTTGGATGACGTTCTGAAGAAAACTGAAGTCTGTGGATCCCAACGCAAAGAGAAGTGCCTAGTGTTTTTACAGGGTGGGGGGGAAATTGCTCGTGGAGTAGTGGGAAAGTAGGGAAAGAGGAAAAGGGGAGGGATTACTGAGGGAAATGGAAGGAAATGAGGAGGGAGTAGACTTGGCCCAGCCAGACAAGCGAAAGGTAAACAAAAGACTGAGTGAGGATGAAATGTCTAATAAAAATGTAAAGATTAGAAGTATAGAGAGGAGCAATACAGTAGAAAGTGACGAGAATATGTTCCAGGGATTTAAAGAGGGTGGGGGGGACACAACCCTCTGATAAGACTAGAGGAGAGAGTTGATAAGGTGATCGAGGACTTGGAACGTAAGTTAGGTAATGTTGACTCCATTTTCCAGAGAATTGAAAGGTTGGAACAACTTGAGAAGGCAAACAGAAACTTAACTGAAGAAATAGAGGACCTAAAAAGACAGTTAGGAAATGTAAAGGAGGAGAATGAGAAATTGAAGAAGAATAGTAATGAAAACAGAGAGAAAATAGCTAAAGAAGCTAAAAATTGGAGAACAACCCAAGAAGGGAATAAGGTTTCATTCACTGACATAGTCAAACAGCAATTGAAAGAACATAATGAAGACTCAGTTATTAAAGTGATGAGACAGAAGGAGAATATAGTAAGAGAATTAGCTGACAAAAAGAAATGTATAATTATATTAGGAATGGAAGAGAAACATAACCCAGATAGAACCGCAAGAATCAAGGAGGAAAATGAAAAAGTAAGCAGTTTATTAAAATTAGTCCAGGAAGATGAACCAGAAATTATAAAGGAAATTGAGGAAAAATTCAGACTCGGAAAATATAGTACAGATAAGACCAGACCAATTAAGATTAAATTCAGGTCACAAACAACGGCAGAGAAAATTCTATCCAAAACAGGGAAACTAGCAACAAATGATCAATATAAAAAGGTATGGATAAAAAGAGAAATGAATAAGGAGGAAAGAGAGGCAGAAAAGCAGAAAAGACTTGAAGCTAAGGCAAAAAACGAGGAAAGAACGGAGTCAGAGAAAGAGAGATTCTATTGGAGAGTAGTGAACATGAAAATAAAGCAGTTCGACATACTAAAGAAAAACAAAAGGGAAACAGAGAACACAATGGAAGTGGCAGAAAACTAAGAGCGTCTTACACAAATATAGATGGATTGATAACAGGATTGAATGAACTGAATGATTATTTGAAAAAGAACCGGACATAATGGGAATTGTAGAAACAAAATTAAAAGGCCCACTACCACCCAACAGTGTAGGACATGATGCATACAATTATTGGATTAGAAACAGAGAGAAAAAACAAGGGGGTGGAGTTATGTTCCTGACTAAGAAGGATATAAACGTGAAAGGTGTCATATATGGAAAGAATACAGTAGAGATGATTATGATAGAAGTGGAAGACAGAGATAAGAAGAGCAGAAAATTTGTGATCAATTATGTGCCTCCGAAAACAGCCTCATGGGAGGAGAGTGAACATAAAAGTATGTTAGAGGACACAAAGATAGCATTAACTAAAATAATGGAAGACGGAGGAAGAATAGTTATGATGGGTGACTTTAATTGCAAAGAAATCTGCTGGGAAGAAATGACAGTAAAGAGTGGTGATGACTCATGGGGAAATGCTCTACTTGAGATGATTACTGACCATTCAATGACACAATGGATACAAGAGAACACTAGGTATAGAAATGAAGAAGAACCATCGAGGCTAGACTTAATAATTACATCTGAACCTAGAATAGTGGACAAGATTGAATATAAAACACCAATAGGTAAAAGTGACCACATATTGATTGAACTGGAACTTAATGAAGAAAAATATATGAAAAGAAATGAACAATATAGAAAAGGAAGAATGATGTATGAAAAAACAAACTTTGATGAAATAAGAGAATTCTTCCAACAAGAAAACTGGGAAGAAATATACAAAGAAGAAACATCAGTGGAAGAGAAATGGAATATTTTGACAAAAATTTACAAAAAAGGAGTGGAAAAGTATGTCCCAAGACAAAAACAAGAAAAAGAATATGTAAAATGCTGGTACAACAAAAGTTGTAGGGAGTTAAAGGACAAAAGAGACAAAGCCTGGACCAGATGGAAAAAAGACAGAAGACCTGAAAAATGGAAAATATATACTGGTTATAGAAATGAATATGTACAAAAGTGCAGAGAGGAAAAAAGAAAATATGAAAAAGATGTCATAGAAAAGTGTAAAGATCAACCAAAACTATTCTACAGATTTGTAAACAATAAACTGAAAAACAAACAAGACTTGGAGAAATTAAGACAAGGAGGAGTTGAATACACTGAGGAAATGGAAATGGCAGAAATTATGAACAAACATTTTAAATCAGTGTTTACAAGGGAAAATATACAACCTGAAGAGATTGAGTGGAAAGAAAAAGTCCCCCCTATGGAAGAAATAGAAGTAACAAAGAATGAAATATTGACACACTTGGGTAATTTTGATGTCAGAAAATCGCATGGGCCAGATGAAATAGCAAACTGGATTCTGAAAGAATGCAGGAATGAACTGGCAGACAAAATACATAGCATAATAAGCAGTTCCTTAAAAGAAGGAAAAGTTCCAGAAGATTGGAAAAAAGCAAATATAGTACCTATATATAAAGGAGGAAATAAAGAAGAACCTACCAACTATAGACCAGTCTCTCTAACAAGTACAATAGCAAAAATTTGTGAAAGAATTATCAAAAGTAGATGGATAAAATACTTGGAAAAAAACAATGTACTAAATCCAAGGCAATTTGGATTCAGACAAGGACGATCATGCGTCACCAATTTAATATGTTTCTATTCAAGGCTAATAGATATAATACAAGAAAGAGATGGATGGGCTGATTGTGCATTTCTAGACCTAAAAAAAGCTTTTGACAAAGTACCACATAAGAAGTTGCTTAAGAAATTAGAATATGAAGGAGGAATACAAGGTAAATTGCTAAATTGGATGGAAGACTTTTTGCAAGAAAGAAAAATGAGAGTAGTGATAAGAGACCAGCACTCAAAATGGAATGAAGTAATAAGCGGTGTCCCGCAGGGAACAGTTCTGGCCCCAATAATGTTTGCTATATATATTAATGATATGGATGAAGGAATTGAAAGCTATATGAGCTTCTTTGCAGATGATGCAAAACTACTGAAAAGAGTGAAAACTGAAGAAGATTGTGAATCACTACAGAGAGATCTAAATAAAGTACAAGAATGGAGTAGGAAGTGGGAGATGGAGTTCAATACAAAAAGTGTAGTATAATGGAATTTGGAAAAAGCAAAAACAGAATAACAGGATCATATAATTTGGGAGAAGAAGGAATAAAAAAAGTAGAAAATGAGAAGGACCTGGGAGTCATTGTTATGAATAATATGTCACCTGAGAAACATATAAATAAGATTTTTGGAGAAACTTATAATTTAATAAGAACAATCAAAGTGGCATTTACATACCTGGATGAAGAAATGGTGAGGAAAATCCTAATCACCCTGATAAGACCAAGATTGGAATATACAGCAACGATATGGTCACCAAGTACAAAAAAATGTATAAAAAAACTTGAAAGAATACAAAGAGCAATTACAAAATTGGCACCAACACTCTCAAAACTATCATATGAAGAAAGACTACAAAAACTTAAACTACAGACACTAGAGCAAAGAAGAGAGAGAGGAGATTTAATAGCTATTTACAGAATCATGAAAGGCATAGAAATTACTGATAGAGAGAATCTGATAAAATGGGATGACAGAAATACAAGAGGACACGGAAAGAAAATAAAAAAAGACAGCTATAGAAGAGATTTGAAAAAGAACAGCTTTCCTCACAGAGTAATAGACAGTTGGAACAAGTTAGATGAGAAAGTGGTGTGTGCAAAAACAATACATGAATCTAAAAATAGTTTAGATAAAATGAGATATGAAGACGGGACCCCACGAGCATAGCTCCCCTTCCCGTAAAATACAACTAGGTAAATACAACTAGGTAAATACACACACATACATGTTGCAACAAATTACTGCATGTTGCTGTTCGTTTGCAATTCACGATTGTGCTGCCTATAATTCACTTACAATAATATATATACTGTATGTGTGTGTGTACACTAGGGAATTTTTAGGTACGTATCATTTTTATAATCCGCTCTGGCAACACTGTTACACCAATGCTCACTCGCTCAATTTAACGGAAAAATTCAATTTAGCGGACTGGACCTTGGCTGAATTAGTTCGTTAAATTGGGCTTCTACTGTACTACAATCCTTTTTCTCAACATGCAATGTTACGTTTTTTCTGCACCGAGGGGTGATTTTCCGGCGATCACCCCTCGTCTTCTACTTTTAGCCGGAGATGTAGAGAGCAATCCTGGGCCCACCACAAAATACACATGCCCAACATGCTCTAAACCCATTACTTTGAGCAGACAGACAAAGGGCTCAGTTCAGTGCAATATGTGCAAAAACTGGGCCCACCTCACTTGTACAACACTTGCTGACACAAACCAATACACAAACACTTGGACATGTTCTACCTGCCCTCCAGTAATCCCACTCCCACCTCCCCAACCACAGCCAGCACCCTTACCCACTCCCAATTTCCCTTTGCCCATATCCCCAATCAGTACTCCCCTTCCTTTGTCCCCAATCTCTCCTTGCCCCGCCTCTAACCCAGATCCTATACCTTCCCCATTAACACCCCAACCTCAACCCCAAACGGCAACATACAACACATACAGAACACACAACATCAACACATTACAACACAACATTGACGGTATTAACATGAAAAAACATGAACTCGAACACTTTCTTAAACAACACAACATGCACATTGTAATTATATAAGAAACAAAACTAAGACACTCACAAAACACCATCATTTCATAATTACACCACCATCAGACAAGACCGGACCGATGGCAATGGCAGTGAATTCATCAGCCTGATCCACCATTCCATCTGTTTTGTGGACACAAGTGCCACAACCAAAATTCTCCTCCCTACCACAGATAACACTACAGAAATCCAATTCATTCGAATTCGCACAGGCAACAAATCAACACGGACAATAGTTAACATGTACATTCGCCCCCAATCATCCCCCACAGTTCCAAACACCTTCAGGCCTGAATTTAGCCAACTAGCCTCAATCCCCAACCTGATTATGGATGGTGACTTCAACACCAAGTCGTCTGCCTGGTATGTCAACAACCCTGACACAGACAGAGGGCTTGATATACAGACTCAGTTTGACTCATTGACTATCATGAACAACACACATAATCATACACATATCCCACACCAAGCCCTCTACACTCCCTCCTCTCCTGATATCACCTTCTGCTCCCCCTGCCTAACCCCAACAACATCATGGAGAGTGGTCGGAACCCTTGGTTCTGACCACCTTCCAATCATCATCACCACCAAAACAAGATGCACCCCAGTTGGCCACAGACACACATTCACCAAATACAAGAGAGCTAACTGGGAAGCTTTTACTGAAGAGACACAACAACATTTTGAAACACTTAACAGTACACCAATCACAAACATAAACAATGCTGTGCACACTTTTAATACAATCATACAAAGTGCAGACAAGAGATACATCCCTAGAGGCAACAGAAAATCACACAACCCCAACTTCACACCAGAAATCCAAGGCCTCATCAGACAACAAGACACACTTAAACACAATACCCCCACACCTATTCCTCAAAACATAGCAGACCCAATACAAACACTAAACACTGTGACTGCCAATAAAATACACGAACAAAAAACACAAAATTGGCAAAACTTTATCAATACACTTGATCACAAAACAAACACCAGCAAATTGTACAAAACACTCAACAGCATTACACTATCCAACAGTAACACTACACGCTCTCACGCAGCAATAATCACAACAACAGACAATCTACCCTCAAACAGACAACAAGCAAACACACTCATAAATCATTTTGCACAGACAAGCCATCTCACTTCTCACCCTGACGACCGACGCACTGTTTGACGTAAGAAAGACTTTCCCACAGACTCAGACTATACACCCTTCATAGACAGTCAGACAAAACACATAATACATAATCTCAAGCACTCATCTGCCTGTGGCCCTGATAACATAAGTAACATCCACCTAAAACACATTGGACCACAAGGTATACACGCACTCACAAACATTGCAATCTACTGCTATTCACACAACACTATACCCGACATCAGGAAGCATGGTAAAATAATCACAATTCCAAAACCGAACAAAGACCCAACATCGCACCACCCAATCACACTTCTCTGCACCCCCTCTAAAGTCACTGAACGCCTAATACTTAAACTTGTCACCTGCTGACTCACAACACAGTTTTAGGCCACTACACTCCACAAACACTCTTCTGATAAACCTCACACAAAGAATTTTAGATGGCATCAATTCAGATAGGCCCCACCACAGAACACTTCTTATGACATTAGACATTAGTAAAGTTTTTGATGCTATCCCCTGCCACAACCTAACAAATAAAATATATAACACAGACATGCACAATAACACCAAAAGATGGCTGGCCAATTATCTGGCAGGTAGGAATGCTTACATGTCATATAATGGCCAATCATCACACATCAGAAACATTAAGAATGGAATACCACAGGGCTCTGTTCTATCCCCCACGCTCTTTAATCTATACATGCATGACTAACCCACACCAGACACCTCAGAAATACAAATCTCTTCCTACACAGACGACATAACAATCACATGCACACATCGTAACACAGACAAAGCTGCAGAAATAATCCAGCCATACCTTGATACACTGAACACATGGTTCATCACAAACAGACTCAAAATAGCTCCAACCAAATCTACAGCAACACTTCTCACCAACTGGACAAAAGAACACAAATACATACCTCATCTCTGGATCAACAACACTCTTATACCACACACAAACACACCAAAAATTCTTGGTGTAACATACGATACATCCATGTCTTTCAAACAACACATCACAAACATAAAAAACAAATGCACACCTAGACTTAACACACTTAAGTCAATCGCTGGAACAACATTTGGACAAAACAAAGAAACTAATACAACAATATACAAACAATGCATAAGCTCAGTGATGAATTATGCGAGTCCTGCATGGGCTCCTAATCTCAGTGAGACACACCACAACACCCTTCAAATCATACAAAACAAAGCCCTAAAAACAATTACAGGCTGCACAAATACAACACCTACAGACCATTTACACCATGAAACAAAAGTCCTCAAAGTCAAGGACCACCTCGACATGAGAGGCACACAAACACTTGCCGCAGCCACCACAAACACATCACACCCGCTACACTACATAGCAGAATACCCACACACACCAAGAAACATTAAAACAACACCCAAAGACCTGTATCACACACAGATACTCTCTTCTCTTCCTCCACAACCACCAAATACCAGCCTCCGGAAACATATTCATAATCATATCACTCACCGCTCCATTAACACACTGAAAGACAACACACTGCTGCATGCCAGGCCCCTTGATATCCAACTTTCTGAATCCTCTCTCCCACGAAAGGACAGAGTCCACCTGGCCAGACTGCAGTGCGGCCACCACCCAGCACTTCTAAGCTACCAGAAGAGGCTGGATGACCACATTGTGAACAGCTGCCCAGGATGCAACACTTCACCCCATACCATACAACACATAATGGAAGACTGCATTATACACAATCATGCATGCAAACAACACAACATACACTCTATAAAGTATCTGTGGGATAACCCAGTTTCGGCTGTGGCATTCCTTGGGGAGACGGGACTGCTCGGACAGTCTAGGGAACGACAACAACAACAGTATCCACTGGTGTTCAATGCAACCTCTACCACTTGCAATATGTCGTGCTGAAGCAGGAAGTGATCTTCCAGTATTAGGACCTCCAATAATTAAATAATGTAGCAAAAATTGCCAACAATTAGAACGTCTTAACTAACAGTATAATCAGACAACACATTGGCCTTCATGGGATAAACCTCTGCTGGAAACCGCAAATGTGAAAGAAAGTGCTTTCATCACACAATTGAAAACCTCCAACACATACTAGTTTTACAGCATTACAACACTTGTAGAATACAGGTCTGCATTCATATAGCCCTCCAAAGAATTGACATTACTCAAACTTACCTACCGATGGTAAAGCCCAGTCCATTTTGCACCACACATTGGGAGATTCATTTGAGGACCTAGCCAACATCACTACGATTTATTTTACCCAGCTCTTCGAACTACTTCCTGAAATAAAGAAAACACGATGTACATAAATTAATCTCAACCAGTTAAGGAGTTCAACAATCCCAGCTTCCGACAGCCTTGTGGCAGGTAAGCACAGTTCCCAGGATCCACAACAGTGGGTTCTGCCATTGCTGACTCTGTTGCAATCCTGGGGTTCACAATAGAACTTCATCATTTAGGTCAACAGCTCAACTGTGCAGCACAATCCCTTTAAATTATACATCTACCACACCTTTCCCATTCTCAAACACCTACACTTCCCTGTTCAGATGGTTAAACAGCAACACAACATGCATTCAAAGAGGTGGTCAACCTTGACAACACACTACTGCGGCCGAGGGTACAAGTCTCTTGTAAGACACCTGGACCTGAGCAAGACTGATCGTCACTCCCCCATCCCCAGCTTCATCCAAACATTGGACATACAACCTTGAAGAAAGCTTCACCAGTATTACCAAACAAGAGATTGGTTGGCAAGACTACTCACCCACAACAGGGTCCAACAGCCAAACTAGGCTCATCCTTACTGGTCCACGTGACAAATCACCTAACCTTCATCCACTGCAGATGTGAACAACCCCTCATGCATACCTGATAGGCTCATCATAAGCGACATTACCATCCCCTACATTCAGGCAGAGCTAACTATACCTTTGTCCCCCACCCACCACCCTGGTTCAGCAGCAACAACGCGGTACATCCACAGCAAGGCTGCTTCAACTGGCAACATCCCCTCCATCTCATCATGCAGCACATAAAGACAGGGATCCCCTCAGGCTGTGTCAAAACATTCAAATATTTCCTACTCAACCCCCCCCTCCTCCCATCCAAGTTTCAACTATACACAGCCATTCTCCACTCACCCCTATCTCCTGCCTCTCCCTTCCTTGCCCCCATTTACCTCATCCTCCATCATCCCCAGAAGTTCACTCCATCCACAGCTTTCTACACCCATTCTTTCCACATGTCCAAACCATCCCAATACTTACATCATCCCTATCTGCTCTTCCAACCCCACTTTCCTCACCTCCAAGTAATCTTCTTCAAATCCTGGACAATTTTATCTTGGGGGTCTTCAGGTGTGCAGAAGATGGGCCAAGGAAAGAAATCCACTCAATCTGAACTTCAAACCAACAATGCTGATGTTCGATTACTGCAATTAAGAAAACTTTCAGTAAAAAAATATCACTAACAAGTACTAGTTTTCTACAACCAATTTAGCAGATACCTATATATTTCTACATTTCTTTCAGAATAGGTGTGGTAAAAATCATCATTACAAATATATACAGGTAGTCGTCGACTTATGACCGAGTTCGGTTCCGACAGACAGGTCATAAGTCGATCTGGACGCAAATCGGACTTTATATATATACAGTATATATTACCCTTTAAATATTATTTTTGTTACTGTATACACTATACATGTATATTCTATATTATATTTAGCATACTGAAATAATCTTAGCATCTTTGAACTATGTTGTATAGTATTTTTTAAACCTTTTTTTCATAATTTTATCTGATTTTCTTTGAGAAACGTAGCATACTGAATAAAATCCTATCATCTTTGACCTATGATATTTAATACTGTATTTTTTAACATTTTTATTATACTATCATCAGACTTTCTTTAGGAAACGTATGCATACTGAATAAAATCTTATCTTTGAGCTACGTTGTTTAATATTCATTATTCTTTTTATAATTGTCGTTAGGAAACGTAGCCTAGGCCTACGCATACTGAATAAAGTCCTGTCATCTTTGACCTACTAATACTTTTTTGTTGGTTAAATTAAAATCATTGTACTGTACAATTTACATCTTATTAATTGCAAAACATTAAAAATACTAAATGCAAGGCAAAATTAAGAGAATTTTTTTTATTTCAAAACACATTCTTTTCGTTTACATACTGTACCGAAAATATTGTTATTGACAACAGACTAGGCTTAAACAAAGTTTACTGTTACATCTTATTAATTGCAAAACATAAAAATACATAATGCATGGCAAAATTAGGAAAAAATTATTTCAAAACATTCTTTTCGTCTACGTACTGTACCGAAAATATTGCAAAACATAAAAATACAAAATGCTGTACCGAACATATTGTTATCGACAACAGACTAGGCATAAAAAAGTTTTACTGTTACATTTTATTAATTGCAAAACATATTAAAATATAAAATCCAAGGCAAAATTGAGATCCTCTCTTAGTCTTTTAAAATTAGTGACACTGTAGAATGTGATAATTGAAGTTCACGTACTATCACATTAACTTTCTTCCCTCCTTCATGTTTTATCACTTTCATTTTCTTGTCAAGATCAATAACCTTTCTTTGTTTCTTGGCAGGCTTGGAAATATCGAAAGATAATATTCTTTTAGACATCTCCATGGGGGTTTGAAGCACAAAAAAAATTAAAGATATAATTCTTGTCATAATGAAGTCAGAAATACCACATGCTCCTGAATGAGAGGGAAGCTGACGCTGCCGGTAACCTGCCAAAACTATCGTACTCGCGTCTCGCGGCGTGCAAAGTAATTGTACTGCACTGCCAGGCATAACATTGCAATTCTATTACTCTATTAAATGTTAAATATTATTGCACTATCTCGTGGTCGTAAAGTCGATCAGTCGTAAGTCGCATAGGTCATAAGTCGACGACTACCTGTATATATATATTATAGGTTATCGCTGCATCTCGCCTATTGCCCTGGGTCATAAACAATGCTGTAAGACAGCACATCAACAGCAAGGCTGTTTCATTTAATCTGCAACACCCCCACCACCACTGTCCCCTCATGCCCTATGGGCTGCATCAAAACACCATTCACATTTAACCACTCCAATGCATCACATAATCCACACCTCCACTCAAAGGATAAATTTTCTGCAGAACCTACAATGCAATACAAATAGCTTTCAAGCATCTTATCAATATATCAATCCAGTCTTCACCTAAATTCTAAGCAATCCATCAAGACATTAAGCCACATCAAGTGCAACATGGAAGGCAAAATCACGACCTTGGTGCATCCCCACATCCATCCGAGACCATTCAATCTGTCCATTACTAATCCTCGCATTTACTAGTTATTAATCCTCAATTCTATACAAAATCAATACCAATACATTGTCCATTCCTTTCATTGCTTCCACCGACATTTCTCCATGCAGTTCTCAAGTTTGCTTCCAACTACCACAGACCAACTCTCTTACAGCATTCCACTTTCACACAAACTTACCTTTTGGCCATGGTTGTCCAAGATGAGCAAAATGGAAACAAATCCACTTCACTTTGATCTCCAAGCCAAAAATATTAATGCAGAGACTGTTCTATCTCTGAAATTAAGAAAATGGTAATGTTAAAAAGAAAAAAAAAACTTTCTATAAATTACCAATCTTCAATGATCAAAATGTCAGATACCAATATTATTCCACACTTTTTTCAGAACAGGTCTGTGGTACATACATACATACATATACCAAGGCTTTTTCCCCCTTACAAGGGAGGTAGCCAAAAAGGGAAAGGCATAAAAACACTCCCACCCATTTCATCCCTACATACACTCCACACCCCTCCCACCCTCCCTCTCATCTGAGCACCTCCTGGATGACGGGTCATCCCTGCACCCTGCCCACCGCCCTGGGTCAGAAGCAGTGTCGCAAGACACAGCACATCCACAGCAAGGCCGCTTCATTTAATCGGCGACCCCCCCTCTCCGTCCCCCCTTGCATGGGCCAGGTCTGTGGTAAAAATCATTATTACAAAAACTTGCATTAACTTTTACACACACCCTTTCCTATCCCCTCCCCCCAATTGCTAACTATTCTCCCTAGTAAACATTCAATTGCACACCTTACCACCAACAAGTCAACACATTTCCCATTTTCTTTGTGCAGGGGAACTACCTCCATTACTCCACACTTCTCTACCCTAAGTACAAGTCCTCACCACCCATTACACAACTACACCCTTCCTCAGACACCTAACTGACAACTTTGCAGCTATCAATGCTTTTTCTCCTCTCCCACCTTCTACAGTGCTACCCTCCTTTCCTACCAATTACTGCCACTAAACCACCTTATCCCCTTCTAAATCTAAGAACCCCACAATACTCTATCCATCTCTCTTCACCGTCATACCTGTCCAACAGCATCCTTTACCTTCTCTCAACCCAACTTAGCCCTGTTCATTCTTCCCTCCTTTCCAAAAACAATTCAAATTCCTCACCAATCGCCCACCCTACTTCATTCTCAGCCTCCCTGTCCTCTAGTTTCACTTCCCTCATCTGTACATCTTGTATGTTATCTTAGTTCTACTCTGCCATCAAACTTAATCCCACCAACTGCTCCCTCCCACTTTCAACCCATCTAAGTGTACTGTACTATCTTGAAACGTACCCATTCTTCGTCTAGCTTCTCTTATCCTTCACAACTTCCCATATTTCTCTTGTGGTTTGTCTGGTATTTTTCCCTTAGTTGCTCACCAGCACTCTTTTGTTTCTCCAAGCAACCTGAAACAAACCAATGACAAATTGAGGCCACAGTACTAATACTTCACATAATACATTATGTAATCTTGTCAGAATCCTTTTGACTTACTCTCAGTGAAATCAAGGATTTCAATTATCATCATTATTAGAGATGCAATAAAATTAAACCACAGCACAAGTACAAACTTTATTGCAGACTGAAGACTCACCACATTCTGAAAGGAAAAAATATGCTAGTGAAATTTGAGTGCAACTTTGGTATAAAAAGCAAATGGCCTAGTATTGCAACCTACACACATCATGTAACTATTACAATTTAGGATTTGTTCAGTGGTATCAATAGGTGTGGGGTCAACAATGGCCTACAAGGACCTAAGAGTCACTTCCCTGCTATCTTCAACTTCTTCAGACTTGTCCCAAGATCTCATCAATTTGCTCTGCATTTCTTCTACCTTTGAATGCAAGAGCTGACAGGTATCAAGAGGCCTCCTCCAATTAGCGACTAATGTAACACGCTTCTCTCTAGTAATCAATGGAGGTACCAAGGACCCACTGCCAGCTGCTTTGGGACTGCACAACCAACAAATTGTGGGATAATGAACTGAACGGTTTTGGGAGATCTGGAAGATTTATGAAACTCTTTATTTACTCATGAGCTATTATGTGAGGAGGGGAAAGGGTGGTGGATGAAAGCGGGTACGCGCCTTTGATTTGGCTACCTCCCTTATGTGGGGGGAAAAAATATTGGCAACGAGATTTCTATTCCATGCCTCAAGACTATTTAAAGTAAAGTTAGTGGATTCTAGTATACTTGTATTGTGTAAACTACAGATTGCTTCCCATTCTCATCACTCCAAACCTGCAGATTTCATTCTGTTAAAAATTTTACACATCCACTTCCACAACCTTACTAAATGCTAAACTTGGACTATATGCTTGGCATCATATGGTCAGACATATGCTTGTCAATACTCTCCTTATTTAAGATCAAATTGGCTCAATATTCCACAACCTTCACATATGCATAACTTGCACCAAAGGTACTTTCCCTCTTTAGAATTAGGGGCGATGGGTTAAGCACCATTTACCAATGCTTACAGACAAAGTTATCCTGCTCCCATCACTACTTGGGTTTAAGAGAATGCATCAAAAGGGCAACTCCACAGCAAAACGTGTAGACGTGTGTGTGTGTGTGTGTGTGTGAGGCTCCCGTTTATCTAGGGATTTTTCGCGTGAGGGGGGAGTGCCAAAGGAGGGGATAGGTTTCTAGTGACTTGTGAATGGTTAATCTAACCATGGCTCTCAATTGCGGTAACTAGCTGAGCCAGTGGCAGCCGCAATTAAGAAAACAAATTTGAAATTTGTATGGAGAAAACGACATGCCAGTGGGCCGAAGCCGAGCGTGCCTGTAAATTGAACAAAGGTGCCAGTGTCGGAGAGGGTCATAAACCATCTACCCACCCCCTAACCGCACCTCTCAAACCGAGTAAAAGGTTTTGGTCGGAGTGACTGCTCCTCCTCCTCCTCCACCCCTCCGTCTCCCCCCTCCCTCGCATCCACCGCGAGCAATACGGTGTTTATGGAACTCGATCTGTATGCCTCGTCCAAGATAATTCTAGCTTCATGTCGTCAGCTGTATTATAACCTAACGTACGTACTTTATTCGAATATATAACATCATGATGAAGGGTAAAGTTGGCATCATTTTGGCCTTCCAGGTATTAGTGATTTTCATCAACTTTTCGGGTCGGTTGAGAAGTTCAGAGGTTCCAAAATGCGACCATAAGGTTTAAGATCGGATTGAGAACTATTTGACTTGTGATGGCTGTTGCAAACCCTTTGGATTTGGCCGATGGACTATATACAAACACCTACTATCGCCCTCTTCCATTACCAAGCGCAGCAACAAGGTCAGGGTCGGAACACATTCGTGTACTTCCGAGGTAAGCAACATCAAACCCGGAAGCAACAGTGTTATAATAGCAATATGTTTGCTATCATCTGGCGACATTCATCAATTCCCTGGCCCCGTGAGGGCCGATGAGATGGATGCCAAGCTGTCCTGTTTGTTGGGCAAGGGCCTACAAATTGTTCACTTGAACATTTGCAGCCTGACGTCAAAATTGGACGAGGTACGAGAGATTACCCGGAGGACTACCCCTGCAGTATTATGCTTCACCGAGACCAAGCTGGACGATACGATAGCGGATCCGGAGGTAGAGATCAACAACTACACCATCGTGAGGAGAGATCGTAACCGGGTTGGAGGAGGCATGGCTGTCTACATACGCAACGACATCGCGTTTGAGCAACGGACAGACATGAACAGTGAGTTAGAGGCTTTGTGGATAAACATTCTCTTGCCAAAATCTAAGCCTATCCTCGTAGGTGCCTGCTATAGACCGCCCTGGCAACATGACTTCTATAGTAAGCTTGAGGATTTGTGTTCCAATACCACAGACTTTCTGAACAAAGAACTGATTATAACTGGCGACTTGAATACTCATGTAGAATCAACCTCGAATACTCTGCATAATGCGCTAAAGTCATTCTGTTCAATGAATAATCTGAAACAAATTATCACAGAACCCACCAGAGTATGTGCCACTGCTAATTCTGTTATTGATCTTATTTTGGTATCAGATGTTCAGAAAATATGTTCTAGTGGAGTAATTGATATTGGTTTGAGTGACCATAGAGCAACGTATTGTATCAGGAAAGTTTTCAAACAACAAATCAATCAGCATAAAACCATAAAAGTTCATTCTCTTAAGCATTACAGCAAGGAATTGTTCTGCGAAAGGTTGTCCGCGGTTAACTGGTTTTCAGTCGTCAATTGTACAGATGTTGATCAAGCTTGGAATAATTTTAAAGCACTGTTCTTGGGGGTATTAGACAATTTAGCTCCAGTAAAATCAATCAGAATAAAACAACGTTCCGAGCCGTGGTTTTCTGGTGACATCTTGAAAATGATCAACAGGAGAGATAAGGCTTTAAAAGAGTATAAGAAAACAAAAGATCAATCTATTTTCGCTATGTACCGGTATAAGAAGGTACAGAACGAGGTTCAGGTTATGGTAGACAGAGCTAAGGTAGGATATTACAAAGATTCTCTCCAAACCAACAAAAACAATCCCAAAAAACTATGGCAAACAATCAAACAGTTAGGTCCTTCCAAAAATCTAAAATCCAAAAGTAGTAACATTGGTCTTAATGTTAATGGGATCGTTACTTTCGACAAAGTAGCAGTGGCTAAAAAATTTAACTCCTTTTTCACCACCATTGCTACCACCCTCGTAAATAATTTACCAGTACCGTCAGGTCATTTTGGCCAAGAACACATTAATAATTATTATTGGAATCAGGGTGTATCCTATGACACCTTTGCTCTGTCTACGGTTGCTAATGTAGATGTGTATAAAATGTTGAAGACTGTTAACAGGTCTAAGGCTACCGGACTAGATAATATTCCAGCCAGATTTGTGAATGACTCAGCTGAGCAGATTACTCCCTGTATCACTCACATAATCAATACTTCGATTCAACAGGGCAAAGTTCCCAAAGATTTTAAATTAGCAAAAGTTACTCCTTTGTACAAGAAGGGTAGCAAAACAGATTCCGGTAACTATAGGCCAGTCTCAGTGCTCGGTATTATATCGAAGGTCTTGGAAAGAGTTGTCTATAACCAGGTTTATGAATACATTCAAAGCAATAACTTGTTCTATGATTTACAATCAGGCTTTCGAAAATCATATTCTACTGATGCATGTTTGATCAATTTGACTGATTACATCAAAGGTGAAATTGACAGAGGTAATTACTGTGGAATGGTTATGCTAGATCTCCAGAAAGCCTTTGATACTGTAAATCATGATATTCTATTATTCAAACTACAAGCGTTAGGCTTCAAATCAATGTTGTTAATTGGATGAGGTCTTATCTAACAGGTCGAGAACAGATTGTGAATGTAAATGGTTCAACATCAAAAGCAGCAAAAATAACATGTGGTGTCCCACAGGGTAGCATTTTAGGTCCGCTGTTGTTTCTTTTGTATGTGAATGACATGAAAGCTGCTGTGAACTGTAAACTGCTGTTGTATGCCGATGATTCAGCCTTACTAGTTCCTGGCAAAGATGTAAATAGGATTGAGACATTACTCAGTGAAGAGTTATTGAATGTCAGCAAGTGGTTGTTGGATAACAAATTGTCTCTACATCTAGGTAAAACAGAATCCATTCTCTTTGGCTCCAATCAAAAACTCAAAAATGCTCCCAACTTCAATATCCAATATAATGATACTAGTATTCAACCTAGGTCTGTTGTCAAATATCTTGGAACAGAAATTGATCAAAATGTGTCGGGAGAAGTTATGGCACAAAAAATAATTAAAAGGGTCAGCTCCAGAACAAATTTTTTGGCAAGAACACAAAAATACCTAGATGTAGAGACAACGAAGTTACTAGCTTCGGCCCTGGTTCAGTGTCATATTGACTATGCTTGTTCTTCCTGGTATAGCAACCTATCTAAAAAATCTAAGAGTAATCTTCAAATATGTCAAAACAAACTAATCAGGACCGTTTTGAAAATTCATCCACATACTCATCTAGATTATACGCATTTTAAACTGTTAAATTGGTTACCTGTTGAGAAACGTGTTGCTCAGTTAAAGCTTAATCATGTTCACCAATTGTGAACGACTCTTGTCCCAGTTATTTGTCAGATACGTTTACACTTGTCAGAAATGCTCGTTCCCTGAGAACTCGTTCTAGTAGGTCATCTGTCATTGTACCTAGGTTTAATAGTTCGTTAGGGAAAAGTACTTTCAAATACACTGGTGCTATTGCTTGGAACTCGTTACCGACCAACATTCAATCAATTGTATCTAAAAGTAGTTTTAAAAAATCAGTTAAATGTTATCTTTTAGACACTGTTCTCTCTGAAGAAAATAGTTTATATGTTTAATTTACACTTCTTATAATCCTAATTTACACTTCGTATAACCTAGCTTTTCTATGATAATCCTTTCCTAATTGTAATATGAGGACCACAGTGGAAATAAGTCTTTTGACTTTCTGTGCCATCCTCGGATGTACAATTATATATACTGTGTATAATATTGAGTCTTGTATATATTGTACTTATTGTATGTATGATTGTATCCGAATAAAATTCAATTCAATTCAATTCAATTCACCCACTTTATTCTTGCTGGCCAGTTCCCTGTGGAACTCGACACTCCTAGCATCTCCCAACTACAACCATTCTTACAACCTTATCTTACATCAAATAGTACATGATGATGCTGACGTTAGCATAACAAGGTGCAAGTATACAAGGATGCAAGCATCCTCTTTATATTTGTAGTTGTATCTGAGGGACCCCCATATTCCGTGAACAAGCTTGATCGCATTTTCTGGGGTTATCAACATACAGGGTAAAAGAATGACTTATTACATCTTGTGGATGGAGGGCCATTCTTGTCCCCAGATCACAAGCAATGCAGCAAGACCATCATTTCATCCATCAATGTCTCAATCTCTGATCATGGCACATTTGATTTTGGTTGTCTAGAGCAGTGTTTCTCAACCAGGGTTCCCCAGAACCCTAAGGGTTCCGCAAGAACAAGCGAGATAAGCTAATGCACTTTTGATTTTTTTATTTAATTTCATATACGTAATGCAAAGGGGGCCTTGGGGAAGAGGGGAATGTCTGTTGAGGAAGGACGGGAGAGGACAGAAGACGGGTGAATGGAGAATGGTTGTATATGGATGATGTTGTGATGCATGAGGTGGATTGGGCGGGGGGATGGGGGGTGAGGTAGTATGTGTGAGCAAAATTTGACGCAGCCCGAAGGGATTTCTCCCTGTCTTCTCCTTTTATGCATGGGGGACGGAGAGGGGGGGTTGCTGATTTAATGAAGCGGGCTTGCTGTGGATGTGCTGTGTCTTGTGACACTGCTTCTGATCCAGGGCAGTGGACAAGGTGCAGGGATGACCCGTTATCCAGGAGGTGTTAAGATAAAAGGGAGGGTGGAGGGGTGTGGAGTGTATTCAGGGATGGAATGGGTGGGAATGATTTTATGCCTTTTCCTTTTTGGCTACCTCCCTTGTAAGGGGGAAAAAGCCTTGGTATATGTATGCATATACGTAATATAATTAAACATGCAAAACATATTCTTGGTTATTGTAATAATGTAATACAGACATCACCCTATCTAACCTATTATCACAACGACAATAAAATGAGAAAGATATACTTTTTTTTTGGGGGGGGGGCGCAAGGGTTCCTTGAGACGTAATTTATTTTAAAGGTTACGCAAGGGTAAAAAGGTTGAGAAACACTGGTCTAGAGTATACTACTCTTCCATGCCAAGAGACCAATATTCAGTACATCTACATTTAGTATAAATACTATGGGTTATGCTTACCTTGATGACATGTAGGAGTCCCAGGTTCTATTCAGAGCTGCAAAGATTTCAAATGTCAAATTTCCTACACATTTGCAAACAAAATTTAATCTAACACTTAACTCAGGTTAAAAATTTAGCATCATGTTATCAGACATATGCTTGTCAATATTCTCATCATATAAAATTTGGATCCAGCATTTTCTAGCTGAACCGTTTGAGACACTACGTTATGACCCATGACGTGCATGTCATGTGGATGGCAGGCTTGTGTATGTGAAAGCCTTTCTCAATCTGGAGAGAAGAGAATGTAAGCACAAGTCAAGATCAAGGAGAGAAGAAATGTCTGGGGAGAAAAAAAAAAAAAAAAAAAAAAAAGCAGCACATAGCCAATCAAAAAGTTTCTGCACAAAAAGGAAGTAAAAATTAATATGCATCTCCTTAAGTGGGGGAAAGGGTGATGGAGAACACATACATACCAACAGCTTTTTCCTCCTTACAAGGGAGGTAGCCAAAAACAAAGGCACAAAATCCACTCCCACTATGTTTGACAAGAATTATGTAAGAATAAAAAATTAACAATAGACTGAATAATTTGAAAACTTGCAATGCCACTACCATAGCTGTTGCCTCATGTATCATTGTAAAACCCACTTCAGGTGGTATTTGTCCTCATT
This sequence comes from Oratosquilla oratoria, assembly GCF_046742065.1. Classification (NCBI taxonomy): domain Eukaryota; kingdom Metazoa; phylum Arthropoda; class Malacostraca; order Stomatopoda; family Squillidae; genus Oratosquilla; species Oratosquilla oratoria. The sequence goes on from NW_027467710.1 coordinate 7,335,908, forward strand.
CCCAGACTTCTGTGGAATAAAATTTGTATTTCTATCCCTATTGTATTGGTGTGAAATGGTTTCTATGCCATCACAGCTAGAAGAGGAGGGGAGAGATGGCTGACAAAATGCAAGAAATACTGATGTTACAACGGACCTTGGGCCTAGGCAATAGCTTTCTAATGCAGATCAAAACTCACCTGCCACTAATAAAAGATTGTGACTATTAACCTTACATACCTCATTGTTGCAGCAACAGCAATGAGTGCATCAATCATTCCCATCTGCAAATGAAAAAGTTGAAATAAATTGCAAGCTTTAAACAAGAAATTAATTACGACGGTCAATTCATAGTTTCACCCAACCAACGAATTTGATATGTGGCTTATCATGTGTTTCACACGATCTCCAAACAACTAAAAACTGCAAATTTCCACACCCTGGTTTCCAAAAATCAACAAAACGTCCTTTACAAAATAGAGCATAGAGTAACAGGATGAAAGGTGGTGGTGAGGGGCATTAGCCATTACGATCATTATAATAGTTTTCAGGTGGTGGAAATACTGATGAAACTGATGGGCTAGTCCATACAAAAAATACTGACCCAACTACTCCACAACTAATTACTAATTTGTCAAAGTCAACTTTGTTCATAACCATCTACCAAACTAACTCATCTATGGTGCACAAGGCCAGAGTTCATAGCCACAGGTGAGCACTTGTGCTGTTGAATTGTAGAATTCGTCTGCTATTGTGGAAAACAAAAGCTACTAATGACGCTGTGTCGACAATTCGTAGAATATGTAGAATAAATGTAGAATTTTATTCTTCTTCTGTTTTCTAATGAATTTAATGAAAATCAATTTATAATAAATATTAATATAGACTATTAAAGACATTATTGTCATTGATATGTATATAGACAATGAAAGCGTAAAGATAATTGAGTTCTTTACTATGCGCATCAGTTCGAAGTGAACGGAATCTAATATTTCTATATATATTTTGTCCGTCTGCGATATTGGCTGCTTGTTATTGTGGCAAAGTAGCATGCAGTTGATACTTTAGGGTCTATATGGGGCGCCCCTACGGACCAGAGCCACACATCATTTTGTCTATGATAGAGGAAACTCTGTTCATAGAGAAATGATGACACTTTTATACTACGACTGTCCCTGCCTTATGCTGTCCCCCAACCCCTTGTTGCTGTCCTGTACCATTTCTCTGAGTATTCTCTTTCTGTGATGGGGGAATTCCCTGTGGTGGGGGAAAAGAATACTGCCACCAAGTATCCCACTTGGATCGTAAGAGGCGAGAAGAAAGGGACGGGGAGTGGGACTAGGCATCCTTCTTCCTGTAGCCCCACGGGGCATATATCCTAAAAACAAAAGTGAAGGCATAAGTGGTGCTGGAGGGCCTCGGACCAGCACCCTAAGGTTTGGGTCTTTTAATGTGCGTGGATGTGGTACAGATGAGAGTAAAAGGGAAGAGATAGGTAGTATGTTAGTGAGAAGAAAGATGAATGTGTTGGCTTTGAGTGAAACTAAGTTGAAAAGGAAGGGTGAGTGTAAGTTTGGGAGTGTAAGTGGGAGGTTATCAGGAGTGAAGAGAGGGCGAGGGAGGGAAGGGGTGGCTATTCTAGTATGTGAAGAGATAGGTAAACGTGTAGTGGAGTGGAAGGAGGTTTCCTCGAGGATAATGTGGTTGAAAATGAAACCGGGGAAGGAGATGTGGGTCTTTGTAAGTGCATATGGGCCGGGCAGTGAGAAGAGTGTAGAAGAAAGGGAGGCCTTTTGGATATATCTAATGAGTGCATAGACGATTTAGGAAGAAATGTCAATGTAATAGTACTGGGAGACCTTAATGCTAGGGTAGGAAATGATCCAATTGATGGAGTGGTTGGGAAATGTGGAGTTCCAGGAAAGAATCGTAGTAGAGAGTTGATGGTGGCAATGTGTCTAGAAAGAGAGTTGATGATAGCAAATACAGTGTTTCGGAAGAAAGTCAAGCATAAGTACACATGGGAGAGGGTGGTGGAGGGAAGGGTGGTAGACAGAGCGCCAATGGATTATGTAGTGGTAAATAGGATTATGATAGGAAGAGTTAAGGATGTACATGTGCTAAGGAGAGAGGGTGGGGGAATATCAGATAATTTTTTGGTGGAAGGTAAGTTGAGAGTGGAGGATAGATGGAGAAAGAGGAAAGGGACAAAAGGTAAGGAGGTTCTTAGAGTGAACTCTTTGAATGGAAAGGAAAAGGAGAAGGAGTACGGAAAAAAGCTGAAGGAGGAGTGGGAGGGAGTAAAGGATAGAGTAGAGCTGGGTGTGGAGGAGGAATGGGGATGGTTCAAGGAGGGACTCATAAAGTGTGCAAAGATGGTGTGTGGAACAAGAAGGACAGGGGGGAAATAGAAGAAAGGGTAGTGAATGGTGGGATGAGGAAACAAAGAAGGTTGTAGAAGAGAAGAAGCGAGCTTACACAGATTGGTTACAAAATAGGACGAGGGAGACATATGAGAGGTACAAAGAAAAGAAAAGAGAAGTAAAGTACAAGGTAAAGGTTGCAAAGAGGAGAGCAGATGTGAAATGGGGTAAGAGTATGACAGAAAATTTTGAATGTAATAAAAAGATGTTTTGGAAAGAAATTAGGAGAGGAAGAGGAGGCGAATCAAGTAGAGAAGAAAAGGTAAAAGGTGAAGATGGAGAGATGATAATGGAAGAGAAGGCAGTAAGGGGAAGATGGGCAGAATATTCTAGGGAGTTGTTAAATGTGAAGGAGGACAGGGAAGGAAAGATAGCTGCAGTGGGAAATGCGAAGAAAATGAGAGTGATGAGTGAGGAAAATGGAGGAGAAATAAGGAAGGATGAGGTGAAGGCAGTTGTTAAGATGATGAAAGTAGGTAAGGCACCTGGTCTGGATGGATGCCATGCAGAATGTCTGAAAAAGGGAGGTACAGTGATGGTGGACTGGCTGGTGAGGATATTTAATGTTTGCTGGAGAGAGGGTAGAGCCGGAGGACTGGAGGAGTGCCTGTATAGTTCCACTTTACAAGGGAAAAGTGGACAAGTGTGAATGTAGTAGTTTCAGAGGGATTAGCTTGTTAAGTGTAGTTGGGAAGGCTTATGGGAGGATCTTGATTGAGAGGATTAGGAGAGTAACAGAAGGAGTAATTGGTGAGGAACAGTGTGGATTTAGGACAGGTAGAGGTGTAGATCAGATCTTTGTGGTAAGACATATATGTGAGAAAGCTATAGGAAAGGGGAAGGATGTTTTTTGGGCTTTTATGGATCTGGAAAAAGCTTATGATAGGGTAGACAGAAAGGCACTGTGGGAGGTTTTGCAGATATACGGGATAGGAGGAAAGCTTCTGGAAGCTGTCAAGAGTTTTTATGAGAGTAGTAGAACTTGTGTCAGGATTAGAAATGGAGAGAGTGAGTGGTTTGAGGTAAAGGTGGGACTTCGTCAAGGATGCGTTATGTCGCCCTGGCTGTTCAACTTATACATGGATGGGGTAGTGCAAGAAGTAAATGCAAGGGTAGTGGGCAAGGGATTGGAGATGGTTAAAGAAAATGGAGAAAAGTGGGAGGTGAGCCAGCTGTTGTTTGCGGACGACACTGCACTTGTGGCAGGATCGGAGGAGGGATTGAGGAAGTTGGTGGCAGAGTTTGGGAGAGTATGTGATAGAAGAAAGTTAAGATAAATGTGGGTAAAAGTAAGGTGATGAGATGTACAAGGGGTGAAAGTGGCAGTAGACTGGAAGTGAGCATTAAGGGAGAGCGACTGGAGGAAGTGGATAGTTTTAGATACGTGGGTGCAAATGTGGCAGGAAAAGGTGGAGTGAAGGTGGAGGTAGAATGTAGATTGAGAGAAGCGAGTAAATGCCTTGGTGGATTAAAGAGTGTAATGAGGAATAGACATTTGGGAATGGATGCTAAAAGGAGACTGTATGAAGGAGTGATTGTGCCAACAGCACTGTATGGGGCAGAAACATGGAACATAAGAGAAGAAGAGAGAAGGAGTTTGAATGTGTTTGGGATGAGGTGTCTGAGAAGTATGATGGAGGTTACTAGGCTAGATAGAGTGAGAAATGAGGAGGTGAGGAGGAGAACAGGGGTGGAAAAGGAGCTGGGAGATAGGGTTGATGAAAGAATATTAGGATGGTTTGGACACATGGAAAGAATGAGTGAAGAAAGACTAGTAAAAGAGGTATGGAAGGCAGATGTGGGGGGAGTGAACATGAAGGGACGTCCTAGGATGAGGTGGATGGATGGGGTGAAGGGGGCTTTTGGGAAGAGGGGAATGTCTGTTGAGGAAGGACGGGAGAGGACAGAAGACAGGGGTGAATGGAGAATGGTTGTATATGGATGATGTTGTGATTGCATGAGGTGGAATTGGCGGGGGGTGTGTGAGCAAAATTTGACGCAGCCGGAAGGGATTTCTCCCCGTCCTCTCCTTTTATGCAATGGGGGGACGGAGAGGGGGGGTTGCTGATTTAATGAAGCGGCCTTGCTGTGGATGTGCTGTGTCTTGCGACACTGCTTCTGACCCAGGGCAGTGGACAAGGTGCAGGGATGACCCGTCATCCAGGAGGTGCTCAGATAAGAGGGAGGGTGGAGGGGTGTGGAGTGTATTCGGGGATGGAATGGGTGGAAATGATTTTATGCCTTTCCCTTTTTGGCTACCTCCCTTGTAAGGGGGTAAAAGCATTGGTATATGTATGTATGTATTTTGTCTGTATCTTTTTTTAAGATTTCAAGAATATAACAATTTATCGTAAGTGACATAGATGGCATAACATGACGTCATATTTTGGCGGGGTTTTGTTTTCTTCGTTACCATTCTCTACCATGGCTGTTATTACACCCACGTCCACTGACCAGGTAAGTCTTTGTTTTCTTTTCAGTAATAACTCTACCTTTGTTGCATTAAAACGTGTTCATTTTAGACGTAATCTCTATATTAGGTGGGTATTGTAGTTAATTATTATTTTTACGTAATTTTCAGATTGATATGGCTCCTAAGAGGAAATTTAGAGATGTCTGAATGGCTGACCCTGCTTTCTAACCATGGTTGTCTTCCATAATAGAAGACCCTGAGAAAGCAAGCTGCGTATTCTGCAAGAGACAGTTTGGGGCCCATTTGACATCCATATCAAGGCACAAGGAGACAAAGATGCATATCCTCAATGCGCAAAAATTCGAAGATCTACCCAAGCAAGAGACTTCATCTTCTCCTGTAGGGTTATATATAATTTCCTATTTACTTATCTATTTGATATGAATAGAGAGCAAATTTAAGGATAAATGTTAACTCAAAAATTATACATCTAATGAGTCAAAAATACGTGTATAACATAGTTGAAATCCTTTTCAGGTTGGTGCCAGCGTTGCTGTAGTTGTGGCTCTCCTGATGGCATTCATTGCAGAGCAAAATCTTTCATTCTCCATCATTGACCATATGGTGGAGTTAATAAAAGTTTTGTTTCCTGACTCTGCAATTGCCCAGGGGATTCACATGCATAAGACAAAATGTACCGAGACCATGAAGTCACTGGCCAACGTCATCACAGAAGATCTCGTGAAGAAGCTGAGGATATACAAATTCTCAATCATAATAGATAGACAACCGATGTCAGTTGCACCAAAACATGTGCTGTACTCGTAAGGTATTTTGACTTGTCTAGCCACAAAATAAACACGTGTTTCTTCTCTTTGATCAACCTTTATAGCAGTAGTTCTGTGGGATCAACAGGGGAGAACTTACATGAAAAGTTAATGGAGACACTAGATAGTCATAACATCCGAAGGAGTAATTTTATTGGATTTGCAGCGGACGGTGCCTCAAACACAATGGGAGAAAATAACACTTTAACCAACCGCCTCAAAGATAGTTTGCCTGGCATAAAAGTATTTCGCTGTATATGTCATTCCATCCACCTTGCAGCATCAGAGGCAGCTAAACAACTTCCTCGTAAATGTGAAGATCTGCTAAGAGATACATATTCCTTCTTTTCTCATAGTGCCAAAAGGAAGCATGAGTTAAAGATTTTTCAAATTTTTTGCAATGTCAAGCCACATAAGATCCTGCACCCCTATCAAACACGCTGGCTCTCATACCATGAAGCTGTAGCTCGCATCTTGGAGCAGTGGCAACCTCTAAGGCTTTACTTCATCGAAAAAAAATCAGAACTAAGGTTACTTTCAATTCAAAATATAATTGAAAAGATGCGAGATCCCTCAGTGAAAATGTATCTTACATTCTTAGATTATATTCTTCCTAAATTTGAGAAAATAAATCTAATGATTCAAAGTAATGAGCCAACTATTCACTTATTGCAAGATTCCATCACTGAACTACTCGGAAGTTTATTGAGACCCTTGGACCCTTGGACCCGTGGAGCCATGGAGCCGTGGAGCCGTGGAGCCGTGGAGCCGTAGAGAAATAGAGCCGTGGAACCGTGGAGCCGTGGAGCCGTGGAAAAGTGAAGTCGTGGATCTCTGGAGAAGTGGAGTCGAGGAGCCATGGAGCCGTGGAGCCGTGGAGCAGTGGAGCAGTGGAGCCGTGGAGCCGTGGAATCGTGGAGCTATGGAGCCGTGGAGCCGTGGAGCCGTGGAGCCGTGAACCCGTGGACCCGTGGATCCGTGGACCCGTGGACCCGTGGACCCGTGGACCCGTGGACCCGTGGACCCGTGGACCCGAGGACCCGTGGACCCGTGGACCCGTCGAGCTGTGGAGAAGTGGAGTCGTGGAGTCATGGAGTCATATAGCCGTGGAGCCGTGTAGCCGTGTAGCCGTGGAGTAATGCAGTCGTGGAGCAGTGGAGCCGTGGAACCGCGGAGCCCTGGAGCCGTGGAGCCGTAGAGCCGTGGATAAGTGGACCCGCGAAGCCGTGGAGAAGTGGAGTCGTGGAGCAGTGGACCCGGGGAGCCGTGGAGCCGTGGAGCCGTGGAGCCATTGAGCCATGGAGCCGTGGAGCCGTGGAGCCGTGGAGCCGTGGAGTCGTGGAGTCGTGGAGTCGTGGAGCAGTGTAGCCGTGGAGCCGTGGAGCCGTGGACCGGTGCACCCATGGAGCCGTGGAGTAGTGGAGCCGTGGAGCTGTGGAGCCGTGGACCCGGAGAAGTGGAGCCGTGGAGCCGTGGAGAAGTGGAATCGTGGAGCAGTGGAGCCCTGGAGCCCTGTAGCCGTGGAGCTGTTGAGAAGTGGAGCCGTGGAGCTGTGGAGCCGTGAAGCCGTTGAGAAGTGGAGCCGTGGAGAAGTGGAGTCGTGGAGTTGTGGAGCCGTCGAGAAGTGGAGCCGTGGAGCCATGGACCCGTGAAGAAGTGGAGTCGTGGAGCAATAGAGCCGTGGAGACGTGGAGACATGGAGCCGTGGACCCGTGCACTCGTGGAGCCGTGGAGGTGTGGAGAAGTGGAGTCGTGGAGAAGTGGAAACGTGGACCAGTGGAGTCGTGGAGCCGTGGAGCCGTGGAGCCGTGGAGCCGTGGAGCCGTGGACCCGTGGAGCCGTGGAGACGTGGAGCCGAGGACCTGTGGGGCCGTGGACCCGCGGAGCCGTGGAGCAGTGGAGCAGTGGAGCCGTGGAGCTGTGGAGGCGTGGAGCCGTCGAGTCGTGGAGCCGTGGAGCCGTGGAGTCTTGGACCCGTGGAGCCGTGGAGCCTTGGAGCCTTGGAGCCGTGGAGCCGTGGAGAAGTGAAGCCGTGGAGCCGTGGAGAAGTGGAATCGTGGAGCAGTGGAGCCGTAGAACCATGGAGAAGTGAAGCCGTGGAGCCGTGGAGTCGCGGAGTCGTGGAGCCGTGGAGCCGTGGAGGCGTGGAGCCTCGAACCTGTGGACCCGTAGAGCCGTGGAGCCGTGGAGCCGTGGAGTCGTGGAGCCATGGAGCCGTGGAGAAGTGGAGTTGTTGAGCAGTGGAGCCGTGGTGTAAGAGTCCGGTAGTTGTACGAATGGAAATGAGCTAGGGAAACACTAGGGCATTAGAATGATGACTCAACAATTCAGACTCGATAACATTGAGGCGACGTTATGTCTATGTAAACACCAACGGTGGTGACTGTTTTATAATCGATGATGTAATCAAAACTCTGTAAGCGCAGGTTAGCTTCGTTTGACTAATGCTGAGATAAACGATATTGCTAGTGGCATTGCAATGGCTTTCCGGTTTGGTGCAAGGTGGAGAAGGAGGAAAAAACTATTGGTGCATGAATTCAAAGTCACGCCCATAAGGATTGACATTTATTTGAGAAGTCATAGGAGATTGGATTAGACAAATTAGTGACGTCAGACGAAGGTAGCTTAGCGTAGGATACGGGGATCTAGGGAGACGATGTGGGGAGACGAGAGAAAGAGATCCTGAGTGTAACAAGACTGTGAAATTACAGTGAAAGAAGAAAGAAAATTCACCACCCTTTTATTAACCCAAAGGACGAGAGATCTAGGCACGGGGCCATTTGAAATTAGAAAATAGTGAGACTACAGGAAATACAAGGCATTGGGCCTACTGCTTAAGAGGAACTTGAACATTTAGTGAAACTCACGTAACGAAGGCAAGGGGCCTCGAGACGAGTGGTATTACAAGTCAAATATAAGTGTAATGGTCGAAGACCGACAGTGGTGGTGACAGTGGTGACAAGGGGTGGTGAAACGTGGACCCGTGGAGTCGTGGAGCCGTTGAGAAGTGGAGCCGTGGAGATGTGGAGCCGTGGAGAAGTTCAGCCTTGGAGCCGTGGAGCCGTGGAGCCGTGGAGCCGTGGAGCCGTGAAGCCGTGGAGAAGTGGAGCCTTGGAGCCGTAAAGAAGTGAAGTCATGGAGAAGTGGAGCCGTGGAACCGTGGAACCATATAGCCGTGGGGCCGTGGGGCCGTGGAGCCGTGGAGCCGTGGAGCCGTGGACCCGTGGAGCCGTGGAGCCGTCGAGAAGTGGAGCCGTGGAGCCGTGGAGAAGTGGAGCCGTGGAGCCATAGACCCGATGACGGGTGAACCCGTGTACCCGTGGAGCCATGGACCCGTGGACCCGTGGACCCGTGGACCCGTGGACCCTTGGACCCGTGGATCCGTGGACCCGTGGATCTGTAGGTCCGTGTAGCAGTGGAGCCGTGGACCCGTGGTACCGCGGAGCCGTGGAGCCGTGGAGCCGTGGAGCCGTGGAGAAGTTGAGTCGTGGAGCAGTGGAGCCTTGGACACGTGGAGCCGTGGAGCCGTGGAGCCGTGGAGCCGTGGAGCCGTGGAGCCGTGGAGCCTTGAAGCCGTGGACCCGTGGACCCGTGGAGCCGTGGAGCCGTGGAGACGTGGAACCGTGGAGCCGCGGAGAAGTGGAGTCGTGGAGCAGTGGAGCCTGGGAGCCGTGGAGCCGTGGAGCCGTGGAGCCGTGGAGCTGTGGACCTGTGGAGCCGTGGAGTCGTGGAGGCATGGAGCCGTGTAACCGTGGACCCGTGGACCAGTAGAGCCGTGGTCCCGTTGACCCGTGGACCCGTGGACCAGTGGAGCTGTGGAGAATTGGAGTCATGGAGCCGTGGAGCCGTGGAGCCGTGGAGCCGTGGAGCCGTGGAGCCGTGGAGCCGTGGAGGAATGGAGTCGTGGAACAGTGGATCCGTGGATCCGTGGATCCGTGGTACCGTGGAGCCGTGGAGCCGTGTAGCCGTGGAGCCGAGGAGAAGTGGAGCCGTGGAGCCGTGGAGCCGTGAAGCCGTGAAGCCGTGGAGCTGTGGAGCCATGGAGAAGTGGAGCTGTGAAGCCGTGGAGCCGTGGAGCCGTGGAGCCGTGGAGCCATGGAGCCGTGGAGCTGTGGAGCCGTGGAGCCGTGAAGAGGTTAAGCCGTGGAGCCCTGGAGCCGTGGAGTCGTGGACCCGTGGACCATGCACCCGTAGACCCATAGAAAAGTGGAGCCATGGAGCTGTGGAGAAGTGGAGCCGTGGAGTCGTGGAGCCATGGGGCCGTGGAACCGTGGACCCATGGACCCGTGGACCCGTGGAGCCGTGGACCTGTTGACACGTGGACCCGTGGACCCGTGGACCCGTGGACCCGTGGACCCGTGGAGCCGTGGAGAACTGGAGTCGTAGAGCCGTGGAGCCGTGAAGCCGTGAAGCCGTGGAGCCTTGGAGCCGTGGAGAAGTGGAGCCCTGGAGAACTGGAGAAGTGGGGCCGTGGAGCCTTGCAGCCGTGGAGCTTTGGAGTCGTGGAGCTGTGAAGCCGTGGAGCAGTGGAATCATGTAGCCGTGGAGCCGTGGTGCCGTGGAGCCGTGGAGAAGTGGAGCCGTGGAGCCGTGGAGCCGTGGAGTCGTACAGTCCGGGAGTGAGAAAAAAAAAAACAACACTCACTCTCTCTCCTCTCTATATCTCTCTCCTAGTGTCTCTATGTATGTATCTATGCATCTCCATCTTGCCTATTTGCATCTCTTTCACTCTCTCTCGTTTCCTCTTTTTCTTATATATTTTTTTATCTAAATATGCTTGTAGATATATATATATATATATATATATATATATATATATATATATATATATATATATGGAAATAAACTCATCTGCTGGGATTCGAACCCTTGCCTAGGCGGCTTGCGTCTTATAAGACAAAGACCTTACCAATCACGTTATCTCGACCCTACAAAACGAAAGGACTTAGTTCACGACTTAGTGAACTAAGTCCTTTCGTTTTGTAGGGTCGAGATTGCGTGATTGGTAAGTTCTTTGTCTTATAAGACGCAAGCCGCCTAGGCAAGGGTTCGAATCCCAGCAGATGAGTTTATTTCCAAATGTCAAATGACACAAACACTTGTTGGAAGACTAGCCTGCATAAAGGATTTGATGAAATACATTACGTATCACGTTCTATCCGAGTGCCCTCGGCGGAACGACTGGGCCGTGAACTAAGTCGTTTCGTTTTGTAGGGTCGAGATAGCGTGATTGGTAAGGTCTTTGTCTTATAAGACGCAAGCCGCCTAGGCATGGGTTCGAATCCCAGCAGATGAGTTTATTTCTAAATGTCAAATGACACAAACACTTGTCGGAAGACTAGCCTGCATAAAGGATTTGATGAAATACATTACGTATCACGTTCTGTCCGAGTGCCCTCGGCGGAACGACTGGGCCGTGAACTAAGTCGTTTCGTTTTGTAGGGTCGAGATAGCGTGATTGGTAAGATCTTTGTCTTATAAGACGCAAGCCGCCTAGGCAAGGGTTCGAATCCCAGCAGATGAGTTTATTTCCAAATGTCAAATGACACAAATATATATATATATATATATATATATATATATATATATATATATATATATATTAATTTCAAATCTCTTTATTTTAAAAAGATATTCGGATGTTCCATGGGCTCTAATCTCACTCCAGTTCTAGCCAATTTATATATGGATTATTTTGAATCAGTGCTACTACCGGGAATTAAACCACCCGCATTGTTTTGCCACAGATATGTTGATGACATCTTGAATGAATGGGGTTCCTTCCAAGAATTCTACAGCAAACTCAATCACCTAACGAACAACACCAAATTCAAGGTGGAATGGGAAATAGATCATAAATTACCTTTTTTAGACATCTTAATAATTAGAAATGCGGAGTCTTTATCGTTCACAGTTTATAGGAAGCCCACCCATACAGGGAGCATTGAATACACATTGAACCTATGGATAAAGGAAAAAAAAAGATACAGAAACAATGAGGAACCTTCGAAACTGGATCTAGTACTCACATCGGAACCCGATATTGTAGACAGAACAGAATACAAAACATCATTAGGAAAGTGTGACCATGTACTAATAGAACTTGAATTAAAAGAGCAAATGGACCTAAGAAGAAATGAGAAACATAGAATAGCAAGACCAATGTATAGCAAAACGAATTTGAGAAACTTAAAGATTTTTTTTGAAACACAAACTGGGAAAAAATCCTTAGTGAAGAAACAAGGATCGAAGAGAAATGGAATATACTAAAGGAAATTTATAATGGGGGTGTGTTCAAATATGTTCCACAACAAAAGCTAGAAAGAATATACATAAAAAATCGGTACGACAAAAAATGTAGTGAAGCCAAGGATAAAAGAGTGAAAGCCTGGGAAAAATGGAAAAAAGACATAAAAAAGAGCAAATGGAAACATACATCAAACTAAGAAACGATTATGTAAAAATAGGCAGGGAGGAAAAGAGGAATTATGAAAAGGAAATTATAGAAATATGTAAGGATCAGCCGAAGCTATTTTACAGATATGTGAATGGTAAACTGAAAAACAAGCGAGAAATAGACAAACTACGCCAAGGAAGTCATAAATACACAGAAGAACAAGAAATGGCAGAAGTTATGATTAACCACTTCTAATCGGTTTTCACAATTGAGAACTCACCTATCTGTGAAAGAAAAGAGAAGTAGAAATACCCCCCAAATAAAGGAAATAACCGTAACAAAAAAGGAAATCAGTGAAAAAAAAAAAAATAGATGTTAGAAAATCGCATGGTCGGATGGAATTGGAAATTGGATACTGAAGGAATGCGTGGAGGAACTAAAAGGTAATATACACACTATAATCAAAAGCTCGCTTAAAGAAGGAAAAGTACCACGAGACTGGAAAAAGGAAAACATTGTACCAGTATATAAAGGAAAAAAAAAGAACGAAAACAAGAAGAAAAACAAAAATAAAAGAAGAAAAAGGAAAACGCCAAGAGGAGCGCCAAGAACGCCAAGAAGAAGAACGTGAAGAACGCCAAGAAGGAGAAGAAGAAAAAGAAGAAGAAGAAGAAGAAGAAGAGGAAGAAGAAGAAGAAGAACGCGAAGAAGAAGAAGAAGAAGAAGAAGAAGAAGAAGAAGAAGAAGAAGAAGAAGAAGAAGAAGAAGAAGAAGAAGAAGAAGAAGAATGTGAAGAACGCGAAGAAGGAGAAGGAGAAGAAGAAGAAGAACGCGAAGAAGAACGCGAAGAAGAGCGCGAAGAAGAAGAACGCGAAGAAGAAGAACGCGAAGAAGAAGAACGCGAAGAAGAAGAACGCTAAGAAGAAGAACGCTAAGAAGAAGAACGCTAAGAAGAAGAACGCTAAGAAGAAGAACGCGAAGAAGAAGAACGCGAAGAAGAAGAACGCGAAGAAGAAGAACGCGAAGAAAAAGAACGCGAAGAAGAACGCGAAGAAAAAGAAGAAGAAGAAGAAGAAGAAGAAGAAGAAGAAGAAGAAGAACGCGAAGAAGAAGAAGAAGAACGCGAAGAAGAAGAAGAACGCGAAGAAGAAGAAGAAGAAGAAGAAGAAGAAGAAGAAGAAGAAGAACGCGAAGAAGAACGCGAAGAAGAAGAAGAAGAACGCGAAGAAGAAGAAGAAGAAGAAGAAGAAGAAGAAGAAGAAGAAGAAGAAGAAGAAGAAGAAGAAGAAGAAGAAGAAGAAGAAGAAGAAGAAGAACGCGAAGAAGAAGAAGAAGAAGAAGAAGAAGAAGAAGAAGAAGAAGAAGAAGAAGAAGAAGAAGAAGAAGAAGAAGAAGAAGAAGAAGAAGAAGAAGAACGCAAAGAAGAAGAAGAAGAAGAAGAAGAAGAAGAAGAAGAAGAAGAAGAAGAAGAAGAAGAAGAAGAAGAAGAAGAACGCGAAGAAGAAGAAGAAGAAGAAGAAGAAGAAGAAGAACGCGAAGAAGAAGAAGAAGAAGAAGAAGAAGAAGAAGAACGCGAAGAAGAAGAAGAAGAAGAAGAAGAAGAAGAAGAAGAAGAAGAACGCGAAGAAGAAGAAGAAGAAGAAGAAGAAGAAGAAGAAGAAGAAGAAGAAGAAGAAGAAGAAGAACGTGAAGAAGAAGAAGAAGAAGAAGAACGCGAAGAAGAAGAAGAAGAAGAAGAAGAAGAAGAAGAAGAAGAAGAAGAAGAAGAAGAAGAACGTAAAGAAGAAGAAGAAGAAGAAGAACGCGAAGAAGAAGAAGAAGAAGAAGAAGAAGAAGAAGAAGAAGAAGAAGAAGAAGAAGAAGAAGAAGAAGAAGAAGAAGAAGAAGAAGAAGAAGAAGAACGCGAAGAAGAAGAAGAAGAAGAAGAAGAAGAAGAAGAAGAAGAAGAAGAAGAAGAACGCGAAGAAGAAGAAGAAGAAGAAGAAGAACGCGAAGAAGAAGAAGAAGAAGAACGCGAAGAAGAAGAAGAAGAAGAAGAACGCGAAGAAGAAGAAGAACGCGAAGAAGAAGAAGAACGCGAAGAAGAAGAAGAAGAAGAAGAAGAAGAAGAAGAAGAAGAAGAAGAAGAAGAAGAAGAACGCGAAGAAGAAGAAGAAGAAGAAGAACGCGAAGAAGAAGAAGAAGAAGAAGAAGAAGAAGAAGAAGAAGAAGAACGCGAAGAACGCGAAGAAGAAGAAGAAGAAGAAGAAGAAGAAGAAGAAGAAGAAGAAGAAGAAGAAGAAGAAGAAGAAGAAGAAGAAGAACACGAAGAAGAAGAAGAAGAAGAAGAAGAAGAAGAAGAAGAAGAAGAAGAAGAAGAAGAAGAACGCGAAGAAGAAGAAGAAGAATGCGAAGAAGAAGAAGAAGAAGAAGAAGAAGAAGAAGAAGAAGAAGAAGAAGAAGAAGAAGAAGAAGAAGAAGAAGAAGAAGAAGAACGCGAACAAGAACGCGAAGAAGAAGAAGAAGAAGACCGCGAAGAAGAAGAAGAAGAAGAAGAAGAACGCGAAGAAGAACGCGAAGAAGAACGCGAAGAAGAAGAAGAAGAAGAAGAAGAACGCGAAGAAGAAGAAGAAGAAGAAGAAGAAGAAGAAGAAGAAGAAGAAGAAGAAGAAGAAGAAGAAGAAGAAGAAGAACGCGAAGAAGAAGAAGAAGAAGAACGCGAAGAAGAAGAAGAAGAAGAAGAACGCGAAGAAGAACGCGAAGAAGAACGCGAAGAAGAAGAACGCGAAGAAGAAGAAGAAGAACGCGAAGAAGAAGAACGCGAAGAAGAAGAAGAAGAAGAAGAAGAAGAAGAAGAAGAAGAAGAACGCGAAGAAGAAGAAGAAGAAGAAGAAGAAGAACGCGAAGAAGAAGAAGAACGCGAAGAAGAAGAAGAAGAACGCGAAGAAGAAGAAGAAGAAGAAGAAGAAGAAGAACGCGAAGAAGAAGAAGAACGCGAAGAAGAAGAAGAAGAAGAAGAAGAAGAAGAAGAAGAACGCGAAGAAGAAGAAGAAGAAGAAGAAGAAGAAGAAGAAGAAGAACGCGAAGAAGAAGAAGAAGATGAAGAAGAAGAAGAAGAAGAAGAAGAAGAAGAAGAAGAAGAAGAACGCGAAGAAGAAGAAGAAGAAGAACGCGAAGAAGAAGAAGAAGAAGAAGAAGAAGAAGAAGAAGAAGAAGAAGAAGAAGAAGAAGAAGAAGAAGAAGAAGAAGAAGAAGAAGAAGAACGCGAAGAAGAAGAAGAAGAAGAACGCGAAGAAGAAGAAGAAAAAGAAGAAGAACGCGAAGAAGAAGAAGAAGAAGAAGAACGCGAAGAAGAAGAAGAAAAAGAAGAAGAACGCGAAGAAGAAGAAGAAGAAGAAGAACGCGAAGAAGAAGAAGAAGAACGCGAAGAAGAAGAAGAAGAAGAACGCGAAGAAGAAGAAGAAGAAGAACGCGAAGAAGAAGAAGAAGAAGAAGAAGAAGGAGAACGCGAAGAAGAAGAAGAAGAAGAAGAAGAAGAAGAAGAAGAACGCGAAGAAGAAGAAGAAGAAGAAGAAGAAGAAGAAGAAGAACGCGAAGAAGAAGAAGAAGAAGAAGAAGAAGAAGAAGAAGAAGAAGAAGAAGAAGAAGAAGAAGAAGAAGAAGAAGAAGAAGAAGAAGAAGAAGAACGCGAAGAAGAAGAAGAACGCGAAGAAGAAGAAGAAGAAGAACGCGAAGAAGAAGAAGAAGAACGCGAAGAAGAAGAAGAAGAACGCGAAGAAGAAGAAGAAGAAGAAGAAGAACGCGAAGAAGAAGAAGAAGAAGAAGAAGAAGAAGAAGAAGAAGAAGAAGAAGAAGAAGAAGAAGAAGAAGAAGAAGAACGCGAAGAAGAAGAAGAACGCGAAGAAGAAGAAGAACGCGAAGAAGAAGAAGAAGAAGAAGAACGCGAAGAAGAAGAACGCGAAGAAGAAGAAGAAGAAGAAGAAGAAGAAGATGAAGAAGAAGAAGAAGAAGAAGAAGAAGAAGAAGAAGAAACACACACACGCACGCACGCCGTGGAGCCGTTGATCCATGGACCCGTGGAGCAGTGGAGCCGTGAAGACATGGAGAAGTGGAGTAATGGAGCCGTGTAAAGTGGAGAAGTGGAGTAATGAAGCCGTGTAAAGTGGAGAAGTGGAGTAATGAAGCCGTAGAACCGTGGAGCCGTGAAAAGTGGAGAAGTGGAGTAATGAAGCCGTAGAGCCGTGGAGCCGTGTAAAGTGGAGAAGTGGAGTAATGAAGCCGTAGAGCCGTGGAGCCGTGTAAAGTGGAGAAGTGAAGCCGTGGACCTGTGGACCCGTGGAGAAGTGGAGTCGTGGAGCATTGGAGCCGGGGAGTGGGGGAGTAGTGGAAAAGTGGAACCGTGGAGTCGTGGAGATGCGGAGCCGTGGAACCGTGGACCCGTGGACCCGTGAACCCGTGGACCCGTGGATCCGTGGATCCGTGGATCCGTGGATCCGTGGACCCGAGGACCCGTGGACCCGTGGAGCCGTAGAGCAGTGGAGCCGTGGAACCGTGGACCCGTGGAACCGTGGACCCGTGAACCCGTGGACCCGTGGATCCGTGGACCCGTGGACCCGTGAAGCCGTGGAGCCGTGGATTCGTGGAGCCATGGATAAGTGGAGCCGTTGATCCATGGACCCGTGTAGAAGTGGAGTAATGAAGCCGTAGAGCCGTGGAGCCGTGTAAAGTGGAGAAGTGAAGCAGTGGAGCCGTGGAGTCGTGGAGCAGTGGAGCCGTGGACCCATGGACCTGTGGACCTGTGGACCCGTGGAGAAGTGTAGCAGTGGAGCCGTGGAACCGTGGAGTCGTGGAGCCGTGGAGAAGTGAAGTCGTGCAACCGTGGAGAAATGGAGTCGTGGAGCATTGGAGCCGGGGAGCGGGGGAGCAGTGGAGAAGTGGAACCGTGGAGTCGTGGAAGCTGCGGAGCCGTGGAACCGTGGACCCGTGGACCCGTGGACCCGTGGATCCGTGGACCCGAGGACCCGAGGACCCGTGGAGCCGTAGAGCAGTGGAGCCGTGGAGCCGTGGAACCGTGGAACCGTGGACCCGTGGACACGTGGACCCGTGGACCCGTGGAGCCGTGGACCCGAGGACCCGTGGATCCGTGGATCCGTGGATCCGTGGACCCGAGGACCCGTGGACCCGTGGAGCCGTAGAGCAGTGGAGTCGTGGAGCCGTGGAAAAGTGAAGTCGTGGAACTCTGGAGAAGTGGAGTCGAGGAGTCATGGAGCCGTGGAGTCGTAGAGCCGTGGAGTCATGGAGCCGTGGAGTCGTGGAGTCGTTGAGCCATAGAGCCGTTGAGCCGTGGAGCCGTGGAGCCGTGGACCCCTGGAACTGTGGACCCGTGGACCCGTGGACCCGTAGACCCGTGGACCCGTGGACCCGTGGACCCGTGGACCCGTGGACCCGCGAACCCGTGGACCCGTGGACCCGTGGACCCGTAGACCTAAAGACCCGTGGACCCGTCGAGCTGTGGAGAAGTGGAGTCGTGGAGTCATGGAGTCATGTAGCCGTGGAGCCGTGTAGCCGTGGAGTAATAGACTCGTGGAGCCGTGGAGCCGTGGAGCCGTGGAGCCGTGGAGCCGTGGAGCCGTGGAGCCGTGGAGCCGTGGAGTCGTGGAGCCGTAGAACCGTGGATAAGTGGAGCCGCGAAGCCGTGGAGAAGTGGAGTCGTGGAGCAGTGGACCCGGTGAGCCGTGGAGCCGTAGAGCCGTGGAGCCATTAAGCCATGGTTTCACCACCCTGTCGCCACTGTCACCACCACTGTCGGACCTCTACCTCCACACTGTTATTAGTCTCGTACTTTCCCCTCACTAGGCCCCTTGCCTTCGTTACGTGAGTTCTTCTTATACAGTAGGCCCTATGCCATGTATTTCAAGTGTAATTCTGTATAGTCCTGAGGTTAAAGAAATTGATTAGTTTTTCTTCTTTCACTGTAATTACACTGTCTTGGTACACTCAGGATCTCTTTCTCTCCACTCTCACACTCTCTCGAGATTCCCGTGTCATACGCCAAGCTACCTTCGTCTGACGTCACTAATTTTTCTAATCCAATCTCCTCTGACTTCTCAAATAAATGTCACTCCTTATGGGCGTGACTTTGAATTCATGCACCAATAGTTTTTCCTCCTTCCTCCACCTTTTCTCCAATCCGGAAAGCCGTTACAATGTCACAAGCAATATCGTTTACCTCAGCATTAGTCAAACGAAAAATAACTTTGTGCTCACAGAGTTTTGATTACATCAGCAATTATAAAAACAGTCACCTCCCGTCGGCGCCTCTAATCATTTGTTTGAAAAACAGCGAGTCTGACTAAGCAATCCGCTTGTCCGCGACTAAACAATTCGCTGACTCAGCATTT
>NW_027467710.1:7359326-7369326 GCF_046742065.1 Oratosquilla oratoria
GGGAAGCCATGAGGGAAGAGGGTGCAATTTCTTCTCTCTGAAGTGTGCGAATTGTGCAAAGGCAAAGAGGCCCAGTGAACATTATGCTACTAGTTTTGCCTGTCCTAGCGTGGTGGCGGAATTGAAGCGTATTGAGGAAAATACTGATCATGGCTATGGCCAATAATTTTCACAGAGTAAAGTGTGGTCTTCTAAACCTTCAGTCGTTAAGAAATAAATCTTTGGCCGTCAGAGACTTAATCAGTGAAGAATGCTTTGATGTATTTGCAGTTACGGAAACTTGGCTGTCTCATTATGATTCTACTGTTATAACTGAAATGACCCCTGCATCACATACAGAATGGGGAGGCGTGGAGGTGGTGTGGGTGTATTTCTCGCCTGCACTATTAAGAAAATTAGGAAGCGTAAGACCCATTACTGCAACACTTTTGAGGTTCTTCAAGTCGAGTGTGAGATACTGGGTAGTAAGATGCTTTTCATTGTCATATATAGGCCACCCAACACAAGCGTTAGTGCATTTATAGAAGAGTTTCGACTATTCTTGGATACAGTTGATATGGTTAGTGCTACAGCAATTATTTGTGGTGATTTTAATCTGTGGTTGGACGATCCTGATGCTCTCGCTATGTATCCCATTTCATTGATACTATGGCTATCTATAACTTTGTAAACCTGGTGGATAAACCTACATCGATTGGAGGTCACATTAATGACCTGGTTTTCACTGACAGATCTCGTGATCTTGTACAGGTCCATAGTGTTGATGAAGTATGCACTATGTCTCCTACGCATATGCTTATAACTTTTGTTTTGTCCTTGGCAATACCTGTTCGAGAGAAGAGAATCATAAAATTCCGCTCGAGTCGTAATTTTGACCCTGATTCATTGGTATTTACTATCGTCACTGGTTTAAATACCAGAATTAATGAGGTGTGTATACATGGCTCTGTGGAGCAAGATTGCCCGGATTGCATATATAGCCTGTATAATGAAATAGCAGGCGAAGAATATGCCAATATGTGTCCTATTGTTACGAAAGAGGTTGTTGTAAGAGACTGTTCACCGTGGTTTAATGAGGAGATACTGCGAGCTAAAAAAGACAAAAAAAGGAAAGAAAGATTGTGGCGAAGACATCAGTCTGCTGAATCTAGGAGAGAATACACGAAGGCGCGGAACTTTGAGAAAACACTGATTGTGCGTCGAAAACGAGATTTTTACAAGAATAAGATTGTACAAGCCGGATCTAGTATGAATAAATTGTATAAAATCCTTAATAATCTAACTGGGAAGGAAAAGAAACCTACGTTACCTGAAGGTTATGCGGATGGTGAACTAGCGAATATGTTTCTGGAATTCTTTGAAACAAAAATCTCCCGGATTTTGTTATCTTTTGACTATAATTATAATGATGATATAGTAAATGTGGGTGTGCCTGAACAGAAATTGTCTTCTTTTAGCACTGTTACGACACTTGAGGTACGGAAAATTATGAAGCAAGCAAAGCTTACATACTGTGCTAATGATCCGATGCCCATGAATCAGATCAACAACTGTGGAAGTTTTGAACAATTAGTGAATGTTATTACAAGTATGGTGAATACTAGTATATCAAGTGGTATTTTTCCTAGCTCGGAAAAAAAGGCTATTGTGAAACCTGTGATCAAAGGGAAACTTGATCCCCAAAGCCTGAGTTCATTCCGCCCAGTCTCAAATTTGACATTCCAGTCGAAAATATTAGAAAATGTGTTGCTGTCTCAACTGAATGAACATCTTAGTGCCGTGGGGGCGCTCCCCGATGCTCAATCTGCATACCGACGACTCTACTCTACGGAGACTGTATTATGTTCAGTGGTTAGTGATATGTGAGGCCTCCTTAATGATGATAAATGTGGTATGCTGTTACTATTAGATCTTAGTGCTGCTTTTGACACCGTGGTACATGAAACTTTACTAAATGTTTGTGAGAATTTTGGGATTGAGGGATCTGCACTACAATATCTGAGGAGTTATCATAAAGATAGAACTTACCGAGTGCAGATTGGAGACTGTTTCTCGGATATGAAGCCATTATTAAGGGGGGTTCCGCAAGGCAGTGTCCTTGGTCCTATCCTCTTTTGTCTGTACACGGCTGAACTGTCCAATGTGTTAGAGAAGCATGGAGTGGGTTTTAAACTATTTGCGGATGATACGCTGTTTTACTTGTCAATGGACAATATACAAGAAACGGAGGCACACCTTGGGGCTATCATGCTGGACATTAAGCAATGGATGTACCATCGCGAGCTCAAGTTTAATGAAAGCAAAACTGAGTGCCTTTTTGTTGGACGAATGATGGACTTCGATAGACTACAAATTCGAGATTTGTGTATCATTGAGGTTAAACTCGCAGTCAGTGACAGTGTAAAGGATCTTGGAGTTTTGCTGGACAGTGAACTGACCCTCAAGAATCAAATTACTCAATCTGTGAATTTAGCTGGATATCATTTGCGAAATATCGCATTTGTTAAGAAGTATGTTGATGATTGTACGTTGGAAAAGCTGATTCATAATCATGTGCTCAGCAAAATTGATTATTGTAATTCTCTTTATTATGGCCTTCCAAACTATTTATTGAAGAAACTTCAAATGATTATGAATCGAGCTGCAAGATTGATCAAGGGTGTATAGAGAAGGGAGCGAATCACCCCTATCCTCATTGACCTACACTGGCTGCCTGTTAAGGCACGGATAATTTTCAAACAATGTGTCATTATATATCAAGTGATGAAGTTCGGGAAACCAAAATATTTCAAGGACATGTTGATGGACTTTCAAGTCGATACCGATGTTACTCTGAGACATAGTGTTGAACAGCACCGACTACAGGAACCTCGGTACCGTACAGAAGCGGGACGAAAAGCCTACGAGAGAAGTGCACCTAGACTATACAATAGACTCCCAGCGACCGTCAAATCATCTGAAACGATTTCCGATTTCAATAAGAAATTGAAAACCTATTTGTTTGCTGAATCCTATGATCTGGCTCACAAGGTGATTAGAGACAACTACAAGTGCTGAGGTAGTTATCGTTCGGGGCATGGAGCGTTACATTGTGACGGAATGCCCCTAGAACTCAATCAACAAGAAACAAGTATGTGTGTGTGTGTGTGTGTGTGTGTGTGTGTGTGTGTGTGTGTGTGTGTGTGTGTGTGTGTGTGTGTGTGTGTGTGTAAGAGGCCGGTAGTGTACGAATGGAAATGAGCTAGGGTATTAGAATAATTCAGACTCGACGCCTGCTCGAGGGCAATGTTATGTCTAGGTGAGGGCGACGTTTGTCTATGTAAACACACCGACGGTGGTGACTGTTTTTATAATCGCTTATGAATCACAACATTGTAAGCGCAGGTTACCTTCGTTTGACTAATGCTGAGGTAAACAATTTTTGCTAGTGGCATTGAAATGGCTTTCCGGATTGGTGCAAGGTGCAGAAGGAGAAAAAAACTATTGGTGCAGGAATTCAAAGTCACGCCCATAAGGAGTGACATTTATTTGAGAAGTCACCGAAGATTGGTTTAGAAAAATTAGTGACGTCAGACGAAGGTAGCTCAGCGTAAGATACGGGATCTCTTCAGACGTTCTATAGAGAAGAGATAGGGAAGATATAGGGAGAAGATATAGAGAGGGTGTAGAGAGAGGATCAGGAGACGATGTAGAGACGAGAGAAAAGAGATCCCGAGTGTAAGCTGAAGGTGAAATTACAGTGAAAGAAGAAAGAAAATTCACCTCCCTTTTATTAACCCAAAGGACGAGAGGAATAGGCATGGGGCCTAGAAAATAGTGAGACTACAGGAAAAAGAAGGCATTGGGCCTACTACTTAAGAGGAACTTGAATATTAGTGAACCTCACGTAACGAGAGGCAAGGGGCCTCGAGACGAGTGATATTACAAGTCAAATTTAAGTGACAGTGGTGACTAGGGGAGGTGAAAGTGGTGCTCAGCGGTGGAACGAACGATCTGGGTGTTAAACACCTCCGAAGAGAAGTGGCGCCTGAAGTCTACGGGAACAAGACAACCAAAATCAAGAGTGTATTACGACTACGAGAGAAATCTACAACTTCAAGTAACTGCTACGTTGGGAACAAGCATTCTTCAAGATTCTTCAAGGAGATCATCATCTACAAGGCGGTCTTCAAGGCAGAGTGTGTGATGGAGGAGGAACAACGTCGTTGAGGAATGACAAGACCGTAGAAGGACGTCAAACCAGACATTGACATCACGAAGCGACATCGCAAGCAGCCAGGCTAAAGCAAGGTATTAGTAAAGTATGAGTACCCCTCAGAATTCTAACGTGTTGAGACACGAAATTCACACATCAAATACAAATATTCCAAAATTCACAGGAGAGTCTAACACATATGGTGTAAACAAGTTCCTAAACCTCATTGACACTCTTATAGTTAGTAAAAATATAACAAACGAGAATCGTAAGATTGAGATTCTCAAGGAGAATATAGATCCAGAGCATGGAAGGGCGAGGTTTGTCATTAACTTCCAGCAAATGGAATCAATTAATCAATATGATGATTATAAGAAGGCATTTTTCAAGCATTTCATGTCCAAATGTGATCAGGATCCTATTAGATCATTGGTAAAAATGATTAAGGAAGTTAGGACAAGTGAAACTGACACAGAGTACTTAGCTAGATTAGATAGATGGTCAAAAGACATGAATTCTATCTTGAAAGATTCAGACTGGATAGAAAGATCTAGTGAGAAGATGAAAATCTCACAGGTAATCAAATTGATTACATTTAGCTTATTGACAAAGAATTCTGATGACTTAACAGCAGAAAGGCTGTACAAAGATTTAAAATCAAATATCTGTTTAGGAGAAGTAGATTATCTTCTTCAAGGATACAGTGAGACCAGAACAATAAACCCATATGTAATGCCTATAAATCAACAAAGCCAATATAGGAACTCTAGAGAGTTTAAGAAAACAGAAGTAGGACATAGGCGGCATGCTAGAAGTCCATCTAGGGATAGGGATACCAGAATCCTTTGTTTTAATTGTAATGCATGGGGACACAAGGCACAAGAATGTTTTTATGGGATTATTTGCAGAAATTGCAAATACGAAGGTCACAATGAGTATCAATGTAGGAACCCTCCATTCTGTATTTACCATAATAAAATCGGACACAGAACTCATGAGTGCCGAAATTTTCGGGTACCCCCAGGGCTAAGAGGAAAACCCCCAGACACAGAATAAACCATTTCAGACCTCCCCATATATATACCGATAGGCGGTATTGTGTTAAATATGGGAATGCAAGGGAGATGAAAGAAACTGACAAACTGATAATTACTGTTGGTAAAACTTCTGTAGGACCTCTCATTGCGGGTCAAGTGTTCAATAAGCCTATTCAAATTTTTATTGATACAGGGTCTGTAGTTAATGTAATTACTAGTAAAGTTTTAAACCAGTTGAACCCAGGAGTGAAAATGTTGGAACCAATCCGTTACACATTGCAAGGTGTAACTGGAAATCAGTTAAAAACATTAGGCAAGATTGAGCTAGAAGTTGCCTTATATACAAATGAACAATTGTACATCCCAGTGATAGTGGTAGAAGAGTCTGTTTTTCCAGGAGATTTATTGATAGGATTTGCAACTATGAGAAAAGAAAACATGGTAATTTGTCCTGCTGACTTAGGAATTTTAGTGAAGTCACAGTTAATCCCATTCTTAAATCAACCAGACTTAAGACCAGTGACAGGAATCAATGAATCCTTAGATAACATTTCTATCCTAGATAGCGAGGCCGAGCGGTCCAACCCTACAGAAAGTAAAACAATTTGTGAACCCAACTCAGAAGTTCAGGAAATCCCAGAGATTACTAAATTATTAACCACAGATGCCTTGAGAATTGCAGATTGCGGATTAACAAGGTCGACATTGTTACATCCCATGTCAATTAATAAGGTTGAAGTGTGTTTGAAAGGAATCAATGTAGACTCTGAAGTAATTACAGTCCCAGAAACAGTTAAACTTAAAGGATTGAAGTGGGACTCAGGGATTTATAAGACAAATAAGAACAGAGTAGAAGTATTAGTAATTAATACTATGAATAAAGAGATAGTTTTAAAGAAAGGTACACAAATAGGATGTATTCAGGTGTGTACTAAACCTATTAAGATTTTAAATGAGAATAGTGAGGAGATAGAATTACCAACTTCATCAATTTGTTCAGTACAAGAAGGCCTAGACTTAAGAAATAGATATAAAGAATTATTACAATCAACTAATTGCCCTGAGTTGGATGAAGCTTTATTTGCTTTGCTTATGAAACATAAAAAAGCAATTGCTTTGCCGGGGGACGCCTTAGGCAAAACAACTGTTTTAAAACATCACATTAAGTTAAAACCAGGAACACAACCTATCTACATACCAGCCTACAGAGTTCCTCACTCTAGATTAGCTGTAGTAGATAAACTCATCACTGAAATGTTATCACAGGATATTATTGAACATAGTAAAAGTGAGTGGAATTTTCCGTTGATCCTAGTACCAAAGTCTGATGGGACTATGCGACCAGTTATTGATTACAGGGAACTGAATAAGCACACCATTCGTGACAGGTTACCATTACCCATTATCGGTGACATTTTGAGAAGTTTGGGAACTGAGAATAGATATTTTAGTACTATAGATATCAAATCAGCTTTTTGGCAAATAGAATTGCATGAAGATTCAAAAGAGTTCACAGCATTTTCTACTACAACAGGACATTATGAGTTCAAGAGAATGCCATTTGGGTTATGTAATAGTCCATTAACTTACATGAGATTAATGAATACTATTCTAGATGGATTGTTAGGAAACACTGCCAGTGTATTTCTAGATGACATTTTAATAGTTTCTCAGACTGCAGTGGAGCACTTTAAGAAATTAGATTTGATATTCTCAAGACTAGGAGAAGCTGGGTTAAAAGTAAAACTTGAAAAATGTAAGTTCTTGCAAGACAGTGTCATTTACTTAGGACATAAGATAGACAGACACGGACTAAGTACAGTAAATTCAAAGGTGGACGCTGTCAAGAATTTTCCAGTTCCGACCAATGTAGACAAGGTTAGGAGCTTTTTGGGATTAACAGGATATTATAGAAAATTCATTCAAAGTTATGCTGACATTGCTAATCCACTAAGTTCTTTGTTGAGAAAGGACTCAAAGTTCATATGGGGACCTGCGCAACAGCAAGCTTTTGACAAGTTGAAAGATAAACTCACAAGTTCACCTATTTTAATTTTCCCCGACTATGAAAAAGAATTTATTCTTTGTACTGATGCGTCTGACATAGGGTTAGGAGGCATACTAATGCAAGAGAGAAATGGAACTTGGAAACCCATAGCTTACACATCCAGACTTTGTAATAGTGCGGAGAGAAACTATTCTATAACTGAAAGAGAAACTTTAGCAGTAATTTATTCTTTAGAAAGTTTTAGGGATATGATACTAGGGTATCCCATCAGAGTTTGGACTGATCACACAGCTATTCAGAACTTATTTAAGCATAAGAATCTTAGAGGCAGACTTGCTAGATGGTTTGCGATACTTCAGTGCTATGATGTTCAATTTAATTATATTCCGGGTAGAAGGAATGTAGCAGATCCACTTTCTAGAAACATTAGTCAACCAATGACTGGGACAGGGTTGATTAATTTTGTTTGTAGTATAGAAGAATTAGTAACTTTAGATGAAGAAATGCTAATAAGAGAACAGGGAGATGATGAGACATGTGATTCAATAATCAAGCATTTGATGAACCCAAGAGGAGATCCTCCAAAGCTACCAAAGGGGTATAAGATAGAGGAATTTCATTTGATTAATGGAATTTTGTATAGGAAAACATTTGTAAATGGGAAAGATATTTCTAGAGGTCAAGTAAATCAGTTGGTTATACCACAAACTCTGGTAAATGAGATATTGAAGTTACTTCATGATAGTGATTGTAGTTCACATCCTGGAAAGGATAAAACTTATAGACAAGCACAACTTAAGTACTTTTGGTTAGGTATGAAGAAAACTATATATGATTATATAGAAAAATGTGTAAAATGTGTAAAGGTGAAAGGAAATACACCAAAACCTGCTCCTATACTCACCTATCCCATTCCACAGAAACCTTGGGAAAGAGTTCACATGGATACTTTGGAATTACCACTAACCGAGAACGGCTTTAAATACCTATTTGTTGCTATTGATTATTTTTCAAGATTTTGTATATTACAACCCATAATCAATAAGAAAGCTGAAACTATTGCTTCCGTAATCTATGATCAGATAATCTGTAATTTTACTACACCTAACATCCTAGTTTCAGATAATGGGACTGAATTTAATAACAAAATCTTGGAAAATCTATGTAATGTGTTCCACATCAAGAAAGTCAATATACTCGTTAACCATCCCCAAAGTAATGGAGTAGTAGAAAGGTTAAACAAAAAGATAATTATATGTCTTAGAACACTAATAAGTCCTCATAGTGTAACTTGGGATACTTGGATTCCTTGTGTTAAGTGTACTCTGAACAATCAAATTAATGTAGCAACTGGGGATACACCTCATTTTATAATTTTTGGGGAGGACAAAACTCTGCCATATGAAATGTTGACTGCAGAGCAAAAACCCATATATAATATGGATGATTATATATCCAATAGGATAAATACTCTTCAAAGTATTCACCAAAGAGTTAGGAAACATATGCAGGTGTATTCACAAGAGATGAGGGAACAACAACACAAAATAGCTCGTAAACTAGAATTGAAAATTGGGGAATTAGTAATGGTCAAAGCAACCTCACCCAATAATAAACTTTCACTAAGGTACACTGGTCCATATAGGGTAATTGATTCTGCAGGTGGAAACAAGTTTAAACTTAAACATTTAGAATCAAGAGAAGAATTGGTAGGACATTTAGATGACATAAGGAAAATTAGCTTGCAGATCTATGAAGATGATTATAGTAATACTTTGTGCATAAATATTGATAACCCTGGAGAATATGGAGAATATTATAATGATATTTTTCAAGAGTTGAATATTAATCTTGATGTATTTTACAGATGAAAACTGCCTTATTAATAATATTAAGTTTGGTGAGTGCCATGGACTGGAATCCGATTCGTCCTGGAGCATTGGTACATCATCAAGGTAACCTAATCTTGGTTGATAAGGTAGTAAGGGTAGTTCTTGATTATAAAAATGTAACCAAAATTAAAGAAAATGTGGACTCCATTAATAAAAGTTTGCAAATATTAAAACAGAACATTTCCAGTAAAGATGTTAAGGATAGACTTGAAAACAAAATAAAGGAAATAGAGGATAAATTGCACATCATAGGTTCAAATTTCAAAAGCAATGTTAGACAAAAGAGAAGTGCTTTGGGAGCTCTTGCTGGTTTGGGAATTGCCAATTTTGCCTTCCTTGCTGACTTGAAAATTTCAATAAATACATTAAAGGAGAAAGTTGGAAAAATTGATGAATTACAATCAAGCATTAAAAACATTGAAGAAATGATCTCTGATATTTCAGATAACTTAGAGAATCTCAGCTTGAAACAAAGTGAACAAGAGAGTACAATGCAAATATTTTTGTTACTCAATACTATGCAATTGAAATTATCTGAGATGCAAGTTCAATTGGAATCTTTTGTACAGGATTTAGTTATGGCCAATTCGGGTCAAGTAACTTCTTCTCTCCTTCCAATACCTCAACTTATAAAGGTAATTAAGTCAGCAAAGAAGGATTGGAACTTTGAACCTTTCTTTGAAGAAGCTAATATAGCATTATATTATCCATTGCTAAACTCCTACCTTAATGTTACTTCAGTTATTATTGAAATCCCGTTCTCTTCCAACCAAAGATTTAACTTATTCAAATTGAAACCCTTCCCATTGAAGGTAAATGGTTCATTTTATGAAGTAGATATTCCAATTGTAGACCCAATCAATTATAT
>NW_027467710.1:7421826-7434326 GCF_046742065.1 Oratosquilla oratoria
CTTTTCTAGAGTTATTTTTTGCGTAGATCACGAATATAACATCCGTTTCTTTCTGTGACCCTCCAGTTCTTCGTAAATAGCAGTGCCCGCAATGTCTATCTGAACGGTATTTTTTGTTGCTTTTACCATTTATATAATTTTTCACATAGCTATGTGTTTTTTTTTCTTAACAGGATACAGAGTTAAGATGTCTAGAGAATGCAAGAATTCGCCAGACAAGTTTTGTTATATATGTGGATCAGTTACATTAAGGCAATACAAGAGACAGTTGACTCAACGTGTAAAGAAACTTTATGAGCTGTACTTTGGATGTAAAGTGGGTGACCAGGACAAAAGCTGGGCACCTCACATATGTTGTGTCAGGTGTACAAGTTCCCTTTCTGCCTGGGTGAAAGGCAAAGGGACTGGCCTCATGTTTGGCGTACCAATGGTCTGGAGGGAGCCAAAGGACCACTCAACAGATTGCTACTTCTGCTTAACGGATATTAAAGGTGGGTGTTCAGTGTTTATTTTTTACTGTTTTTATATATATTTTCAAGAGATGTATCAATAAAAAAGATCGAAATACATAATAAGTTGCACTTCCACTATTTTTGCACGTGATCACAACCAATAGTATCCATTTTTAGTCTGATTTTATTTTATTTTCCTGCAGGTCGCAACAGAAAAGGCAAGAAATCTATCGTGTATCCAGATCTTCAGTCTGCTATTCGCCCAGTTCTACATTCAAGTGATATTCCTGTACCACAGCCGCCCTCTGAACTACCAAGCGATGACACGAGCAACTCAGACGATTCAGAATCTCAAGATGCAACGTATACGACACAACTTGAATCTGATAAGAAACCACACCTCATCACCCAACCAGAACTCAATGATCTAGTTCGTGATCTAACACTTACTAAGCAACAGAGTGAACTCCTGACCTCACGTTTGCAACAATGGCACCTGTTGGATGAAGAAGCTCGAATTACAGTATTTAGGAAGCGTTCTGCAAATCTACAGGATTTCTTCACTTTGGAAAACAACTTGACTTATTGTAATGATATCAGAGGCCTATTCAGTGCCCTTGAGCTGTCCTATGAACCCAATGAGTGGAGGCTATTCATAGATGGATCCCTTTACAGCATAAAAGCAGTTTTGTTGCACATTGGGAACACCATGCCTTCAGTTCCAGTTGCTTACTCAGTCATTTTAAGAGAGACATATGAGAACCTTGCTTTTATTCTAGACCGCATAAGTTACAAAGAGCATGAGTGGTTAATTTGTGCAGACTTGAAAGTAGTAGCCATATTTAATGGGCTACAAACTGGATACACCAAATTTATGTGCTTTCTTTGCAAGTGGGACAGTAGGGCCAGATCAGAACATTATATACGCTCAGAATGGCCATCTCGGGAATCTATGACGCTTGGATGCCATAATGTAATTCATGAGCCACTAGTTAAGGAGAAAATCATTTTGCCACCACTGCATATAAAACTAGGCCTAATGAAGCAATTTACCAAAGCACTGCAACATAACAAGCCATGTTTCCAGTATCTCAAAGGGATCTTCCCTAAAATTAGTGATGCCAAGACTAAAGAGGGTATATTTGTAGGGCCTCAGATTCGCAAGCTTATAAATGATGAGGACTTTGAGGCGACAATGGATGAACCTGAGCTAGCGGCCTGGCATGCATTCAAAGGTGTATGCAAAGGGCTTCTGGGAAAGCACCAAGAGTCCCAGCGAGAGCGTAAAGTGGAGAGGCTAATCAAATGCTACCAAGATCTCGGATGCAATATGTCACTGAAGATACACTTTCTTCATTCTCATCTGTCCTTCTTCCCAGAGAATGCAGCAGATGTGAGTGATGAACATGGAGAGAGGTTCCATCAAGATATAGCGTCAATGGAAAACAGGTACAAGGGAAAATGGAGCCCTGCTATGCTGGCTGACTTCTGTTGGAACCTGAAGCGTGACACGCCTGAGACGTCTTATAAAAGAAGAAGTAAATAATAGATTGTAGGTTAATACATCATATAAAGCTAACAAACATGCCGATTCATTATATATTAATTAAATAAATACAATGAAGACATTTAATCTGACTTTGGGAGCAAAATACATTTATGGAACCTTGGAAATCTCTATTAATTGCATAATTATTAAAACAGCGATTAACAAAAAATTGTGACGTGGCATGAAATTTTTGTTATCAAATTTGAATTCAGCACACTGAACTTCATAATAAAACGCACATGAGAACTATGTTTTTTTCTTAATCCTGAAATTTGTTGTACAGTGTTATCAGCCCCGCAACGAGAATCAAGAATGTTTGAAACGTCCGGATTGTTTTTCGTATTGAATTTCAAATAGGTTTTTATATTGTCAAAGTTTGCTTTCCTGAAGTCTGGTACTTGAACGTTATTTGTACTTTTTATTTTTTCCCAGATAATATTAAATCTTATTTCTTGATGATCGCTAAAGCCTAGACTATCGCCCACTATTATGCTGCTAATTTGGTGCTCATTTTTTGTTAGAATTAAGTCCAGGGTATTTTGTCCCCTCGTAGGATCGGTAATCATTTGTTTTAGGAAATTATCCTGCACCACATCTAGGAATTGTTTCGCTTCATGATCTCCTATTAAAGTTTCCCAGTCAATGTTTCTATAGTTAAAATCTCCCATGATTACAACGTTTTTGTACTGGGACGCTCTGTGAATTTCATGAATTAGGGAATCAGTCTGCTCAATGCTAAGGTTAGGAGGTCTATACAAGACGCCAATAATAACTTTCTTATTCTTGCCTATGATCTCTACCCAAATAGATTCCGTACAGTCCTCTTCCTTAATCGAATTGTTGATAATACAGTTTAATGTATTTTTAACGAAAAGTGCTACACCTCCCCCATTCCTGCCGACCCTATCCTTATGAAAAAACTTATATCCTTCTATTTCGATTTCCGGAAGGAAATGTTTATCAGCCATGTTGATCCAGGATTCAGTAATGGCTATAATATCGAAATTTTCTACGCATGCTTTACCTCGCAGCAAATCAATTTTGTTAATTATGCTCCTACTATTTGTATAGTAAACTTTAAGTTTATCTTCCCTCCACCTGCTTTGGTGATTTTTTGTACAGTCCTCTAAGTTGTTTCTATTTCCTAAACTATATTCCGATACTTCCCCCCCTACTCCCACATAATCTACCCGAAAAAACCCTGTAGGATGCCTACTTCTCGCTCAAGGGATTCAGCAAGGAGCCGAAATCCTTTGGGAGACAAGTGCACTCCGTCCCTTGTGTATAGGTGATTCTTACCATAAAAGCGGTCCCAGTTGTCGACAAATGCCCATCCATTAGCCTTACAATGTTTTGCCAGCCTGCAATTCATTGCAATAGCCCTGGAATGCCACATGCCTCCAACTCTACGCCTCGGAAGGATTCCACATACTACAGGAACACCTCCCCTATTTCTGATCTTGTCTAGCGCATCTCGGTACCGCGCAAATAATTCCTCACTTCCTACCTTACCTATATCATTTCCTCCGGCACTTAAGCAAACTACTGGGTCCTTACCTTCCCCTACTAGACACTCTTCAATCCTATCTCTAACATCACCTATGCCCGCGCCGGGGAAACACACCTGCGTCCTATGCTTCCTATCTTTGTCGCAGAAAACCCTGTCTAAATACCTCACTTGACTGTCTCCTACTACCAAAATCTTACCTGTGGGCAGGGATCC
The DNA here is from genome assembly GCF_046742065.1 of Oratosquilla oratoria. Lineage (NCBI taxonomy): Eukaryota > Metazoa > Arthropoda > Malacostraca > Stomatopoda > Squillidae > Oratosquilla > Oratosquilla oratoria. Next base: position 7,425,551 of record NW_027467710.1, read on the forward strand.
AGCGTCTGCCCTTTTCTTCATCTCTTGGATTTCGTTAGTTCCTTCTTCCTGCAGATTTGCCAGCACTTGAAACGAGTTTTTGCATTTCAGTGGGGCTGGTGAGGAATTTTCTCCACTTTTCCGCATCTTATTTCTCACCGTATTCCATCCATGCTCATCGCTAATATTGCCTTCCGTATCATGGGCCTTCGAGCGGAGAACTCGATTCTCCTCCTTAAGGCACTTAACAGCATCCTCCAAGGCTTCAATTCTACTAAGTAGAGATTGTACCTCTTCGGCGCTGAACACAGTGACACGTTCACTCGCCATAACACACAAACACACACACAAACGCACACACACACACACACACACACACACACACACACACACACACGTACACACGCAAACACACACACACACACAAACATGCACACACACACATACACGAACACACACACACACAAATACTCGCACACACAAACACAGACACACACACACACACACACACACACACACACACACACACACACACACTCACACACAAACACATACAACTACACAAACATACACACAGAGATGCATGCACACACACACACGCACACACACATACACACACACACACACACACACACACACACACACACACACACACACACATACCCACACACACACGCAGACACACACACAAAGACACACAACACACACACACACACACACACACACAGACACACACACACACACACACGTAGACACACACACACACCAAAGACACACACACGCATGCACGCACGCACGCACACACACACACACACACACACACACACACACACACACACACACACACACACACACACACACACACACGCACACACACACAAAGACACACACACACACACACACACACACACACACACACACACACACACACACACACACACACACACAGTTACGACTACAGGCTCGTCGTAGTGAAAAATTTTATTCAGACGCACATGAGCGCATGTACGTATGTGTAACTCGGACTATGCCGGCCGTTCCCACGGTAAGGCTTGGTGGACTTCTCGATATCCAACTGTAAGAATACTGTTAAAGTGATGAATTATATTTATATGAGGTATTCCATTCCTTTTGTACTCTGTTAACCAAATTCTATACATTACATATAGATTTATGTATGTCTATTGTCTTGTGGAACTCTCTTGTCAATCTTACGAGTTGATTTACGTAAGATAAGAGAAATTACATATTCTCTTAGTCTTCGGACTCCGGTGAGAAAGTTCTGTGCCTACGTGAGGTGTATTCACGTCTGAAGACTCTTAAAGTGATGATTTCTATTCATCGGATTGTATTTCGTTCCTTTTTGTGCTTTGACAAACTATTCCATACTTTGCATATGAATTTATGTATGTGTATTACCTTGCGGATCTATCTTGTCAATCTTAGGATATGATTTACGTAAGATTAAAGTAATTGCATATTTTAGTCGTTTTCTGATGCTGTAATGTCGTTGTGGGCATGCTAGCTTAAGCGCGCGCTAAAGAAATTGGCGTGTGAACTAATTTTGTGGCAACTGCGTCCCTAACTTACATTTACGTACGTATAGATATTCATATAGAAACTATTAAGTTTCTGCTTATCTAAGATTGACAAGGTAACTTCATCAAATATTATTATCTATTCATTGATGTAAAGAATATCCGTGTATGTACTTGGAAATATTCCTAAACACTCATGTTAATCGTCGCGTCTAGCGATACTTGGCAACTCTCCGGATCTGACGGAGAAGAGTCTATATATATGTCATTGCTTGTAACGGTCAGCCAGTACAGAACCAGGCGCTGCGCGTAATATTGGGCGCGCCGCGCTGGACTCTGGTCGCCAATATGCAGCAAGAGGCGGGACTGGTGCCTATCAGTGTGAGGATCTCAGGATTGGTGGTAGCCTTCGCCATAAGAGTCATTCAGAGAGAACATGACTCGTTCCTGCGGCGAAGGCTAATCAGCGCCCTCCAGCAAGATCCGGATCTCTTCCCGCAGAAGAGGTGGTCAGCGAGGGTTGCACACCGCATAAGGGACCTTCACCTGCATGACCTTATCCTTCAGAAGAGGAGGGATGTGCCGGTGGAAGGTTATGTGCAGTCTCCCCCCTGGGAGAATCCACCGGCCAGAATCAGTGTGATGGCGTCACGACGCGGTACGCCGCTGCCGCGCCTGCGGGCGGATGCGGAGGCCACAATGAGATCTGTCGCCCAGGAAAACTGCGTCGTCTATTTTACAGACGGCTCCGTGGATCCCGTACACAACGTGGCAGGTGCAGCGTTTGTCACGAAGGACGAGGAACAGGGAGTAAGGGTGTTGGGCACTCGCTGCTCGACGCAAGCAGAGGGTGTTGCAGTGGGTCTAGCATTGACCCATGCTCTCAACACCCACCAACGTAATGTAGTTGTGCACACAGATAGTTTAGCTCTGTTGCAATTAATATCCAAAAATTATCACACTGACCAGAAAAAACTAATGACCTCACTGTTGTTTCAGCTCAAGGCCCTCCGTCAGCAAGGGAGATCAGTCGTCCTCAACTGGGTGCCGGGACACATCGGCATCCAGGGAAATGAAGCGGCAGACAGGGTGGCCAGAAGAGCGGCCACAGGGGACATGGAAGGCGGAATCGGTGTCCTCCCGAGCCGAACTGAGATCTTGGCCATTGCAACGAGAGCGATGGCCAAGAGGGAACTACAAAGCCATAGGAACCTAACAGCCCAGAGGCCGTCAGCACGCTGGTATCAAGTTGCCACAGCGTATGAGCGACTGACCCCTGGAGTCCGTCTCTCCAGGATAGAGGAAGTCACCCTTCATCGACTCCGTCTCGGGTATCGATGCTTCTCGGAGGTGACGGGACAGCCGGAGGCCTGCATCCACTGTGGAGAGGCCGGCGCAAACGGGCTAGATCATTATGTGGCCCTTTGCCCGGCGACCAGATTTCTACGTGCGGGCCCCAGGACCTCGGCTGGGGGACTCATCCGTCGACTGACGGTGTCCCTTAACTCGTATCGGCTGGGACGCCTCCTTCAAGTGCCGCCCCCCAGATGATACGGATGGGTTCTGTTCGACTGTACTCTCTTGCTGATTTTTGACTTTTTTGACTTATGACACATTTTAATTTAAGCCAAGGACTAATGCTTTCTTCTCTTCACCTAGGTAACTGCGCATGATGCCTTAGACTGGACCGGATGGGACGCGACGGGTGCAGGAACCACGTCGGCTGGACCGGATGGGACGCGACGGACTCATAGGACACTAACCACGTCGGCTAGATCGTGGAGACCGTACAGCGCAACATATATTGACATATTTTAACAAATGTACATGTAACTTATTGTAAAAGGCATACTTGTATGCCTTCTAGGAATATGGGTAGAGACCCAAACAAGATGTATTTCTTGTAAATCAATAAATCTAATCTATCTAACGGTCAGCGACTCTGCGCTCGCAGAACTCGGACGTCTCCGCTCCACCTCCAGCTCCAGCTACTCGCTAATTGCCCCTAGCATCGCCCCTAGCATCGCCCCTTTGTATCTGCACAGACTTGAGTCTAACCGGCCAACTGACTCAACAGCAACGCCTACTCTCCGTAAGTACAGAAATCTCAGGGTAAACACAGACACAAAAGTGCTTAATATCCATTGATACTCAGTGGTGTACTTCACTTACACAACACTTCCGAAGTCACGTAATCGTTCTCTGTTTTCAGAGTCTTGCCTTCGCAGAAAAGAGAAAGAACACTACACATTTAGCTGTGCCTGCATCTAGATTACAGTTAACACAAGTGCTTAATATCCATTGATACTTAGTACTTTACATACACAACACTTCCGAAGTCACGTAATCGCTCTCTGTTTTCAGAGTCTTGCCTTCGTAGAAAAGAGAAAAGAGAAATAACACTACACATTTAGTCTTCGACTTGGTTATAACCAGTACACATCAACATTGCCCGCCTTCTGTATCCTCTTTTAGCGCCTTAAGGAAATTCGTGTCTTGACCGTCTTCTTCGTAGGTGCTTCTGCTCTTCCTCTTTCTCTCCTTCCCTGACGTGTCTAACTCTCGTAGAACTTACCGTCAAGCGCCCTCATCATGAGAACCAACTATCAAGTGGTTTTTGTGAGAGGCAACTCACGCCCGGATGGCATCTCGCTTGTGGACGATGCCAACCAATTAAGCGGTGTGATAGGCAGTGCTCCTGTGCGCTTTGCCCAGACGGAAGGGGCAAATGTCCTGTTCCACTTGATGGATCAGGATAGTCTCGATGCCTGCTTCGATAAGAGGACTGTGATCAGGCTGGAGAAGCTGGGTTTCTCTCCCCGTAGGGTCACACCCACCTACGCTCATGTCAGAGCGTCCATGTACGTGGGTAGGATGGTCCTTGACAAGCTCGGGGATAAGGAAGCCATTCTGTGTGACCTAAGGGAGAGGAACTCGGATGTTGACTTTGTCGATGCCTTCCGGCCTCCGGGCACTGATTTCGTCAGGATTTCCCTTAAATCTAGGTCCGACCTTGAGAAGATTCTCGGGGTAGGACTCAAGATTAGTTTCCTATATCTGCCCCCATCCTCTATTAGAAAATTCAAAAATATCCAAGTCAGGCAATGCCTGATATGTTACTCCCTCCAACATGAATCCCGATCCTGTCCTCAACCCAATCTGACTAGATGCTCCAAGTGTGCTACCGACGGACATCGGTATAGAGAATGCGAGGCAGCGAGACTCAAGTGTCTCCTATGTGGGGGAACCCACAGCGCCATCTCCAATTCCTGCCCGGAAAGGAGAAAGGCGGCTGACACAGCGCAGCCTGCTCAACCGGTGGCTAGGTCAGCTCCCAACACCCGCCCCCAACCTGCGCAACCCTCTAATCCTCGTCCTAAAACCAAAACCCCCTCCTCCTCCTCCTCCTCCCCCTCCTCCTCCTCCTCCTCCCCCTCCTCCTCCTCCCCCTCCTCCTCCTCCTCCTCCTCCTCCTCCTCCTCCACCTCCTCCACCCCCACTCCCTCCTCCCCATCCCAAGGCAAAATCCCTCAACCCCCCACCCCCAAACCCAGAACCCACCCAGGTGTAAAGAGGAGGGCTAGCTCCCCAGCTGCCGCCCCTGACCAGGAGCCTTCTTGCGCCCCCAAGGAGCAGCGGACGCAGAGGACGAAGTCCAAGCGTTCTCGCCAGGATGCGAGCAGGCCCTCCACCTGTACCGAAGTCCCTAGCATGGTTGCATCAATTATCGGCAGCACCCTGGAAAGGGAGGCAGCTGGTAATCTCCAGTGTCCTTCTGGAGACGAAAGGTGCAACCAGGCGAGGGACGCTCAAGTACTTGCTCTGAGTATTGTCTATTCGGCAATGCTCATGTCCAAGAGCAAGGAGCAGGTGCAGGAAGTGCTGTCCACAGCACTCACTCACCTGAGCTTACCTGCCTTCCCCATTCCACCTCACGTCCTAGAGGCTATTCCCTTTGGTCCCAACAACCCATCCTATCCTCACCCAGCCCCTACCCCTCCCACCACCGCTCCCACTGTTTCCACACCCCCTCCCTCTGTTTCCACACCCCCTCCCTCCTCCTCCTCCTCCTCCTCCTCCTCCTCCTCCTCCCCCACCTCCTCCTCTTCCACCTCCTCCTCCTCCTCCTCCACCTGCCCCAAGAAGGCTGCGCAAGAACCTAAACCTAACCCCAGGCTATCACGCCCCAAGTCCAGGGCATACAGACATGAATCCTACCAACGTAGCAACCGTTCACGCTCCCCAATCCTAAGCCCCCGCTCCTCCTCGTCAGGGGCAAACAAATCCTCCTCCGAGCTCCCGCGCCGTGTGGCCATACCACGAGCCAGCTCGACTGGGAGGCCTAAGTTGAACCTGACGAAACTCACAAAGGAGACGCTGCGGGACATAATCCCCTTCACCAGCACTATTCCAGACACTGTCCAGTCTAGTGGTAGTGCATCCTCCTCCTCCTTCGACAGCGAAGTGCTTACCCTCCAAGCCCCTAAGGCTAACTAAGCTTCCTCTTAAAACTCCCTCCAACTAGTAGGACTCACTAAAGACAACTATTCCTATGGATAGATTGGATTTACGTGTGTTCTACCAGAACGTCCGTCACTGGGCCCCACAAAGGACCAGCACCTTGTTAGAAATTGCCAGACACGGTCCTGATGTCATTTGTTTGACTTCGATGGGTGATCCAGCCCCCGACTCTCTTCCCAAGATTCAAGGCTTCAATACTTGGAGTCGGGGTCTTGCATAGCACTCGGGCGTCTGTATTTTGGCCAGGAAGTCCCTCCAGGCAACTATACTTGATCAATTTCATTATGAGCAGATGCTCGCGATCAAGTTAAGCACCACTCGCGGTCCCATCCTCCTCTGTACCCTCTACCGCCCTCCCCGTATCCCCTTCCTCCCCTTTGTTGACATTGCCAAGGTGATGTCATACAAAATCCCAACCTTCTTCATTGGCGATTTCAACTGCAGTCATGCTGCTTGGAGCCCTGGAACGCACAACAGCAGCTCAGTGAGTCGGCAACTACACTCTCTTACTATACTTCACCGGCTGAAGTTCCTAGGTCCGGACTTTCCCACATTCATAGGTCATGGATTGCAGGGTAAGCCCGACCTGGTGTTCTCCAACAGCCGAGCTTTCTTCCTCAACTCCACTATCTCACCCGGTGCTCCCACCCTCTCAGACCACATACCCTTAATCCTTCGCATCTCCACCTCACCCATCCTTATCCCCAGTGAGCCTCGGTTACGTTACAGTCAGGCCGACTGGGAAGGCTTCAAAAACACTCTCACGACATACACCAACACAAACATGGACAACACTCCACAAGCGGCGATAGAGCAGGAATGGCGCTCACTTACAAAGTTTGTCAAAAACGCTGTAAAAAAGCACATTCCTAGAACAAAGCACCGAAAGATTGCCACGTTCACCGCTTCTATGCGCACTAACAGACTACGCATTGCACTACAAAACAGATCTACAGATCTATTACAAGCACCCCTAGAGGCCCGTGTAGCCATCCTAAGAGACATGCACTGGCTACAGAGTAGCCTGAGGAAGTCCCTCTACATCGATTCACATCGAGAAGAGGAGCAACTGATGGCCTCGCTCTCCGGCGCCTGTGAGAAGGACCCTTCCAAGTTCTGGAGGACCCTCAAACGTGAGCTGGAGGAGTGCTCTGTGCCACCACCCAAGGTCATCAACCATCTTAACCACTCTGCACACTCCCCCCAACACCAAGCTGACCTTCTGGCATCAGCATGGAGTGAGGTCTTTAAGCCCCATCCTGTGCAAGGACCACATTGCTTTAGCACCTTGCACAGTGTTAACTCATTTATGAACAGCTGTAGTGACCTCATTCCCGACGAGACTGTTGATCTCTCTCAGTTAGATGAAGATGATCCCCTTATCTGCCCCATCGTTTTGGAGGAGGTAAAGGGGGTTATCTCGGCACTAAAACTAAAATCCCCTGGCCCTTCAGGCATCGATGCACACATACTCAAACGTATGCCAGACAACATAATCTCACACATGACGACACTATATAACAGCTCACTAGCCTCTGGGTACTTCCCACAACTATTCAAGGCCTCCCATACCATCCTCATTCCTAAACCCCAGAAACCCGCCTCCGCCCCCCTTTCATATCGGCCCATCTCCCTTCTGGAGTACTTTGGAAAGGTGTTCGAGCACGTCTTAAGCCGCCGCCTGACCGTGTACCTAGAGACGGAGAATGTGCTGAGGGACTGCCAGTTTGGTTTTCGGCCGGGGCGCGGTGCAGAAGACGTAATATCCATTATCACTCAATGGGTTCAAAGACCGCCAGACGGTCGCCCTGGTAAGGCCATTTTGGTTTGTAAGGATGTGGAGAAGGCATTCGATGCTGTCTGGCACGAAGGCCTGAAGTACAAATTGTACCACAACTTCGACTTTGCCCTGCCGTTCACAAGGTTGCTCTGCAACTACCTGGACGACAGGTCAATTAGAATAAAGTGGCGGGGCTGTCTGTCCCAACCTTTTGTGCCGAAGGCTGGAGTGCCGCAAGGGTCAGTCCTTGCCCCCACTCTGTACAATCTATATACGAATGACCTGCCAGAGCCGGCTTATCCTCGCAACCAGGCTCTAACTCTCTCGTATGCGGACGACACTAACCACATAAGCAGACACAAAACGCTGCAGGGAGCGTTACACGTAATGCAAAACATCCTAGACGGGGCACACGCGTGGGAGCAACAGTGGCGCATTAAGACCAACGCGTCGAAATGCAATGCTGTACACTTCCGCTGCAAACCAACCAACAGAACAATCACAAACACTCCTCTTAAAATAAACAACACAAACATCCCAGCGAAGGACCATACCCGTGTGCTGGGTAGCACACTTGATAGTGGCCTTACCTGGACCCCACACTTCCGCAAGCAGGGAGCGAAGGCTAGGGCTGTGCTGGGTAGGCTCAGACGCTTCAAAACTGCAACACTGAGAACCAAACGTCGATTGTACCTAGCCCTCGTCAGACCGATTCTGTGCCAGTCCCCGGGACTAAGCCAGCTGACATGTGCCACCAATAACTACGAGCATCAGAAGGTTCAGAATGCCGCTGTCCAGTTCATCACGGGCTCGCGATGGAGCGACTTCAGAACCACTGAGTCTCTACACCAAATTTCCAACATCCGTCCACTCAACCAACACAAACACAAACTTCACTCAAGACACCTAGAAAAACTGCACGCCAAACACAAACATCTGATACAACATATTACACCTA
>NW_027467710.1:7454326-7461826 GCF_046742065.1 Oratosquilla oratoria
ACTTTAACCCTTAACCCTAACCAATATATATATTGGAATATGTGTATAGTTATCCAAGTACCTGGAGTGATAGGGTATCAGAATATATATGGTTATGGGGGTCTATCTCCAAAACCTAAGGAGGAGTTCGTGAACAAACAGACAGACAGAGGCTACTACTTTATTATAGTAGATTGGGGTCTATCTGCAAAAGCCTAGGAGGAGTTCGTGAATAATCTTTAACCTAAGCATTGTAATGGATTTTTAACACTACATGGTGAATGGTACTAGGCCGTAAGAGATGAATTGAAACAAACTAAATATTTTTTTAACTCGCTTATTACATTTTTTTTATAAAGGTTTATTGTATAAAAGATGTAGAGAGATATATACATTAATATACATTGCGGGGAACACCCCGCCAGTGGGGGAGTTGTCGTACCCTAGTGGATGGAAGGTGAGGGCGTTGGGAGGTCAGTGAGGAGGGGGCGCCGCCCTGAGCACCCCAAGCATCACGCCCATGGCCGTGTGGCAGACAAGGAGGGCAGCTCTCATTACTCGACTGCTGAGGAGGCTGCCCTCTGCAGGGTGGGCGGGGGTCTGCGGCGCTGGTCGGAGGGCCTCCGTGGCCGGGCAGGACAGTAGGTAGTGCAGCAGCGGGTGGCGGCTGTGCCTTCCGCAGTGATCGCACTGTTGCCCCTGGAAGCCGTCGTATAGCTCCTCCCTAGTGCAGTAGCCCAGCCTGACTCTCTGCAACAGTACACCGTCCGCCCTGGGCTGTTGATGGAAGGCGCCCAACGTCTGATAGTCGGTGGTGGCGGCGTACCAAGCAGCTTGTCTTTTTGTTCCCTCTAACTGCCGGTGAGTCTGGTGGGCGCGGTGGGCTGCGGCACGCCTGGTTCGCGCCTTCACATACGACAGGATAAGTGGCACGTGCCTGGTCACGTGGGGGGCACCAGCGGCTCTTCTTGCAGCAACGTCGGCGGAGTCATTGCCTCGCACACCCACGTGGCTGGGCATCCAGTGCAGCCTTAACCGACGTCCCTGTGCGGCAAGGCTCTGCAGTCTGCCCAGGATGGCGGTGACGAGTCCCACGTTGTCGCTGGGGTGCGGCTGCTGGAGCCCTGCCACGCCGTCCTGACGGTTCTGGGCGTGCTCCAGGACCAGGTGGATGGCCACGAGCTCCGTCTGTAGGGTGGGGCAGTAATCCGGCGTCCTCTCGAGCAGTTCGGTCCCAGCAGTGAAGGCAGCGGCGCCCGTCCTGCCACTTTCGGGGTCGACCGAGCCGTCGGTGTAGTATATGGCACCGCCCGGCTCAGACACCCGCGCCACCGTCATGAGGGTGTGCTGCCGCAGCTCCTCGGTGGTGCAGAGCGCCTTGCTGGCCGGTAGCCGGGTGGTGGAGAACTCTGCTGTGGGGGGCTCCCACGGGGGTGGGGCTCGGTAGGTGCGGGCCGGGAGGTCGGCGTGTTGCCAGCGCCAGCCGTCAATGTGGGCGAGACTGTGGGTGGCCAGGGTGGACTGGAGTAACCACGGGTTGCGGTGGAGGACATCCTTCCCTTGCGTCATTGCAAGCCGTAGTCTTCTCTGTGCTACTCCTTTGGAGTCGCGCTGCAGGACCCTGGCCACGCGGCAGGCCACGATCTGTTCGACTCTGGTGGTGAGTGGCATCAGGCGGGTCTCGTTCTGCATGACGCACGCACTGGTTCATCTCGGAGCTCCCAGCATTGTCCTCATGGCGGTGTTTTGCATCACCTCGAGCCGCTCCTGTTGGCTACGGGAGAGCGATATGAGGACTGGGGCGCTGTAGTCCACCAGGGAGCGCACTGCAAGTACGAAGTACAGTCGGAGGACGGAGAAAGTGGTCCCCGCTGTGAGTCGTGTCATGGCTCGCATTATGTTCAGCCTGGCCTGGGCCCTTTCCCTCAGGTGGGCGGCGTGGGCTGTGAAAGACAGCCGCTTGTCCACCCATACCCCGAGGTACTGGTATGAGTTGGCCCAAGCCAGTCCGCGGCCGCCAGTCTCCAAGGCTGCGGCCCACGTCCGCTGCCCCCGGCTCCGCGACACGGGTTGGCGATAGGGGTGTGATCCCTGGGGGCCGGTCGGCTAATCCCTTCCCTCGGCTCTAGCGCGGCCTGGGCTCGGGGTGGGTAAAGACCGTGGAGGCCTGCCGCCGACCCCGCGCTGACCTGGTTGGTGGTGGTGCAGGCTCGAAGGCTTGCCGACGCTGCTGCTCCGGCTGAGGCTGGCTACGTGGTGGGTGCTGGTGCTTGGTGTCTTGGTGTCGTGGTGCTCCAGCGACGAAGTTCTGTTGCTGCGACTGGCTGCGTGATGTCCTCGAGCGGCGTCGTTGCTGCCGTCGCGGAGGCCCGTGGAGGTCTGTTGCTGCTGTTGCGGTGCCCCCTGGGGCTGCCGTTGTTGCTGTTGGGGTTGCTGGGGAAGCCTGGGGAGCCTACGGAGCCTCTTAGGGCACCGGGGGTTCCAGGCATGATGCCTATAGTATTTCCGTAGTTGGGGCATTTTACGGAGGTGGCCTGATTGGCTTTGTGCCTTGCGATGCAATCCTCCGTCGGGTGCGGCAAGCTGCGCACGTCACATCTGGCGACGTGTTCACACCGTACCTGGAGGTGGTTGTATCTCTGGCATTTATAGCGTCTCACCGGTTCCCCCCGATGAGGACGCAGAGAGTACCTCCCTCAACAGCCGAGGTCCAGTTTGGGGGGCGGCTGTCCCTCCATCACCACCGCACTTGCCTTGTGGGGAGTTTATCCGCGCGGGAGCGCAGTCGCTCGGCTAAGATCACCTTTGGGTGAGCCTCTACCGCTTCCAGGGGCAGGTCCAATGGATAGCGCTCCAGCACTGCGGGGGCCTCCAAGTCGCTCCAGTGGGAGCCCCCGAGTCGCTCCTGTGAGGGCCCCCGAGTCGCTTCTATGGGGGCCCCCGAGACGCTCTACTGAGGGCTCCTGAGTCGCTCCAGTGGGGCCCCCGAGTCGCTTCTGTGGGGGCCCCCGAGTCGCTCTACTAAGGTCCCCCGAGTCGCTGCAGTGGGGCCCCCAATTCGCTCCACTGTGGCCCCCGAGTCGCTCCATTGGGAGTCCCCGAGTCGCTCCATTAGGGGCCCCCGAGTCGCTCCAGTGAAGGTCCCTAAGTCGCTCCAGTGGGGGCCCCCGAGTCACTCCTGTGGTAGCCCCCGAGTCGCTCCTGTGGGGGCCCTCGAGTCGCTTCTGTGGTGGCCCCCGAGTCGCTCTTGTGGGTGCCTTCGAGTCGCTCCTGTCGGGGCTTCCTAGTCGCTTCTGTGCGGGCCCCCGAGTTGCTCCTGTGGGTGCCCTCGAGACGCTCTACTGAGGGCCCCCGAGTCACTCCAGTGGGGCCCCCGAGTCACTCCAGTGGGGCCCCCGAGTCGCTCCACTGGGGCCCCCGAGTCGCTTCTGTGTGTGTGTGTGGGGGTCGAGTCGCTCCATTGGGGCCCCCGATTCACTCCATTTGGGGCCCACGAGTCGCTCCTGTGGGGGCTCCGAATCGCTTCTGTGGCGACCCCCGAGTCGCTTCTGTGGGTGCCTACGAGTCGCTCCTGTGGGGGACCCGAGTCGCTCCTGTGGGGGACCCGAGTCACTCCTGTGGGGGCCCCAAGTCGCTCCTGTGGGGGCCCCCGAGTCACTTCTGAGGGGGCCCCCGAGTCACTTCTGTGGGTGCCCATGAGTCGGTCCTGTGGGGGACCCCAGAGTCGCTTCTGTGGAGGCCTCCCGAGTTGCTCCTGTGGGTGCCTTCGAATCCATCCAGTGGGGGCCCCCGCGTCGCTCCTGTGGGAGCCCCCGTGTCGCTCCTGTGGGGGCCCCCGCATCGCTTTTGTAGGGGCCCCTACGTTGCTCCTGTGGGGCCCCCCGTGTCGCTTTGGGGGTCCTCAAGTCTCTCATGTGCCCCCCCCCCCGCGTCGCTCTATTGGTGGCCCCGAGCCGCTCCAGTGGGGGCCCGAGTCGCTCCATTGGGGACCCTCGAGTGTCTTTCAATTCTAACAACTCTTGCGTTCTAATTGTCAATCAACAAAGTATTAGCAACCCAGCTTTCCTTAAGAAAATCAAGCAAAACTTTTAGTTAAGATAGAAATTGACAATCATATTCAGGATATTGAATCAGAATATCGAATTCATTAAAATCTCAGAATAATAATATAATTTATCAAAGTGGTCATGTTTAAATTCATCTAAAATAGTTGACCGTAATGTCAACCATAACATCTATTTACCATACCCACTGTCAGATGTACGATATGATTTGTATGTTCCTGTTTGCATTTTTCCTCGTAAAAGTAGTGTAAGATATCATCAAATCATCATTACATCAAATCACCATCAAATCATACTACATCATCACATCATTTTGTAACGTATCCTATCAGCGTATCATCCTATAATCATGCCATCATCAGGCCATCATACCATCATGCCATATCATCATACCATCATTCCATCATCATACCCTCCTGTGGGGGCCCCGTGTCGCTCCTGTGCGGGCCCCCGCATCGCTTCTGTGAGGCCCCACGTCGCTCCTGTGGGGGCCCCTGCGTCGCTGTGTAGTCCCTCCAGTCGCTCATGTGGGGGCCCCCCGTCGCTCTATTGGGAGACCCCGAGCCGCTCCAGTGGGGGCCCCCGAGTCCATCCAATGGGGGCCCTGAGTCCATCCAGTGGGGGCCCCCTAGTCCATCCAGTTGGGGACCCCGAGTGCCTCATGTGGGGGCCCTCGCCTCGCTCATGTAGGGGCCCCCGCGTTGCTCATAAGGGGGACCCCGAGTTGCTCTATTGGGGGCCCCGCGTCGTTCTATTGGGGTTGCCATCTCGCTCTTGTGGGGGGCCCCGAGACGCTCCAGTGGGGCCTCCGACCCGTTCCTGTCTGGGGCCCAGAGCCGCTCATGTAGGGGGGGGGGGATGAGACGCTCCATTGGGGGCCCCCGAGTCGCTCCTGTGGGGGCCCCCGATTTGCTTCTATGGGGGCCCCGAGTCGCTTCTGTGGGGGCCAGCGAGACGCTCCATTTGGGGCCCCCGAGTCGCTCCAGTGGGGCCCCCAGAGTCGCTTCAGTGGGCCCTCCGAGTCACTCCAGTGGGGCCCCCAGAGTCGCTTCAGTGGGCCCTCCGAATCACTCCAGTGGGGGCCCCCGAGTCGTTTCAGTGGGGGCCCCCGAGTCGTCCTTGTGGGGGGCCCCGCGTTGTCCTTGTGGGGGGCCCCGCGTTGCTCCTGTGGGGCCCTCGCGTCGTTGTGGGGGCCTTTGAGTCTCTCATAAGGGAGCCCCTGCGTCGCTCTATTGGTGGCCCCGAGCCGCTCCAATGGGGGCCACCGAGTCGCTCCATTGGGGGCCCCCGAGTCACTTCAGTGGGGACCTCCAAGTCGCTTCAGTGAAGGCCTCCAAGTCGCTCCAGTGGGGGCCCCCTTTGTCGCTCTAGTGGGGGCCCCCGAGTCGCTCTACTGAGAGCCACCGAATCGCTCCAGTGGGGGCTCCCGATTCGCTCCTGTAGGGACCCCCGAGTCGCTCCTGTAGGGGCCCCCGATTCGCTTCTGTAGGGGTCCCCGAGACGCTCTATTGGGGGCTCCCGATTTCCTCCACTGGGTAAACCCCGAGTCGCTCCAGTGAAGGCCCCCAAGTCGCTCCAGTTGGGGCCCCCAAGTCGCTCCAGTTGGGGCCCCCGCATCGCTACTGTGGGGGCCCCCACGTCGCTCCTATGGGGCTCCCGCGTTGCTTCTGTGGGGGCCCCCGTGTCGCTGTGGGGGCCCTCGAGTCTCCCATGTGGGGACCCCCGCGTCGCTCTATTGGGGGCCCCGTTCCGCTCTAGTGGAGGCCCCCGAGTCCATCCAGTAGGGCCTTTGAGTCGATCCAGTGGGGGCCCCCCGAGTCCATCCAGTTGGGGCCCCCGAGTGGTTTTTGTGGGGTCCCTCGCGTTGCTCATGTGGGGGCCCCCGCTTCGCTTTATTGGTGGTCCCCACATCGCGCTATTGGTGGGCCCCGCGTCGCTCTATTGGGGGCTCCGCGTCGCTCTTGTGGGGAGCCCCGAGCCGCTCATTTTGGGGGTTCAGATCCGCTCCTGTGTGGGGCCTCGAGTCGCTCCTGTGGGGTCCCGAGCCGCTCCATTGGGGGCCCCCGTGTCGCTCCTGTTGGGGCCCCTGATTCGCTCCTATGGGGCCCTCGAGACGCTCCATTAGGTGCCCCCGAGTCGCTCCAGTGAAGGCACCCAAGTCGCTCGAGTGGAGGCCCCCGAGTGGCTCCTGTGGGGGTCCTCGAATCGCTCCTGTGGGGGCCCCCGAGTCGCTCCAGTGGGACCCCCCGAGTCGCTCCAGTAAGACCCCCGAGTCACTCCTGTAGGGGCCCACGAGTAGCTCCATTGAGGGCCCCCAAGTCACTTCTATGGGGGCCCCCGAGTCTCTCCTGTGGGGGCCCTCGAGTCCATCCAATAGGGGCCCCCGCGTCGCTCTTGTGGGGCCCCCGCGTCGCTTCTGTTAGGACCCCCGCGTCGCTCCTGTGGGGGGACCCCCGCGTCGCTCCTGTGGGGGGACCCCCGCGTCGCTCCTGTGGGGGGACCCCCGCGTCGCTCCTGTGGGGGCCCCCGAGCCGCTCATATGAGGGCCCCCGCGTCGCCCCTGTGGGGGTCCCAGCGTCGCTCCTGTGGGGGCCCCCGAGCCGCTCACGTAGGGGCCCCCGGGTCGCTCCTGTGGGGGCCCTCGAGTCGCTTCTGCGAGGGCCCCCGAATCGCTCCTGTGGGGCCCCTCGATTCCATTTAATGGGGGCCCCCGCGTCCCTCCTATGGGGGCCCCAGCGCCGTTCCTGTGGGGCCCCCGCGTCGCTCCTCTGGGGGCCCCCGAGTCGCTCATGTGGGGGCCCCCGAGTGGCTCCTCTGGGGGCTCCCGAGTGGATCATGTGGGGGCCCCCGAGCCGCTCACGTAGGGGCCCCCGGGTCGCTCCTGTGGGGGCCCTCGAGTCGCTTCTGCGAGGGCCCCCGAATCGCTCCTGTGGGGCCCCTCGATTCCATTTAATGGGGGCCCCCGCGTCGCTCCTCTGGGGGCCCCCGAGTCGCTCATGTGGGGGCCCCCGAGTGGCTCCTCTGGGGGCTCCCGAGTGGATCCTGTGGAGGCCCTTGCGTCGCTTCTGTGGGGACCCCCGATTCGCTCCTGTGGGGAACCCTGTGTCGCTCCAATGGGAGCCCCTGGGTCACTCTTTGGGGGCCCCCGAGAACCTTCTGTGGCGGCCCTGAGTCTATCCTGTTGGGGCCCTCGAGTTCATCCAATTGGGGCCCCCGCGTCGCTCCTGTGGGGACCCCCGATTTGCTGCTGTGGGGACTCCCGTGTCGCTTCAATGGGAGCACCTGGGTCACTCTTTGGGGGCCCCCGAGAAGCTTCTGTGGGGGCCCCCGAGTCTCTCCTGTTGGGGCCCTCGAGTCCATCCAATGGGGGCCCCCGGGTCGCTCCTGTGGGGGCCCCCGAGTCGCTCACATGTGGGCCCCCGAGTCGCTCCTGTGGAGGCCCTTGAGTCCATCCAAA
>NW_027467710.1:7476826-7486826 GCF_046742065.1 Oratosquilla oratoria
GAAATGATTACATTGTTATGCGTTGGTGGCGTAATCGGAAGCACACTGGTGTCGCATTCACATAATTTTGGGTTCGAATCCCGCTCTCCTCTCCAATTCCCTGTAGTGACTGTTACCTTCTCTAACAGTCCAAACTCATGATAACGCAAAGTTGACGGCTTTGGCCGCAGCTAATCAAAATATGGAAACATCAAGACCATATGAAGACTTACGAATGTACTGTACAAATGTACGATATTTCTAACAAAGTAAGAAAGGAACAATATAGGAGAAATATTTAATAACTATATGGAGGTATTATGATTATATTAGGACTTATGAATGCAATTTTGAATGCAAACATGTATTTGGTGTTTCAATTACAAATTGGTAATATAAATCTAGAGCAATGTTTTCCAGCCTCTTCAACCCTAGAACTCTATAGTCAGCAGTTCGAGGTAGTCTAGCAAGCTCTAACTCTAGTTAACATCTGATAAAGATAAAGATCGGTCACGATTACAAAGGATGAGGCTATCGACACAGCGTTTCTTAGATTGGGGTGGTAGCGACCCCTGGAGGTCCTTCTTTAAAATGTGGGAGGAATATTATTGGGGAACTTAGTAACCAAATTCTATTTCTTCCTTTGTAATCTCCGGTACACTACTAACGTCTACAGATGGATCTACTGACTCAGCTACGGTCTTCAGGAGTGACGTGGCAGAGGTTGACGCGGTCGTGTGAATCATGGAATGCTATGAAGGAGGCCTTTGTTCAGCAGTGGACTCAGGTTGGCTGATTTGATTGATTGATTGACTTGGCACTAATCCCACAAGCCACTCCCCTTTCCTTTGTTTAACCAATCACAACTCGCCTTACAACCGACGTAGGCCCTTTTCCTCCAATAGGCTTCATTGGGGAACGAATTGCCAGAGGGAAAGAGGGAGTTGTCCTGTTTTGCTCAAGACCGCAGTGGAGACTGCAGTCCTTGGTATACCTTGAACGCTGTGTTTTAAAATGATTAGCCCCTGTTCACACTAACGGTGTGAACCGCGCGGAGACAGCGTCGGTACCGCATGGTCAAGGAAAAACTGCGCGGTCGTGAGTGAACATCTCCATTGACTTTCATTGCAATTGAACGGCCGCGGTTCAAACCGCGGAGGTTGAAAACGCTGCTGTGAACAGGTCCTTACTCTAAGATCCTCATGCTGGCCTGGCCATACAAAGATTACATAATCATAGTTACAGTAATATCGTAGAGTAACAATGTTACTTAGAGTTACGATAGATTCTGAAACCTTGTCGGAAACATTAAGAAACCGAAACAGATTGGTCCTTTGTGAGATGACAGATGAGTTTGGGTGAAAATGTTAAGAGGAGAGATTCTCTAGTTGAGCGTGCTACACGGTCAAGATAATGAAATTGTAAAAGTAATGGATGGATGCTGTAAGATGTACTATACGTGAACACATGCGATACAGTTAGAAACGAGGGACATATCAAGTGATGTAGAAGGATTAGAAAGGAAAGGCACAAGACTAAATTTGCAGACTTGGAAAAATTACTTTCGTTTGTTGCAGGTGGTGTGTATCAAATGAGTAAAGAAAACACAATGTTTTTGCAAAGAAATTGTACATTATAGATTAATCGTGGTTATATTGCAATACCGTGACAACGTGAGGCCAATTTAATGTGCTATGAAAGACAAAACTACCGTTTTAGGTTTGTCCGAAGATGGATGAAACATGACAAAACATTATGAGAATCGGCTAGACGCGTCAAAAGCACAGTTCCTATGTCTCAGTAATTGGAATTGTCCTAAGGTCGCGACACACTACAGTAGGCTAGCATGCTACTTGCTTTTGCTATTTTGTTTGAGTAGAAACGACTTCGGTTACAATGTTCAACCAAATGGCTAACGTTCACATAGGTTTGTTTACCTTCTCTTACGTCGTTATTTAGCTTCTCGCTATATGGCGTAAGAGTAATTTAACATTTCGAATTTTGACAAAAAATCAAAACCTAAGTCGTTTTTTACTCCAACGAAGTAGCAAAAGCAAGTAGCACGCTACCGAGAAATGTCTGGTGTACAATTAGATAGTATAATTATATATAAAGAAATACTTTGATAGATATGTGTATGTAGTACACACACATACACACACACACACACACACACACACACACACACACACACACACACACACACACACACACACACACACACACACACACACACACACACACGCACACGCACGCACACACACACACACACACACACACACACACACACACACACACACACACGCACACACGTACACAAGCAAACACACACACACAATCAAATACATACACGTATGTGTACAAACAATGAAAGACAATGAAGGACCAAATATCAATATAGAGTAAGGTGTCAATAAAAAACAAAATTAAAATGTAAGGCATACTATTGAAACCCAAAACGTCCCAAAAAGAAATAATCACGAGTTTCTTAAGACCATGTACTTTAATGGTCGTAGTATTAAGAACAAAATCCAAGAAATATAGGCGTATATCAAAAGCGAAAACCTCAATATGATAGGAATAACCGAGACATGGTTAAATGGTAAAGAGTTTGAAGCTGAATTTAACATTGCGGGATTTAAACACTTTCATCAGGATAGAAACCACAAGAAAGGTGAGGGTGTTCTATTGTACGTTAAAAACAATGTCCATGCTTGTGTTTTAGAGAAAGTGAAACAGGATGCATAAGATAGTTTGTGGGTAGAATTAACCCCCAAAAATGTACAAAAAATGAATGTAGGTGTAATATAAAGGCCAAAGACATTATCATTAGCAGACAAACTGTCTAGTTTCTGCAACCGGGATTTATTGATAATGGGTGATTTCAATTGCACTGATATTGATTGGATGACCCCTGAACATGGCCATATAGGTAGTCCCTTGATTGATTTTTTCGGTGACAATTACTTAGTTCAGCATGTAAAAGAGCCCACAAGATATGGAAACTTTCGATCTATTGATCACTAGCCGCGAAAGCATGATAACCGATGTAGAAGTCATGTAGAACTGTTGCAAATAAGGATCACAATTTAGTTAGATTCAAACTATAAAACACTTTAGAATAGATACTTGTGTTTCTAAAATACCCGATTTTAGTAAAGCTCAGTTCATAGTACTACGTCAGGAGCTTCAGCTTACAGATTGGGAGGCAAAATTAAGCGAAAGACCTGTAAATCAGATATGGGAAATATTTCAACATACGCTCACTAAGATGATTCATACTTACATTCCTTTTAAGGACAGACGTTCCCCAAATCAGGCTCCCCCAAAATGGCTTGACAGAGAAATTGATAAAAAGTATTACTAAAAAGAGACAGGCTTACAAGAAATATAAGTGCTCGGTAGTGCTGAGCAAATACCGCTAATTTCAATATCGAAATTATTGGTGAACAACAATACAGTTACCGAAATTACCGATAGTTTACCGGTAAAAGACTCGTGAGGTAGTAGTGACGTCACAAGTTCGAGTCGAGTTCGAAAAATCAATGTTTTTGTCCTTTAATAAGTTATATCTCTGGTTCTATTTTATATATTGTTTTTATTGTTATGTAATTGTAGAGGGAAAAGGTCATACTTTAATTGGTGCTACTATAGTATGCTATTTACCGCGCGAGTGAGTGAATGGAGGGTGTCTGAGGGTGGGTGTGGTGTATACATTTTCGTTCATGTTTGGAGGTGGTAGTGGTAGGCAGCTACCGGTAAAGTTACAGGTTTTATCGGCAACAACCTTAACGATAGCTTACCGGCAAACATTCTGCTACCGTTAAAGCTTCGTTAACCGATAACTCGATAAGCTATACCATAACATTCAGAGAGCGGTAAGCACGTCTCGGCTTGGTGGTACTGAGTGACGGTAGTGACGGGCCCAGTGCCCCGCTAATTTTACCGGTTAAACTTTTACCATTAAGCAAGTATGTACCGCTAAGGTCTCGGTAAGTGTTTATCATTAAAACCGTTTTATTTCCGCACTCCTTTTAATTTCTCAATAGAATTAATGTTGTTTCTGTGATTAGCATACGAAACTGTATTAATTGTGAAAGTTTCATAAAAAAAATTCCGCGTGTCGCCAAACGAAGACCCATATATGTGTATGTATATATATACGTATATATATATATATATATATATATATATGTGTGTGTGTGTGTGTGTGTGTGTGTGTGTGCTTAAGTGATGAAAATGCCAGTATGCTTCTGTTTCTAAATAAGAATATGAACTAATTTGTATGAAAAAATAATTGAGGAAATAAATAAGAAACATGCCGACAGTGAAATCTAATATATCCTTGAGTATTCACCTTGGTCTTTGGATCACGTGCTGGGCTAATTTGTATGAAATAAGTAGTAAAACAAGGGAGCATAAAAACAGTTTTTAGGAAAACATTGATTACAAATTAGTCAGGTTAGGTTAGGTTAGTTTTTAGGAAAACATTTATTACAAATTAGTCAAAGCTCGTTATATGCGTATGTGTGTATTAACAAAATTCCCACTCCCACATGCACCCTCCAAACATGAACCCATGCATGCAGACAGACGACAAAAGTTTATACACAACACCGACCCTCAGACACCCTCCATTCATTCACTCGCGCGTTAGATAGCATACTAAAGTAGCACCCTTTAATTTATGAAAAAACAAAGGAATCTAACTTTTTTCATTTATTCTAACATATTTTCACAGCATTTTTCACTATTCAAAATAAAAAAAAAAAATCATGAAAAGAATACGAAAATAAAATAAGATATAATCTTAAGTTGTTACCAAGTCTATTCTTTCATTTCCTGCATAGGCAGTTGATATGGACACCTTCATGTTCAAGATATATCATCTTCACTATACAACATTATACAACATAGAAATATTCACTACACGTAACATACACATGTGACTGAAAGTTTAGTGGGAATTATACTTTATTGGAAAGGGTAATTATACATAAGTTCACCAGAGAAGTTGAACAACTTTTATGACACGCTCACGTATAAGAACTCCCAGATACCCATGTACCGCTAAAGTCTAAATTTTTAGTATTAAAACCGTTTCTTTGGCACTTTCTTTAATTTCTCCAAAAAATTAATGTCATTTCTGTAATCAGCATACGAAACTATACACCACACACACACGCACACACAAACACAAAGCTCTCTTCCAGGAGTGAAATAGGTGTCGATCACGAGTCCAACACGTGATCCAAAGACCAAGGTGACCAAAGTGAATCACACACACACACACACACACACACACACACACACACACACACACACACACACACACACACACACACACACACACACACACACACACACACCTGTCCAGGACTGAAATAATTTCAGTATCGCTGCTCTCCGAGTCGTTACTCCAACTCTCGTGGGCGGGGAGTTGGGGGTGGGTGGGTGTAAGGTCACAGCATTACCCATAGATCGGTCATACGAGCTCTGAGCTGTTCCGAGAGGGAAATAGCTGTCGATCACGTGTATATATATATATATATATATATATATATATATATATATATATATATATATATATATATATATATACACATATACACATATATGGGTCTTCGTTTGGCGACACGCGGATTTTTTTTTTATGAAACTTTCACAATACAGTTTCGTATGCTGATCACAGAAATAACATTAATTCTATTGAGAAATTAAAAAGAGTGCCGAAAAAAACGGTTTTAATGATAAACACTTACCGAGACCTTAGCGGTACATACTTGCTTAATGGTAAAAGTTTAACCGGTAAAATTAGCGGGGCACTGGGCCTGTCACCACCGTCCCTCAGTACCACCAAGCCGAGACGTGCTTACCGCTCTCTGAATGTTATGGTATAGCTTATCGAGTTATCGGTTAACGAAGCTTTACCGGTAGCAGAATTTTTGTCGGTAAGCTATCATTAAGTTTGTTGCCGATAAAACCGGTAATTTCACCGGTAGCTGCCCAACACTAGTGCTCAGGTGCATCTAATGACTATCAAAGTTATGTATTAAAACAGAGAGACTTAAAAAAAAAACGATGAAAAACGAAAACGACAATACGAAATGAATATCGCTGATAAATCCAAAGGGAATCCCAAAGAATTCTATAGTTACATTAGAGATAAAAAGGTTGTTAGGAATCACATTGGTCCACTATTACCTGCTGACGGTCAACTTGAATATTCAAATGAAGGAATGTGTGATATTATAAACAATTATTTTAGCTCAGTATTCGTAAACGAAATACCTCAAAGTGAAATCCAAACTGAAACCTTGTGAAAAGTCTAGGGTAAACTTACTACGGTAAATATAACAAAAGAAAAAATTAAAAGGTGTATAGATAATCTTAAAGTTAATAAAACACCAGGGCCTGACGGGTGGTATCCAAGAATTTTAAAGGAAATTAAAAATGATATTGTTGTTCCATTAGAATTTATTTTCAAGAAATCCATTATATCCGGAAATGTCCCAAGAGAATGGAAGCTAGCTAACGTTACTCCCATATTAAAAAAAGGTGGCAAAAAGAATCCAAATCGTGGAAAAAATAATGAAAACTATCATCAGAGATGCTATCGAACATAATTTAGAAAGTAACTGTCTGATAAATGATAGCCAGCATCGTTTCAGACTGAAACGTTCTTGCGTGACTAACTTACTCGAATTCTACAGCACAGTTATCTCGACTTATGACAAAAGAAACAATATACATTTAATATATCTAGACTTTTCAGAAGCTTTTGATACCGTCCCCTACGACAGACTACTTACTAAATTAGCTTCACACGGAGTAAGTGGTAGCCTATTAAGTTGGACTAAGAATTGGTTAAATGATCGAAAACAGAGTTGTTCTAAATGGAAAAAACTTCTGGATGGAAAAATGTTACAAGTGGAGTTCCTTAAGGTTCCGTCCTCGGGCCACTTCTATTCATAGTATACATAAATGATATAGACCATGGACTAAAATCTACCGTTTCCAAATTTGCTGATGATACAAAACTGTGCGGAATGGCAAATGATCACTTAGACCAATTAGATATTCAAGAAGATTTAGATAAATTACAGCAATGGTCTGAAAAGTGGCTAATGAAATTTAACACAAGTAAATGCAAGGTAATGCACATAGGTAAAAATAACGGTAAGTACGATAACAAGTTATTTAGAAATTCGTTACCAAAATTAGACAATGAAAAGGATCTCGGCGTAATTATCAGTAGCGATCTAAAATCATCCAAGCAGTGTATTTCAGCCTCTGAGAAAGCAAATAAGATTCTAGGAATGATTGCGCGATCTTTTGACTTCAAAAGTCCATCTCTCATTAACAAGCTATATAAATCGTTAGTTCGTCCACATTTGGAATATACTGTGTCCGTATGGTCACCGAATCTCATTAAAGACATTGACAGATTGGAAAAAGTACAACGGCGAGCTACAAAACTGATTCCAAATATATGAAACAAATCATACGAAAATCGACTTAAACATATGAATCTGTTTCCCTTAAAAAAAGTTTAGACTCAGAGGTGACTTGATACAGGTCTTTAAGATTCTAAAGAGAACTGACAACATCAGAAGTGACAAGATTTTCATACTGAATGAGAATCCGACAAGAAACAATGGTCTCAAAATGTCCGGAAATAGATTTAATTTGGAAGTGGGTAGAAACAGTTTCGCCAATCGTGTAGTTAACGAATGGAATAAACCTCCTGCAGAGGCAACGCAATGTAGTTCAGTTAGAAGCTTTAAGAATCATTTAAATAAGCACCTTAGCAAGATACTGTAATGACTATCCTTTATTTTATATTATTTGTTTATTTGTTTTATCATATGTCCGTTTGTTTATTATTATTTGTTTGATTCTCATTTATTATTAGTTATGTTAATTTATTATTATCTACTATTTACCTGTTTATTATCTAACTATACCTATGCATTTATCTATGTATCTTATTTAACATTATTATAGTTTTTATCTATTCATTTATTTGTTTATCATTATTATGATTTTTTTCGCATCCGACCTAGATATGGATCAAAAAGTCTCCTGTCGGTATGCTCCGCCTTTGTAATCCTTTGTAATATACATAAATACATACATATGTGCATACATAGAGATACATACACATACCTATACACACGATCATGTGTGTGTGTGTGTGTGTGTGTGTGTGTGTGTGTGTGTGTGTGTGTGTGTGTGTGTGTGTGTGTGTGTGTGTGTGTGTGTGTGTGTGTGTACACATGTATAATATCTTTCGCGAGCACTTTGAGTGTCGGTGTCCAGCGACTAATGCCTCGTCTGGGTTGTGTCTCGGTCCAGCGACGGACAGATGCCCTTCTTGGGGCTTCCGTGGTCGCCTTGGGACAAGAAGAAGGAGACGACGACGCCGTCGCCCATTGAGGCGCTCTTCCAGTCCCCCGATCCTCGAGGTCGCAGCCAAGCCGGTCGGGAACCACCGCGACCGAGGACCTGAGATGAGCTGCAGAGGATCGACCGAGCAACAGGGCACAATAGGAGCCTCGCAGGACTCCGGCGCCCAAAGGACTCCGGATCGTCCGTGCTTCGAGGAGAGAACCGTCGTCGCGGCCCGACTGACTGTGGCCAACGGGAGAAAAAAAGAAAAGAAAAAAAAAAAAAAAAAAAAAAAAAAAAAAAAAAAAAAAAAAAAAAAAAAAAAAAAAAAATCCCGACTCAGTCGAAAAAAGTAAATAAAGGAAACAAAGATTAAACCTGACCTGGCCGAGAGAAAAAAAAAATCCAGATTTGTCGGGCAATAAAAAAAAAAAAAAAAAAATGTGGTTGGAATTCCTCGGCTGAATAAAATTGCCTGGCGACTGCCCGGAAAATAGGCAAAAGTAATCACCGACGATCACGGGTTTCGTACAATTTACAAATAAAGAAGTCATCGCCACCTCCTTCCTCATGGGCGTCATTTCTCTTAACAACAAATAGATGGGTATCACCACCTCGTCGTCTGCCACCGCGACCCTCTGCCTCCTGCCAACACAAATTCCTGTGGCGCCCAAGACTCCGACTCTGCCACCAGAATCCTTGCAGCACAGGCACTGCACTGCACCTTCTGCTCTGACTGAGGCCAGACGATTTTATTCAGGTGAGCCTTTCTCATTAGACGAGTCTGTCGATATCGTCAGTTCGACCAAAAACTCCCTCCATCGGGTTTCTTTCTCTCGCTGGTGATTCGGTCCGAGTCTCATCAGACTCCCATGACGTCACCTTTGGGTCACGTGACTCCATGACATCACCTTTGGGTCACGCGATTCTATGACGTCACATTGGGGTCACGTGACTCCATGACGTCACCTTTGGCTCACGTGACTCCATGACGTCACCTTTGGGTTACGTGGCTCCAAGCTATCACAAGGCCGTGCAGGACATCAAATGATGCACGAAATATTAATGGGAGACCGCCTTTGCCCCGTAACTCTATCGCAAATCTAACCATAGTGGCCACAAAAGGTCGTGATACACAAGAAAGAGGTCAAAATGTGGACTAAATGTTTTGTATATCAGGAAATGTTCCTCTTAACCTCGTTGTTCGTCCCAAACTAAATCAGAATTGGGCGACGACGCTGTCTATTTGCTGGACCAAAGTTTTCAGCTTACCTTTCCTTAGTATAGCAACCATCTTATCTGCGGTCCACAAATCTCAAAGCGCTGAGTCGTGAAATGCAACTTGGAGATTTCGTATTCCCCTCAGGCTCTCCCTAATCCCTAGAGATACGTTCTCGTTCATTTAGGGACATGTAGCAGTAATTGGTGCTTATAGATCTACCTTTCTATACCTGTCTATAAGATATGGCTGTTCTCTCTCTCTCTCTCGTTAAGTGAGTATGTATCTTGAATCACGACAGTGAGGTCAGTAACGTGGTCAGCCGGGGAAGGCAAAACACCTTCAGGTGAGATCACATACAAGGCCAGTCTGAAGGTCAACAACAGGGTCTGCGGTCTAGAAGAAATGCAC
>NW_027467710.1:7489326-7517258 GCF_046742065.1 Oratosquilla oratoria
TTTTGGTCAATCAGCTCAGATTATCGAATAACGCTGAAGTTTGTTAAAACAAGGTCTTCATTCAAAATGCTGATTTTTTTTTTTTTTGTGATGACTTGGTATCAAAGTGATAAAGTAAGGTTAATAGTGACTAGATATTATAATATTGCTTCTATTAGAATTGAAAATATGCAGGAATATACATCAACGTGGAGGAAAAAGACTTTTTCAATGACTTTCTCTTGTTTTGTTTTTTTCACCAGGCAGTTAACGTTTCATACACCAACAGTATTCTGCTAATATATTTATACTCCATCGCCCCTGATACCTTTTTTTTATAGTGCGAATTTCTTGGTGGAACACTTCACCATGTTTATTGCTGCAATCTCCACAGTTATCAGGAAGATAATGCAGATGCGATCTAATAAGATGCATTATTGCTGACAAGTGCTCCCAGAACCTTAAAACTCTGCATCGCTTCTTGAACAGTGAACACATATTTTATATAGAAATTATTAACAACGGATTTGAAGGCTTGCAATGCATTCCTCTCTGTTTCACTCTGTCGAACTGCTCATCCTTTATTAGGTTTCTAATCTGAGGGTCATCGAAAATACCTCCATTTAATTTTGCATCGCTGAATTGTGGAAATGTCTGCTTTATGAAAACAAATGCTGGACTTCCTTTATTGGCCTTGACAAAATTCCTCATCAATCCAAGTTTGATATGAAGAGGTGGCAGCATTGTGTGAGCCAGGTTCAAGTGTTTCTCTAGATGGCCATTCACTATGCTCGTAGTGTTTGTCATCTGCTTGGCTATACCACAGAAAGAGAAAACATGGTTATCTAGTGCAACCTCCTTGCATTCGTAATATTGGGGTCATAGCCTGAAAAGAATCTAAAATATCATCAAATATGAGATCAAATAAACTGAAATATGTAAGATCCAATTACATTGTAAAAACATATAGAATTATATTGTCTTTTTAACTTTAAATCCCCACAAATCTTACAATCATAGTGACTGTACTTCAGAACACTGAATAGAATGTTCATATTCTCATAAATCAATTAATTGAACTGAATGTACAACAGGAACAGATGCAATCTTATTGCCAATGTTTAAAAGAACAGCTTTTAAATTTTGACTCGACGAATCAACGAGTTCTACATTCTAATGGACTATAAATTAAACCCAAGGCTTCATCCAGTCCTCCAATATCAGCGCAATTTTCTAATGAAGAGTTGCCATGGAGTGAGAAAAAACGAAATTCTTGATCTCTTTTGGGATAACAAACATGTAGTTCCTGATGTAAGTAAATTGCTTTCGTCAAGGAGTGACCCAAGTAGCTGGGCAGACAATTTTGATAACCTTAAATCCCTTCTTAAGTCACTTGTGCATAATTTAAAGGCTTTGATTGGTTCTCATCGAGGATCGGAGGTTGATACGATGCAGAGGTGTCCATATCTTCAAGCTGGGTATCAGTGTCTTCAGCGATGCCTTTGTCCTTGGGTACACATGGTGCTGAAATTTCTGGACAGGTGGGATATAATATAGGTAAAATGTCAAAGTCCAGCGGGTTTCTATAAATACATGTCAAAATTTACATTTTTAGAATACATTAATGAGATTATCGACTCTAAGTTATCGTTATTATTTTCAAATATGAGCTTACCTTGTAGGTTTGTCATGCAGAAATAGCAATCTGTCACATAATCTGTACCTTCTCTTCACACCATGGGAACACCAAAAGGAAGGGATTTCATCTTGCCCTTGCTTCAACGTTTTAAATTTGAACACATGTTTTACAAGATGTATGAGGAGCAAAAATTTCATCTTGATCTCCAATTCGGATTCCAAAATAGGCTTGGTAATATCATCTTACAAAACCAGAAAATTTGGAATGTTGATCAGCCATTTTTTGCACCACTGTAGCAAAACCTGTTCGGATCATTTTTGCATCTCCTTCTGTTTATTTTCAAATCCCTGCAATGGAATTAAATAAGTGTGTGTGTGTGTGTGTGTGTGTGTGTGTGTGTGTGTGTGTGTGTGTGTGTGTGTGCGCGTGTGTGCGTGTGTGTGTGCGTGTGTGTGTGTGCGTGTGTGTGTGCGTGTGTGTGTGTGTGTGTGTGTGTGTGTGTGTGTGTGTGTGTGTGTGTGTGTGTGTGTGTGTGTGTGTGTGTGTGTGTGTGTGTGTGTGTGTGTGTGTGTGTGTGTGTGTGCGCGCGCGCATGCCTCCCATTCCTACACTGAAGGCACTGATCATCTGTTGAAATAACGAAAAATAGGACAACAGAGCCATACAAATACCTGAGGTCCTTGAATGCATATCTAAACCTAATTATAATAACTATTTTTATTTTATTTTATTACTTAATCAAACAATGAATTTGTGTAGCTTTTTCAGAAACAGTGTTCATTATTTGTGTAAAAAAACTAATAATTGAAATAAAACGTACAAAAAAGGAAAAATAAATTGCGTCAAAACTAGAGCTGATCAAAGAAAATAAATTTTAGATTTTAATTCAAACGTTGAATCAGTCAAAATAATATTGACAACATGACGCAGACCAGTGCAATAGATAAATGAATGATAATAAATGAAAAATAAGATGAAATGAGTGGCAGGCATTATAGTATATTACTTAGGTGTTTATCTTAACTAATCTCAAAACTCCGAACTCTATTACATTGCATTGCCTCTGAAGGAAGTTTATTCCATTCATTCACTACACGGTTGGCGAAGTTGTTTCTTTGTTGAGTGTAGTTGAGAAGGTTTATGGGAGGGTTTTGATTGAAAGGATTAGGAGAAAAGAGAGAGTGATTGGTAAGGAACAGTGTGTGTTTAGGACTGGTATAGCTTACGTAGATCAGATTTTTGTGATAAGGGATATATATATGAGAAAGCTTTAGGAAAAGGTAATGATGTTTTGGGGTTTTTATGGATTTGGAAAAGACTTATGACAAAGGAGACAGGAAGCCACTGTGGAAGGTAATTCAGATGTATGAAATAGAAGGAGAGATGTTAAGAGTAGTAAAGAGTTTTTACGAGAGCAGTCGAGTCTGTGTTAGAATTACAGTAGAAATGGAGTGAGTGAGTGGTTTGAGGTAAAGGTGGGACTTCGCCAAGGATGTGTTACGTCGCCTTGGCTGTTCAATTTATAGATGGATTGGGTGGTGCGATAGGTAAACGCAAAGGTAATGGGCCGGGGAAAGAGAATGGTATAGAAAATGGAGAAAAATTGGAGATAAGCCAGTTGTTGTTTGCTGACGACACTGTGCATGTAGCGGGATCATAGAGGGGATTAAAGAAGTTAGTGACGGAGTTTGGGAAGGTGTGCGAAAGAAGGAAGTTGAAGACAAATGTGGGTTAAAATTAAGGTGACGAGATGTACAAGGAAATTATGTGGCAGCAAATTGGAAGTGAGTATTAAGGGAGAGAGACTGGAGGAAGTGGACAGCTTTGCATACTTGGGTGCGAATGTGGCGGGAAAGAGAGGAGTGGAAGTGGAAGTACAATGTAGATTGAGAGAAGCAAGTAAATGCCTTGTTTTGGGGGATTAAACGATGTAGTGAGAAATGGACATTTGGGAATGGATGGTAAAAGGAGATTGTATGGAGTGATTGTGTCAATAGTACTGTAAGGGTCAGAAACATGGAACATAAGAGAGGAAAAGTTTAAATGTGTTTGAGATGAAATGCCTGAGAAATATGGGAGCATGTGTGAATGATATTTTGACGCAGCCCGAAGGGATCTCTCCCCAACTTCTCTTTTTCTGCATGAGGGGACGGAGAAGGGGGAGGGGGTCACAGATTAAATGAAGCCGCCTTGCTATGGATGTGCTGTGTCCTGCTACATTGCTTCTGACCCAAGGTAGTGAGCGAGATGCAGGGATGACCCGTCATCCAGGAGGAGCAAAGAAAAGATGGAGGGGTGGTGAATGGGAGTGGAGTATATGGGGAGGAAATGGGTGGGAGTGGATTTATACCTATGACTCTGGCTGCATCCCATGTATGTGCGGAAAAGCCGTTGGTACATGTATGTGTACTAATGACAGATGGACTTCTAAAATTGAAAGATTGCGCAATCACTCCTAAAATCTTATTTACTTTCTCTGATGCTGAAATAAACCGCTTAGATGATTTGAGGTCATTACTGATAATTACGCCGAGATCCTTTTCACTGTCCACTTTTGCTAACGAATTTTCAAATAACTTGTAACCGTACTTGTTATTTTTACCTATGTGCATAACTTAAATTTACTTAGGTTAAATCTACCCCCCGTGTAAGGGGGGAAAAGCCTTTGGTATATGTATATGTGTAAATCTCATTAACCACTTTTCAGACCATTGCTGTACTTGACCTAAATCTTCTTGAATATCCAATTTGTTTAAGTAGTCATTTACCATTACTCACAGTTCTGCATCGCCAGCAAATTTGGAGGCAATAGATTTCAGCGATTCGAATACGTGTCCCACCCAGGACTAAGTCTGCACACTTGGAAAACGCACTGCCACCTGCTGCAAGTGGAGGGTAACAAATGAGTAAAGAAAACACAAATTATCGCAAAGAAATGCCACCTTTCGACATAACCTTGGTTGTATTACAATATCATTTATTTTTTATTTTATTAATTTATTACGCCAAGGCGTCAGTTAGTACATGAATATACAAGTACAAAATGTTCATACAATGCATCAGATGGATACACAATCAATAGTAGTACAATGCATATGAGTCAGAGCCTCAATAATGTCATATCGGTAATAGCAACATAACATTGAGTACAATGTGATAGTTTTAGTAATAAATGACAGCAGTGAGGACAATAAGTCCCACAACCAAGCGCAGTACAATCATGAACATTTGACAAACATAGGACATAATGGTAGTGTGCATAGACAGACCTAAATGACATACATAGTGCGCAATATCATTAAGGCCATCGATGTGAGGGGCACAAAGGTAACTCTCTTTGTGAGAGAGAGAGAAAAAAAAAAAAAAAAAAGATTCTCTCCCCCTCCCCTTTTTCCTTCCTTTTCCTTCTTTTGGTATAGTCTGAGTACGTAAACATACAATTGGAATACATATAATAATGGTTATGGGAAGCAACAAATCTATACAGAATGTGCCGAGTAACATCACGAGAGGACGCACTCGACATCATATGACGCCCCTTCCCCCCAGGTTGAATAACCTGAGGAAGTAGAGGAATGCTGTCGATTCAAGACCTCATTCTCCTATGGTGCTCCTCGACTCAGTAAATAATACAGTAGGAACGAACATTCGATAAACAAAAGTCATAACGGCAGTGTACATGGTCACACGTAAGAATCATATACAGTAAACAGTATCACTGAAGGTCACCGATGAGAGGAGCGCAAAGGGGTGGGAGAGAAAAAAAAATACATTACACAATTTATAAATTGAGTGTGAGTGCATAAACATTCTAATAGAATACAAACGGTAATGGATATGAGCAGCAATAATATTTGTCAGAATGGGCTGTGTAACATCACAGGAGGACGTAACCAATATCACACAACGACGCCCCCCCCCCCTCCAGGCTGAACAAGCTGTGGAAGCAGAAGAAAAGTGTAGTCGACCCAGGACCTCACCCTTCTGCACTGCTCCTCGACTTGATCAGTAATACAGTCAATAACCACCGAATTGAGGAAAACGGGTAAGTATTTTGTCAAGGTTGTCAGCCTCGAGCAAGAACGTGCAGATTTGAATCAAGGTCTGACCTCTTGGTAGAAGATCTCTTACTGTGGGGCACTGAAGACAATAGTGTTCTAGGTTGTTAGCATTAGGGCTGTCGCATAGTTTACAGGTGGTGTACTGTGGCATGTCAAGAGTGTGGGCGACCTGCCACAAAGGCCGATACCCCATCCTGAGTTGAGCACTAATTACATTGTGTTTTCGCACAGTTAACCCGCGTTTGCGATACTTGTAGCGACTGTGGAGAAAGTGATCATGATGTTGTATGGACACACTGTTAGCCCTCTCTGCATTTCTGCGTCGCATCGTCATGTCAAACCCAACTGAGTGGATGATTTTTCGTAGACATCGGAGGGAGGGCTCGGCATCCCGTGCATGTTCATTTGCTATACAGGCCGCCTTTGCGATACGATCCACCGTGTCGTTGCCATGTAGTCCAATGTGGGAGGGTATCCATACAAACGGTATGGTAAGAGAAGCATCGTTTGCAGCAGCAAGTCGACATAGGATTTCATTCACAACACGGCTGCAGATAGGTCTTGGCGAGGATAGGGCGTGCAGGGCTGATTGGGAGTCACAAATGATTATCCCGTTCACACGATGTCGAATAAGGAGAGTCACAGCATCCAAGATTGCATTCAGTTCACAGTAGGTGGAGCTCGATGAGGTGGGTAGTCTGCGGCCAATCCATGAATCATCTGGTACAGGAGGCTCCAAGGTTGGGGAGAAGATGGCACACGCTGCTCTTCCATCCGCTTGCACAGAACCATCTACGTAGACGTGGTGTGCCATAGGCACAGACGTAGATATACCAGCAATAGTCTCCAGAGCTAACTGTTTCTGCAGGGGGGATAGGCAGCTTTCGAGGTTGGTGTAAATGTGACAGCGAGGAGGGGGACACGCCATGGTGGTAAATCAGGGGGTTCCGCCTTCGCAGGCACATCGATGTCCAGGCCACGGAGAATATCACTCACTACCCTAATGAGGGTATGTCCGCCTGCTCGAAGTGGGGGTCTGGGTGCGTCCGGACCCAGTGACGCACTTATGACATCAGTGAAGTGTGGAGCAAGATTGGCGTAGTGGAGACACTTAACAGTGAAGTAGGACACAATGGCATAAATCCTCTCTACTAGAGGAGGTAGGTTGAGTTCTAACTGCATGTTCACAACACGGGTAGAGAGAGAGCACCCCAGGATAAACCTCATGACTCGATTCTGGAATTTTTCAAGTGGCTCGAGCGCTGGTTTAGGAAGTTGACACAAGGCAGGGGATAGATAGTCGACTATTGACCGAAGCAGTAGGATGTAGAGAGTCCTTGCCACTGGGATGGAGATACCTACAGCATTGTTGGCAAGCCACTTGATAGGTGCAAAGCGGGGCTCCAGACGGTCAAGAAGGCTTTTCACGAGGGGGTGAATTCGTTGACGCGCAGGCGTAGCTGGGGTAATTCGGACTGGTGCTCCCAGATATGTATACTGTGTGCAGTGAGGGATGTCATGACCACCCATAGTGAATGCAGGCAGAACTCTGGCATTGCGTTAGGTAAAAATCCTGCTTTTCTCTGGGGAGAAAAGGAGGCCACAGGAGGTAGCGGCCATGTTGAAGTCACGGAGCATGCGCTGAAGGTCATGTGGTGAGGTGGAGTGGATGCATATGTCATCCGCATAGCAGGTGATAGTAGTACCGGGGATGATAGGAAGGAGGGAGAGTAGACGATGCATCAGGATATTGAATAAGAAGGGACTTAGCACACCTCCCTGCGGGGTGCCCAGTTCGAATGGTTCATAGGAACTGTACGACCCCTTAAGTAGACACGTGACGTTCTATTACAAAGGTAACCTCGAATCCATTTTAGTAGGTTCCCCCGAACTCCAAAGTTCACCAGTTGGTTCAAGGATAATTTCCCTGTTGACTATATCGAAGGCAGATTTGAGGTCCAAGAAAGCAACCACACTGGTGGGGGAGAGACGTGTGTAGAGTTCAACTAGGCAGTGGTGTGTGCTCCGTTGCGGAAGGAAACCATAAAGACTGGGGGAGAGCTTATCCAATAGTCGGTGCATCAGTCGGGCAAGAAGAATGCGTTCAAACACTTTGCTAAAACAGGAGGTGAGAGAGATAGGCCTAAATTTGTTGGTGCCAGGTTTCGGTATAGGAATGATAGTGCTTTTGATCCAGGCTGAGGGCACATGCCCCAGGCGAAGGCAGAGATTGAAGAGCTGTAGTAGGGGGTTACGAGGAACATTCTGAAGGAGACGTAGGACTTGATAAGTGAGGCCATCCTCACCAGGGGCAGAATTCTTAACCCTAGCAAGAGCACGGTGTAGCTCGTCCTCGGTGAATGGGATGTCATCTTCTTCATCTGTCTGTAGTAACGCACCCATTAGGCGGAGGTTACGAGAGCTGCGGTGGGAGGACAGTGCTTCTTGGACATTCCCAGGAAGGTTGCGAGTTTGTGACTGCTCTGACCAGGTAGTAATAAGATCTTGTGCATACTCAAGCGGACTGTGGTGCAGAGTGCAGACGGATTTCTTCTTGACAACCTTTTTTATAAGATGCCACATAGTGCCCGTGCTAGTCTGATGGTTAATACTATCTGTAAATTTCTGCCAAGACTCTGTGTACACGCATTTCTGAAGGGCAACCAGGTCATCCCTGGCCAGCTGATAATGGTGCAGGTGTTCAGGCGTGGGCTGCCTTTGAAAGGAAAGCCCAGCATCCACCGCTATTCTTTCCGCTTGGGCAATACGTTGATCCAGTGTCCAGGAACGGGTCTCAGTGCGACGTTGAATGTGTGGTCGGAGCACATAGTGCGTGTAGAAGTCATGTGTAGAATTCACCAGTGAATCGTATAGGTTGTCAGGAGAAAGAAGATCAAAAGTGGGAAGGAGGCGAGAAATATACGAGATGTATGTGGGACAGTATTTAGGAGGGATAGAGATGCGGGTACGGTAATGGGGGATGGAAGCTTGAGCATGTAGGATGGAGTATGTTAGGCTAATAGCAACATGGTCAGAGAAGAGAGAAGGGATAGATGAGCAAGAGACATTGGATGCCACAAGACCTGCAGTGATAATGTGATCTATAGTACCTCCACGAGTGTGTGTGGCACCACCCAAGATCGAGAGAATACAAGGTCAACTCACACGCATGTTGTGACGTCAGCAGAAGTGGAGCCCACAGAGAAAATGGTGAAAACGTAAGTGAAAATGTTAGGTAAAAGAGAAAACGTACAGTCACCACAGAGTTTCTGGGAGACTTACCTATTTCATGTTCTGCAACCGTTAAAATGGGGGTTTCATTTTGGAAAAATATTCTTGTATTTTATTTTTGACATATTTAATAAAGAAATTTAAAAGTTAATCTTTGTGTAGAGGGCAAACAAGTATCCAAGTCTATGAATCCATTTACCACAAACTATCTTTGTCTATGAAGAAAACGATTTGCCAAACTTAAAGGATATGGCATGAATTATCGATGATATGAGGATTACCTGCTGAAGAATAATATGCCACTGGCCAACTCTCATTGCTGTGAACACTTGTTACAGCTACTGAATACCCCTATATCATACTATATTACTAATTGAAGAATAAACATTGTAGATAACAAGAAAAAAACTTTAACACTAAAATTATTTTGGAATTTACATTGCATACCAAGGTTCGAATTGAATACAATGCAAAAGTCATTTCAGATTTTATTTCACTTCACCAATTTACATAATTTATTTTTTACTTTTCTCGGCGAGTTCGATAAGTTCCTGTTTAAAACTCGCAACCGAAAATACAGTCTGCATTTAACAAAAAACTTTATGACATCACTTGGTAGGTTCACATATTTGCATATTTCTGTGCACACTTTGGATGTGGAGTTTACCTCATCCTTTAAGGATTTGTCTCCGTGGTAACAATTAAACAATTTTTCCATATGCTGCAGTGCTTTGAAAAAATCTACTGATGGCGACTTTAATCCGTTCTCTATTTGACATATGAAATCTATCCAGGTCTCCTTTTCTATCATTTCACTGGCAAGAAAGTTGTATTGAGGGAACTTCTTAGCAATGAAACCCCCAACATACCTCAGTGCTTCAATCTCAATACAGTTCTCTAGAGTGTCTTTGGACTCTTCTAAGGTAATATCATCCCCTTCACCCTCTTCATCCACGTCTTCAAAGTCTAGCGTTGCAAAAAGCATAGAGGACACCATTAGTTCAGAGTTTAAATCTGAATTACCAGACGACTGCTTTTCTGGACTTTCATCAGAAAAGGATGATCCTGTTAAATTTATGTCATTATTTACACACTGAACATTATGGTGCCCTCCAAATAACTTGTTGACTCTGCCCACAAGGAAAGATCTTAATCTATGCTTAAAGTGCACAGGGGATGGATGTTGATGTGCAATGCCCATTTGTCTAATACAGCCAAAAAAGTGTTCAAGTCCATCTTGATTAAGCCTGTAAGTCATGATATATTTAACATTATATCGCTGACTTATCATTGCAAATAAGCAGCTTAAAGAGGTACATGATAAAATGATGCCCTTTTGAAATGGATAGAGGCTATCCTTTTCTCCAACCCGCATGTTTTTGGCTGTAGTCAACATTTCTGAAAGAATTTGATTTTGGTACTCCAAATGAATGCCATATGCAGCTCTTGCTTTTTTTATGTCATTTGGTGTTCTAGAATTGAATAGATCAAACCAAGAATCAACTAATGAAATAAAACTGCTCGTGTCCTGCCAATCTTTGCTCTTAAGAAGATTTTGTTGACCAAAATACTGCAAAGATTTTGCAACGGTGTTTGACATAAGCTGAGCAGCTAATTTTACATTCATTCTGCTTACTCCTTTAACATCTAAGTGCTTGTATGATATTTTATGGGCTGTCTTTAGATCTGATTCACTTCTCATCACAAGCTCTCGAACACTGCCGCTAGTGACGTTCCTGAAGGGACTGTTGAGAGTGAAACCATGGTCGAAAAAAGTTGTTTCTTAAGAGCTTAAGTAAATGAGGAGCATCAGCAAACACATAAATTTGCCTATCTGGATGAGCTGGATTTTGGAAGCTAGTATTATTTATATCAATGCCTAAATTGTTCCACAGTTTAACATTGGTGGGGCCAAGATCATTAACCATTGCTACTATTATCATTCCAGCATCTTCTAATTTAACTATAAGATCAAATAATACAGCTTTTGACATGTCGGTATCGAAGTTATAGTAGACAAGCTGTTTCCAGTTGCTGGTTAAACCCCTGATCATAACACACTGAACTTTGTGTTTTGGAGCATACACAGTATCTGTAGCTTTATCATAAGACCACTCTTGAGATACACTTGTCTCATCAAAGGACAAAACACAAAGCCTCTCAAACTCTGACATAGTATCAGCTTTATGTCTTAAAACGTGCACTATTGATGTTAATGGACCAGGTTCAACATTAAGTTTACCTACCCACCGATTAATAGTGGCTATTGATGGCAAAGGGATTATGTTTTTTTTGTTTTTTCTTAGATAACAATGAGCATTAGTGCTCAAACTTCTTAAATTGACAGCTTGACTTAGATCTTCATCGCTCCACTTTGCTACATTGCGTTTGCCTTCAAGTAGTAATTTAATTTGAGTATCTGAAAAGTGAGCTCTTAATTTCTCTTTTATATCAGATGTAACAGTGGCAATATCACTTTTAATGTTACCTTGAAGAATAGTAATAAGCTCCTGATATTTTCTGTTTTCAATAACAAGTTTATCCCTTTCCATACGAACAACAGCAAGCTGCTGCTTTAATGCATGTATGGTGTCATGCAAGAAAGCAGTATGTGTCATCTCACATGTATCAAAAAACTTCCTTTTTCTCAGGATGATGCCTTCCTCTTCAAGTGTAGGATCTCTTCTACTACTATCTTCTGGGTGTTCTGAAAAGATTTTAACAGTTAATTTCCTATTGTAAGCCTTTATTGGGAATGAAGAAAAGGGGGGAAGGGTGCGATGAGAGAGAAAAGTGGGAAGGGAAAGATTTTAGGTGGGGCATGAGGAGTTGCAGGTAAGTAGGTATAGGACATTTCTTAGAATCTGCAGAAGCTTCAAGAAAAAAATGAGGACATTTGTTTGCAAAGTATAACTAACTATATTAAGGGAAAATTATTCTAATAACACTTGTACAAATGTGGTGAATTGTACTGCTTACCTTTAGCATAAAAAATGTTGTGTATTGGTAGCCATGGCTCAGAGATCACAATCTGCTCTCCACCTGCAGTCGAGACGTGGGATGCTGCAAAAAAAATAACTGCTT
Source organism: Oratosquilla oratoria (assembly GCF_046742065.1). Classification (NCBI taxonomy): domain Eukaryota; kingdom Metazoa; phylum Arthropoda; class Malacostraca; order Stomatopoda; family Squillidae; genus Oratosquilla; species Oratosquilla oratoria. The sequence goes on from NW_027467710.1 coordinate 7,501,321, forward strand.
ACAATTTTGCAATAGTATGTATAGGGAAAGCCCCTAGCATTACGAGGTTGCTTTACGTCACTGACTTTGAATCACATATTTTTTCATTGCACAGGTAAATCTTGCATACTAACCTCTGCTATTGGAAGACCTGGTGTGAGTTGGCTGACTTGCATCAGAGATCACAATCTGCTCCCCACCTGCAGTCGAGACGTGGGATGCTGCAAAAAAAAAAAAAAAAAAAAAAAAAAAAAAAAAAAAAAAAAAAAAAAAAAAAAAAAACTGCTTACAATTTTGCAATAGTATATATAGGGAAAGCCCCTAGCATTACGAGATTACTTTTCGTCACTGACTTTGAATTACATATTTTTTCATTGCACTGATAAATCTTGCATACTAACCTCTGCTATTGGAAGACCTGGTGAGAGTTGGCTGACTTGCATCAGAGATCACATTCTGCTCTCCACCTGCAGTCGAGACGTGTGATGCTGCAAAATATAGATTTCTTACTATACCGACATCGCATTTCCTTATTTCAATTATATAAGTTAATGTGCCACCTGTGGTAATACAAAATGCACGAAAGGTATGGCATAATAAAACAATATACAGCTAATAACAAGGAAAATCGTGACCTAATGGCAATGGTTTGCGAGATGTACTCACCATAGTCGAGTGTTGGCACTGCTCCAGGTTTAAATTTCTTTTGGGATGTAGGAATGGGAATGCCAAGTAACTCGTACTTCAAATGTCGCTGGAATGCATTTGCTTCAAAGTGCCGGCTGCATATGTAAGAATTGGCCGTATTAAACCTTTCTGCTCGTTTGCAAAACGTAATCCACTTATTTCTCACATATTCATCCTTTGGAAATCTATGGTAAGTTATTTCAGACCCTTTCACATGTGTTTTTCTGCACCCGGAAACTGCACAATGGGGCGGCATAGTTATTTTAGTTACGCATAAATATTATAAAAGAAAACGGAGACACGTTCACGACTCCAGCCACACCTGGACTGAGGCCGGAATTTCTACGAACCCTCGGCCAGGTACTTCTAGTGACGTCACTGCGCAAACGACCTAATTATTGGTCAGTTGTTGAGTAGACCTTGTATACTCTCGATCTTGGCACCACCCGTATCCCAACGTGTTAGGCGATATCGGCGGATGTAGTCTAGCAGGGGCCTGCCAGCGCGGTTGGGAGTGGGAGATACGTCTCCAAGAGCAGGGTGCCTTGCGTTAAAATCCCCCATATAGATCATTCCACTGTCTGTAGGTATAGGAAGGGCTGGTAAATTAATCAAACCGGGAGCAGAGTAGACATTGCACAACCGAAGAGTACTATTTCCTACGGTAATCTCAAAGAGCTGAAAGGTCATATCAGGTTGCGCAGAGGAACCAATGAGCGTGTGAGGTAGGGATGATTGAATGTAGGTAATGAGGCCATTTCTGGTATAGTGTACATATGAGACATACCCTGTGAGCAAAGGAGCCTCCTCCCCATGTGGAGCACTACCAGGAAAGGCCTCTTGTATAAATATGACTTGTGGATGATGTTGATAAACATAGGTTTTAAGTGCCGTGAGTTTAGAGGAGTGTTTGATACCAAAGGCATTCCAGGAAATGGTATGAAAATGAATGTGACTAGCGAAGTTTAGTCTTACTGTGGCGGGAGGCAGAGGTGGGTAGGGCACTACCAGGTGGAGTATTGGGCAAGGAAGATCTGGGCTGCACACTTGTTAACTTTTCAAGGTGGGAGGCGACCTTGTCAAGTTTATCAGTAAGAGTTGTGATGGTGGTGATGACAACCTGATGTGATTCGACCAAACTTGCTAAAGAGTTTGCAGTAACAGTTTGCTGGGCTATGATACTGTCTATGCGGGCATCTATGGTGTCAAAACGAGCCGTGAGAGCAGTGCAGCGGGATTCCAGGGTGGCAACTGACTTACGTAGAGCAATGATGTCAGCTGAATCAGTGCGACGTGGAGATGAGTGTGCGGGGGGTGGCGGAGGTGGTGGGGTGTGACCTGTTGAAGTGTTACGGGACCGTTTGGTACAGCCGTGCCAGACGTTAACCCCAGGCATTTTGCACCGAACACACTTCCACTGTGAGGGGTCAGGCTGTCGTAGAGGCGAGGAATTTGGTGGGGCATCTCCAGCAGCGATAGAAGTAGATGAAGCAGGAGGAGGAACACTGTGTGGGCAGGAGCGTGTATCGTGGTTGGCAGCACACCACGCACATCTGGCCGAAGCAGAGCAATAGCGCGAGATGTGGCCTATGCCCCAGCATCTGTAGCACCAAGGCTTCTCGTCCGTCATCCTGCGTAATTCACAGGGAGGAAGGCACGGGAGAAAGGGAAACTCAATAACAGGTGGTGGGGGTTCAGGGAGACTCCAGGTGATGACAATACGGTTTATAGGATTTCCGTCTTGGTGGAACCGTCGAGCAGTGTGCACACCTTGTAGAGTCTTGGCAAGGGAAGGATCTATTGAAGTAGGGTACCGAGTAACGAGGTATGTAGGGAACTTACGGGGTCGCTCAAGTGAATCCTGAATAACGCATCGCATGGAAAGAAAGTCACCACTTGTAACACTGTCTATGATGTCCTTGCGACGCCTTGATACGTAGACATAACGGGACGTGATAGAAGACATCTTCACTTGAGCCAACTCTCGATCGAGATGAAACGCTTTGGTGACTTCAGTAAGCCAACGGAGTTTCACTTCACAGGAGGGGTTGTCTTGGAAACTCAGCTTGACATAGTCCTCCCTGGGAGCAAAGGCTGGAGCAGCTGACGGGAGTGAAGGGGTGGCAGGAGTAGGTACCGGAAGGGGAAGGGGACGGGGCAAAGGTTTGTCAGAGGTTACAGGTTGCATAGTGTCTTTGTCTGTCTTGTGAGTCTTGGCAACAGGTGATGTTGAGGTACTACTGGCGTTAGATCTAAGGTCTATAGGGCGTTTAGAGGAGGTAGAACTCGGATATAGGGGGTGAGAGGTCAACACTCCCCCTGTCGGCTGCTGATGTTCCCTGTGCGGAAGATAAGGCCAGTTCTGTGAAGCCTGTTCCTCCTCGTCACTTAGGGCGAGGTCAGCCACGACATCCATAACTGTAGAAGGACCAGAATAGTTCATGGTGCTTGGTGAGGTGGTAATGTTGGCTACAATTAGGGATGTCAACGGTTAGGTAGGACAGTCATTGCGTCACTCGCCTCGTTCTGCGCATGCGCAGTTTGAGGAAAATTGTTTGTAGGTGTCCCGGCCCGGTACACGATTTCAAATCGTAATTTGAACAAAGTTTAAGAATTTGCCAACACTTGGATGACACTACACCAATCACTGCGTCTTCTTGTAGGCCTCGGCCTAGTCTGAATGTTGGGAACACTGCTAATCACACGCTAGACGTAGTTTTTAGGAGCTCCAACAAAGCGTCCGTTCGGCAGCAAACCCAAACATTGAATCCTCGAGAGAGAGAGAGAGAGAGAGAGAGAGAGAGAGAGAGAGAGAGAGAGAGAGAGAGAGAGAGAGAGAGAGAGAGAGAGAGAGAGAGAGAGAGAGAGAGAGAGAGAGAGAGAGAGAGAGAGAGAGAGAGAGAGAGAGAGAGAGAGAGAGAGAGAGAGAGAGAGAGAGAGAGAGAGAGAGAGGAGAGAGAGAGAGAGAGAGAGAGAGAGAGAGAGAGAGAGAGAGAGAGAGAGAGAGAGAGAGAGAGAGAGAGAGAGAGAGAGAGAGAAGAGAGAGAGAGAGAGAGAGAGAGAGAGAGAGAGAGAGAGAGAGAGAGAGAGAGAGAGAGAGAGAGAGAGAGAGAGAGAGAGAGAGAGAGAGTGAGAGAGAGAGAGAGAGAGAGAGAGAGAGAGAGAGAGAGAGAGAGAGAGAGAGAGAGAGAGAGAGAGAGAGAGAGAGAGAGAGAGAGAGAGAGAGAGAGAGAGAGAGAGAGAGAGAGAGAGAGAGAGAGAGAGAGAGAGAGAGAGAGAGAGAGAGAGAGAGAGAGAGAGAGAGAGAGAGAGAGAGAGAGAGAGAGAGAGAGAGAGAGAGAGAGAGAGAGAGAGAGAGAGAGAGAGAGAGAGAGAGAGAGAGAGAGAGAGAGAGAGAGAGAGAGAGAGAGAGAGAGAGAGAGAGAGAGAGAGAGAGAGAGAGAGAGAGAGAGAGAGAGAGAGAGAGAGAGATAGAGCGAGAGAGAGAGAGAGAGAGAGAGAGAGAGATTTTTGTGTACTTTCTTACGCATGTGCACATAAGTGTGTACATATGTTCACATATACGTGTGCACCAACTTGAGCAACCCGACACCTATTTATATGTTTAATTTACCATTTTGTTCACACTGTCCAATTCAAACAGCGATTTGTTTGTACTCGTTGTTTGACCTGGTTGTCAATTACTTATTCGCTGGTGGTGTGATTAACAACAACATATACCAATAAATCATTATATTCGGTATATATTCGCACTCATATTAACAATAGTTTTAACTGGGGCCTCACAAGATTGTTAAGACTGTGCGGGTGGTGGTGATTTAGACCTGTGTGTGCGCTTATGTCTTTCTTTTCCTCTCTCCCTTTCTCTCTATATTTCCATTTTTTTCTGTCTCTTCCTCTTCTCTCTCTTTCTTTTTCCTTTCTCTTTCTTTTCCCTTTCTCTGTCTTTCCTTTCTCTCTGTCTCCCTTTTTCTTCTCTCCTCTATCTGTCTTTCTTTATCCTTTCTTTTTCTTTCTTTCTCTCTTTTTTTCTCTCTTTTCTCTGGGGTCTTTCTTCTTTTTGTCCTTTCTGTCTGTCTGTCTTTTTTTTTCTTGTCTTATTTCTTTTTTTCTCTTTTTATCATCTTCCTCTGTCTTTTTTTGGGGGTCTTCCCTCCCTCTGTCTTGTCTTGTTCCTCTGTCATTTTCACTTCCCTTTCACTTCCTTCCCCTGCCTCCTTTCTGTCTTTTCACACTTTCTCTATATACATGTCGTCTTATTTACGGGTCCTGTCTTTTCTCTCTCTTTTTTGCTTAAATTTCCTGTCTCCTTTTTTCTGGCTCAACCTGTCTGTCTGTCTATACAACAGTCCGATAAAAAAAATAAAGAAAAAAAAAAAAAAAAAAACAAAAATAACACAACAAAAAATAAAAAAAAAAAAAACAAAAAAACAAACAAAAAAAAAACAAAAACAAGAAAAAAAACACAAAAACAGTATCAAAAAAAAAGACACAAAAATAAAAAAGAAAAAACATGAGTCCAACGGCCGCCTTTGCTCGGCATATTCACTTATCTTCGTCTATCTGTTGTCCTAAATTAGAGTCTGTCTTTTCTACCAGGTTAAAAATGCTGACTTTGTTTTTGGCTCAAGCCAACTCCAAGAGAGTCCATAAAACCCTAAAGTCGACTATATCTGTTTATTGTTACACTGATTGTAAGACGTAGACAACAGGCTGCTTCAACTATATCTTGGTGAACACTGGTATATCAAAAAGTGCCAGGCAAAGAATGTTGATGACCTAACACGTGCGAGCCCCGCCTCCTTATCCCTCGGGCTTTTCAAAATATATCCCAAAGAGATATGTTATAGTTGATGCCACCGTAGAGCTCCTACCCCCCCCCACACGTCACCCCGCCCAATCCTAACCCTCAGCCCCCCAAAGGATACCTCTACATCAAAGACACAAAAAGCATTAAGAATCTCCCAGCGTTAGGGCCCTGTTCCATATTACCCCGCCCCTGGTTTGAACCGGCATGTGGAAACCACGGAGTTGTATTGACATAGTCAAGGAAAACCGTGAGCGTTTTATAAGTGTAGACACGCCACCCTTAATTCATACTGTAATTGAAACCGCTAGTGTGAATAGCGCCTATTAAAGACCACCAAGAGAGAGAGAGAACATCAGAAAAAAGAGAGACCATAAGGAATATAAGAGTAAAGGAGACAGCAAAGAAACCATAAGGCCTAACACAATGCAGATCCAAGTCCAATAACACCAACCTATCATCCCCATCCACAAAGTTATCTAACCTTCTTTTAAAACAACTAAGTAGTTTTCATCGCTCACTAACATGGTTTACAAAGGTCAAATCTAGTCCGCTACACCACTCTGTTTTAGTAAACTAGTTCCTTTCCTGCTCTATTCTCACCTAAATCTAGATGTCTAATCTAAATTAATTTCTACAAATCTTGCACTAATTACAGTCTTAATACGATGACTAAGTCTACCTCATCCTTCTTGAGGTCATGTATCGGAATCATCGCTCTGTTTTTCCCTTTTGTAAATACCGAGAGAAAACATCAAATAAAACGTCTGCGTGATTTATTCTTTTTTTTTCTCAATTTATCAATATATCCTTGTCAGATTTAACCCAGGTGTAGCTTATTTTTTATTTTTTCCCAGCTAGTCTTGTAATCTTTAATTTTTGTATTTCCACATTGAGTGGTGGCATCTTCTTCTATCCAGTCTTCCAAATTGCACTATAACCTAAACAAAGAGCCTAAGAAATATAGCTATAAAGCTAGACAGACAGACATACAGTCAGATAGGCAAAATACAGAAAGACCAGACAGGCAGACAGGCAAGGACAGGCAAAGCAGGCAGGCAGGCTTGACAGACATACAGGACAGACAGATAGACAGGACAGACAGCAGGCAGGCGGACAGGAAGACAGACAGAGACAAGCATGTCAGGCAGGCATAATAACCTTAGATATAGATAGATTTTGGATATAAGTATTCAATAATATAGAAATAGATAGTGACAAATCAGGTCCAAGGAAATTTAATTACGGGGTTCGTTAATAACAAATCTCGGCAAACTAACGGTTTCAGTTAATGTTATGGGTACCGCGCAACGTGATTACCCCTTCCCTCTCTCCACCACCACCCATAAAAAAAAAACCAACATTCATAGATAATCAAATAATTCAAATAGTCCGCCCAGTGATATTCACGAAAGGGCTCGTTTAATCGGTATGTTGGTAACCATTTGCTCCCTTCGAATCTAGTGTTAACCCTTCAGGACCCAGGACCCAAAGGACCACTCAGGACAGAACGACCCCAGGACCGACCCAGGACACAGACCGCAGGACCACCCCTTCAGACCAGGACCCAGGACCAGGACCCAGGACCGCAGGAAGGAGAGGACCCTCAGAGACCAGGACCACACCCAGGACCACCCCCAGGACCGCAGGACCAGGACCCAGGACCCCAGGACCCAGGACCCCCCAGGACGAACCCTTCAGGACCCAGGACACCTCAGGACACCCTCAGGACACCCCTCAGGACCAGGACCCTCAGGCCCCCCCCCCACCCCAGGACCCCCCCCCCCCCCCCAGGACCACCCTCAGGACCCTCAGGACCCCCAGGACCGCAGGACCTCAGGAACCCCAGGACCCCTTCAGGATGACCCAGGAACCCCCCAGGACCGCAGGACCCCTACCGACCATCACCGCAGGACCCCCCCCCAGGACCCCCTCAGGACCGAGGACCTCATCAGGATCAGGACCCCCCCAGGACCCCAACCTCAGGAACCGCAGGACCCTCAGGAACCCCCGCACCCCTCAGGACCGCAGGACCCCCTTCAGGACCCCAGGACCCCACCCCTCAGGACCGCAGGACCCCTCACCGCAGGACCCCTCAGGACCCCTCCGGACCCCTCAGGACCGCAGGACCCCTCAGGACCCCAGGACCCCTCAGGACCCACTCAGGACCCCCCCTGGACCCCTCAGGACCGCAGGACCCCCTCAGGACCGCAGGACCCCTTCAGGACCGCAGGACCCCTCTTTGTCTCTCCGTAGTATGCTTTATCGCAGGACCCTCAGGAAACCCCAGGACCGCAGGACCCCTCAGGAACCCTCACCGCAGGAATCAGGACCCTCAGGAACCCAGGACCCTCAGGACCCCTCCCTTCAGGAGACCTCAGGAACCGCAGGACCCCTAGGACCCCTCAGGACCCCTCAGGACCGCAGGACTAGGACCCGCAGGACTCTCACCGACCCCTCAGTGACCGCAGGACCCTCAGGAACCCTTCAGAACCGCAGGACCCCTCACAACCGCAGGACCTTCAGGACCCACCCAGACACCCTCAGGATGACCCTTCAGGACCCCCAGGAACCCCAGGACCCTTCAGGACACCTTCAGGAACCCAACCCCTACAGGACTTCAGGAACCCATGATGTGCAATGGGAACCCTTAACCCCTAAAATAAACCCGACAGGAACTGTCAGGTTCATTCTCCCCTCAAAACCCCTCTTAGTCCCGCTTTTTTATCATGTCACCAATCTTCGTTCCCGATGTTACGGCTGCTTTAACTTCCGTGCTCCTTTGCAGAGACCCCATTTCTAATAATGTCTCCTTACCCTTCTCAGAGTTAGGTCATAGACCGCCATGTATGATGTTTTTGGATGTGGACCTCAGGACCAGGACTCCCACAGGACAGCAGGACCCCTCTGGATGGGACCCTCAGGACCGCAGGACCCCAAGGACCGCAGGACTCAGGACCCAGGACCGACAGACGGACCACAGGACCCCTCGGGACCGCAGGAGTCAGGACCGCAGGACTCCCCTAGTGACCGCAGGTCCCCTCTGGACCGCAGGACCCCCCAGGATCGCAGAACCCCTCAGGACCGCAGGACCCCTCATAGACCGCAGGACACCTCAGGACCACGCAAGACCCTCCAGGACCGCAGGGGAGCCCCCTCAGGACCGCAGGACCCACCAAGGGACCGCAGGACCCCCCCCTGGTTCGCAGGACCCCTCAGGACCGCAGGACCCCTCAGGTCCGCAGGACCCCTCAGGTCCGCAGGACCCCTCAGGACCGCAGGACATGCAGGACCGCCAGGACCCCACTCAGGACCGCAGGAACCTCCAGGACCGCGGGGACCCCGGATCGCAGGACCCCTCAGGGAATCGCAGGACCCCTCAGGACCGCAGGAGCCCCTCAGGAACGCAGGACCCCTCTGGACCGCAGGACCCCTCTGGGACCCGCAGGACCCTCAGGACCGTAGGACCCCTCAGGACCTGCAGGACCCCTCAGGACCGCAGGACTCTGGACCGCAGGGACCCCTCAGGACCGCAGGACCCCTAAAGGACCGCAGGTCCCCTCAGGACCGCAGGACCCCTCAGACCGCAGGACTCAGCACCGCAGGACCCTCAAGACCGCAGGACCTCTCAGCACCGCAGGACCCCCTCAGGACCGCAGGGACCCCTCAGGATCGCAGAACAACTCCTCAGTATGACCTGTCAGTTTGACCATGAGGAAGACCCTTCAGAATGGACCCTTCAGGATGACCCTTCAGGACGAATCCATCAGGACGACCCTTTAGGACCACCCTTCAGATTGACCTTTTCAGGTTGACACTTCAGGAAAAAACCCTTCAGGATGGCCCTTCAGGTTGACTCTTCTGGATGACCCTTCAAGACGACCCTTCTGGACGACCCTTCAGGACGACACTTCAGGATAAACCCTTAAGGAAGGACACTTTTGGATGGACCCTTAAGGCATGACCCTTCAGGACGACCCTTCAGAATGACCCCTTCAGGACGACCTTTCAGGACTACCCTTCAGGATGACCCTTCAGGACCACCTTTTTGGATTACCCTTCAGGTCGACCCTTAAGGATGACCCTTCTGGCATGACCCTCCTAGATGACCCTTCAGGATGACCCTTCCAGGACGGGCCCTGCAGGCCGACCCTTCAGGATGACCCTTCAGGATGACTTTTCAGGATGACCCTTCACGATTACCCTTCAGGAGTGACCTTTCAGGATGCCCCTTCCACAATGACCTTTCAGGAATGACTCCACGATGATCCTTCAGGATTCCCTTCAGGTATGACCCTTAAGGTTGACCCAACATGTCGACACCTTCAGGATGAACCTGCAGGACGACCTTTCAGGACGACCTTTCCGGATGACCCTTCAGGACGACTTTTCAGGATGACCCTTCAGGACGACCTTTCAGGATGACCCTTCGGGACGAACTTTCTGGATGACCCTTCAGGACGACCCCTTCAGGAATTCATTCAGGTCGAACCTTCAGGTTTACCCTTCAGGACGAACCTTCAGGACGAGTCTTCAGGATGACCCTTCAGGATGACCTTTCAGAACTACCCTCCCTTCTTGGATGGACCTTCAAGGACGACCCTTCAGGATGACCCTACAAGAAAACCCTTTAGGACGTCACATCAGGACGACCCTTGACTCTTCCCCCAGGACGACCCTTCAGGACGAACATTGGGGAACAGACCCTTCAGGATTACCCTTCAGGATGACCCTTCAGGACTACCCTTCAGGAATGGACTCTTCAGGATGACCGTTCCGGATAGACCCTTCTGGTCGACATTTCAGAACGACCCTTAAGGACGACCCATCAGGATGACCTTTCAGGACGGACCCTTCTGGATGAATCTTCAGGACGACCCTTTCAGGATGCCCTTCAAGACCTTTCAGGACGACCCTATGGGACGGCCCTTCAGGATGACCCCTTAGGACGATTCTTCAGAATGACACTTCTGGGGACGTGCCTTCAGGGATGACCTTTTCACGATGAGCCCTTCGGGACGATCATTCAGGATGACCCTTCAGGACGTCCCTTCAGCCAATAACCTTCAGTGGACGGACCCTTTAGGATTATCCTTCAGGCCGACCCTTCAGGAATATCCTTCAGGAAGACTCTTCCGGATGACCCTTCTGGACGAATCTTCAGGATGACCCTTCAGGACGACTCTTCAGGATGAACTTTCAAAATGACTCTTCAGGGACGACCCTTCAGAATTAACCTTCAAGAATGACCCTTCAGAGCTACCCTTCAAGATTACCATTAAGGGACGATTCTTCTGGAACGTCCCTTCAGGATGACCCTTCAGGACAGACCCCTCTAGGATGACCCTTTAGGACATACCCTTCAGGAAGACCCATTAAATTGAACCTTCAGGAATACCCTTTAGGTTGACCCTTCAGGATGACCCTTCAGAACATACCCTTCAGGGATGGCCCTTCAGGATGGCCCTTCAGGATGACCCTTTAGAATGACCCTTCAGGATGACCCTTCAGGACGAACCTTACAGGATGACCCTTCAGGACCCACCTTCAGGATGCCCTTTCAGGACGACCATTCAGGGACTAACCTTCTGGTTAACCCTTTCAGTTGTAACTGTCAGTTTAAACTGCACGTGTGTGGTTATATCTGTTATAGTTGAGTTACACACAAATGTGCCGTTTCAAATGACGTGGTTTAAACTGTTCAGTTATAACTGTCAGTTTAATCTGCACGTGTGTGGGTATTTATTTCAGTATCACTGACATTCCCACACCACGTGTAGTTTCAATGGACAGTTATAACTGAACAGTTGCAAACTGCAAGTTGAAACTGCAGAAGACCCTGATGGTTTCATCCTGAAGGGTTCAAGCGAGTCTTCCTGCTGGGTCGTCAGATGGGTCATCCTGAAGGGTATCCAGTAGGGTTCGTCCTTAGATGGGTCATTCTGAAGAGTCGTACTGGTGGGTTCATCCTGAGAGGTCGTCCTGGAAAGGTCTTCCTGAAAGCGTCATCATTAATATGGTCGTCCTATAGATCCTGAAGGGTCATCCTGAAGGGTTGTCCTGAAAGGTCATCCAAAAGAGTCGTCCTGAAGTGTGGGTCCTGGGAAGGGTAATCCTGAAGGGTCATCCTGAAGGGTCAAGGGGTCTTCCTGAAGGGTCGTCCCAGATAGGTAATCTCTGAAGGGTCGCCACTAGTGGTCATTCCTGAAGGGTACGTCCTAAAGGTTTTCCTGATAGGTCATCCTGAAGGGGTCTTGTCCTTAAGGGTCGTCTGAAGGGTCATCCTTAAGGGTCCGTCCTGAAAAGGGCATCTTGAATGGTCGTCCTGCAAGGTCCTGTAGGGTCTTCCTGGAAGGGTCGTCATAAAGGATCAGCCTGAAGGGTTAAGTCCTCTGGAGTTCGTCTTGCAGCGGTCGTGCTTAAAGCGTCATCCTAAAGGGTCATCCTGAAGGGTCGTCCTGTAGGGTCGTCCAGAAATGTCGTCATGAAAAGTCGTCCTAAAGGGTTATCCTGAAGGGTCGTCCTCAAGTGTAATTCTGTAAGGTTAGTCCATGAAGGGGGCATCTTTCCTGAAGGGTCGTCCAGAAGGTTATTCCTGAAAGGTTGTTATCCTGAAGGAGTCCGTCATGAAGGTGTCATCCTGAAGGGTCATCGCATTGAAGGGTCATCCTGAAGGGTCGTCCTGAAGGGTCACCCTTTAGGGTTATGAGTCATCCTGAAGGGTCGTCCAGTAGGGTCATCCTAAGGGGTCGTCCTGATGTTTGGATCCTCACCGGTCTTGCCAGGATTATGTTGGAGGTTCTATCAACATTTGTTGTGGTAATACGTCCAGAAGGTACGTAGTGAGCGGTGTTTCGGTGGCATTTAGAATAAAAGCAGCGGAGAATGATTAAGCGGAACAAACGTAGCTTAGTCTCTCTCTGTGGTCTTTTCATATTTATTTAGTGACAGGAGGTGTTTACTATACACGGCTCGTGGGCTAGGTTGCCGACGAAGATAATATCTATTTAAAAGATGCAGTTTTAACAAATGTTAGAGATCAGGATAGGGGTTTACATATTTTGCCAAATTTGTATATACATATCTACTATAACATACAGTCGTCGAGATTGGACAGGAGAGGATAGACTTGTCCCGTAGGTTTATATTGAATTGTATCAAATGGTTAACTGCTTGGCTGGTGGCAATCCTTAAGGGTTGTTGTTGAGGTATCGACCGCTTGCGGTGAGGTCCTGGTCTCAGACAATAGTCGACCTGACCTGGGATGACCAGGTGCGTGAAGACGTCAGGTCGACTACCAGCTACTGCTGTAGGCACAATGATTTTGTTGCAGTGCTGAGGTGTTAAGCAGATGGTGGTAGATGAATTGTCTAGGAGATTTTGTGTGGTAGATTACGTCTTCCAGGAGGTTCATCCTAAAAGGTCGTCCTGAATGGTCATCGGAAAGGATCGTGCCTGATAGGGTCTTTCCTAAAGGGTCGGTCCCTGAAGGGGTCATCTTGAAGGGTTCGTCCTGAATGTTCATCCTGAAGGGTTGTCCTGAAGGGGTAATCCTGAAAGGCTTCCTGAAGGGTCGTCCTGAACGGTCATGCTGAAGGGTCATCCTGAATGGTCGTCCTGAAAGGTCATAACGGATCATCCAGTAGTGCCGTCATCTTGAAGGGTCGTCGATGACAAGGTCGTTCTGAAGGGTCATCATAAAGGTTCATCTTGAAGTGGTCGTCCTGAAGAGTCGTACTGAAGGGCCATCCTGAACGGTCGTCCTAATGGGTCGTCCTGAAAGGGTCGTTCTGAATGGTCATCATGAAAGGGTCTTTCCTGAAGAGTACTTCTGAATGGTCATCCTACGGAGAGTCGTCCTGAAGGGTATTTTTTAAGGTTCGTCGCTGAAGGGTCATCTTAAAGGGTCGTCATGAAGGGTGATCCTGAAGGGTCATTCTGAAGGGTTGCCCTGAAAGGTCATCTGAGAGGATCGTCCTGAAGTGTCATCCTGATGGGTATTCCTGAAAGGTCGTCCTTAATGGTCATCCTGAAGTGTCGTCCTGATGGTATCCTGTAAAGTAGGCCTGACGGGGTCGTCCAGAAGGGTTCGTTCCTGAAGGGTCGTCCTGAAAGGTCATCCTTGTTGGGTCATCCTGAAAGGCCATCCTTGAAGGGTCGTCCTAAAGGGTATCCTGATAGGTCGTCTTGAAGGTTCATCCTAAAGGGGTATTCTTTGAAGGGTCCTCCATAAGGGTCGTCCTGAAGGGTCGTTCTGTGAGGTCGTCCTGAAGGGTAATCCCGATGGGTCATTCCTGAAGGGTCGTCCTGAAGGGTACTACTGATTGGTTATCATGATGGGTTCGGTCCTAAAGGGTTATTCCTGAAGGGTATCTTTAAGGGTGATCCTGAAGGGTCATTCTGAAAGGGTTGTCCTGAAAGGTCGTCCTGAAGGGTCTTCCTGAAGGGTCGCCTGAAAAGGACATCCTGAAAGATATTCCTGAAGGGTCGTCCTTAGGGGTCATCCGGAAGATAAGATGTCGTCCTGGACAGGGTCATCCTGAAAGCGTCGTCCTGTAAGGTCATCCTGAAGGAAGTCATCCTGAGAGTCGTCCTGAAGGGTCGTCAATGAAAGTTGTCATCCTGAATGGTTCATCCTCAAAGGTCGTCCTGAAGGATCGTCATGAAGGGTAGGTCCTGGAAGGGTCGTCCCTGAAGAGTTCTCTAATGGGTCATCTTGAAAGGGTCGTCCTGAATGGGCATATTGAAGGTTAGTCTTTATAGGCTGAGTCATCAAAGGGTCATACATGAGGGGTTCGTCATGAGGAATTCATGATGGATAGTCCTGAAGGGTCGTCCTGAAAGGTCATCCTGAAGGGTGAAACTGAAGGGTTCTTACTGTTTGTATTCGTCCTGACATGGTCATCATGAAGGGTCATCTGAAGGGGCACATACTGAAGGGCCATCCTGGATGGGTCATCCTGAAGGGTCGTTCCGAAGGGTCATCCTGAAGAGGTCGTCTGAAGGGATCTTCCTTACAGGGTCTTCCTCTGGAAGGTCGTCAATGTGAAGGCCCGTGCTAAAAGGGTTAGTCCTAAAGGGTTATTCCTGCAGGGTCGTACTGGTGGTCGTTGACAGGGGTCATTTCCTGAAGGGTTGTCCTAGAAGATTGTCGTGAATAGTGATCTTGGGAAGCGGTAGTCACTGAAGAGTCATCTTGAAGGGTCGTCCTGAAGGGTAATCTTTCCTGAAGGAGTGGTCCTGAAGGGTCGTCCTGAAGGGTCATCCTGATAAGCGTCTTCCTGAAAGGATCGTCCGAGATGGTCCATCGCAATGAAACGTCATCCTGAAGGCTCGTCCTGAAGGGGTCATTCTTTAGGGTAATGATTCGTCTTGAAGGGTCGTCCAGTAGGGTCATCCTAAAGGGTCGTCCTGATGTTGGATCCCACCGCTTCCGCCAGAATATGTTGGAGGTTCTATCAACATATGGTTGTGGTAGTACGTGGTCGTAGTTGAGCGGTGTTTCGGAGGCTTTAGAATAAAAGCAGCGGAGAATGAAATTCAGCGGAACAACGTAGCTTTGTCTCTCTCTGTGGTCTTCTTCCTCTTTATTTAGTGACAGGAGGTGTTTATATACACGGCTCGTGGCTAGGTTGCCGACGAGATAATATCTATTTACAAGATGCAGTTTTAACAAATGTTAGAGATCAGGATAGGGTTTACATATTTTGCAATTTGTATATACATATCTACAATAACATACAGTTGTCCGAGATTGGACAGGATAGACATGTCCCGTAGGAATATATAATTAGTATCCAATGGTAACTGCTTGGCTTGGTGGCAATCCTTAAGGGTTGATGAGGCGTCCAGCTTGCGGTGAGGTCCTGTCCTCAGACAATAGTCGACCTGACCTGGGATGACCAGGTGCGTGAAGACGTCAGGTCGACTACCAGCTACTGCTGTAGGCACCAATGCATATGTGCAGTGCTGATAGTGTAAGCAGAGGTGGTAGATGAATGTCTAGGAGATTTTGGTGGTAGATTACGTCTTCCAGGAGGTCTAAAAGGGTCGTCCTGAATGGTCATCCGGAAGGATCGTCCTGAAGGGTCATCCTAAAGGGTCGTCCTGAAGGGTCATTCTGAAGGGTCGTCCTGAATGGTCATCCTGAAGGGTTGTCCTGAAGGGTCATCCTAAAGGGTCGTCCTGAACGGTCCTGAAGGGTCATCCTGAAGGGTCGTCCTAACGGATCATCCAGAAGGGTCATCTTGAAGGGTCGTCGTGAAAGGTCGTCCTGAAGGGTCATCCTAAAGGTTCATCTTGAAGGGTCGTCCTGAAGAGTCGTCCTGAAGGGCCATCCTGAACGGTCGTCCTAAAGGGTCGTCCTGAAGGGTCATCCTGAAGGGTCTTCCTGAAGAGTACTACTGAATGGTCATCCTGAAGAGTCGTCCTGAAGGGTATTTTTGAAGGTTCGTCCTGAAGGGTC
>NW_027467710.1:7517758-7530258 GCF_046742065.1 Oratosquilla oratoria
ACCTTCTAAAATTATCATTCTTGGATCCTTCTATAAGATATCCTTATTGGAGCTATCGAAAGTTATCAATAATAACACCTACTAAAAATTATATCATTATGAATTCCAGGTTACCATGACTAGTACCATTTGTTGTATATTTGACTATTAGTTACGCTATGTATGTAAGTGTGTGTGAGTGTATGAGTGTGAGTGTGTGAGAGAGAGTGAGTGGTGTTTGTGTGTGTGGTGTATATACACGTCCCAAAGTTTGGAAAAGTGTACGTGTGTATTACGTTTAAAAACGTAGGTATACGAGTGTGTTGAAGTGATGTACAACTGTACATGTGTACATATTTTATATTGTTGTATAATGTGTGCATGTGTGTATCCGTACGTTGGTATGTATGTTTACGCATATATTTATGTGAATAGTGGTGAGTGTGTATGTATGTGTGTGTGTGTGTTGTGTGTGTGTGGTGTGTGTGTGAAGGGTGTGGTGTGTGTGTGTGTGTGTGTGTGTGTGTGTGTTGTGTGAGTGTGTGTGTGTGTGTGTGTGGTGTGAGTCTGTGTTTGTGTGTGTGTGTGTGTGTGTGTGAGTGTGTGTGGTGTGTGTGTGTGGTGGTGTGTGTGTGTGTGGCGTGCGTGTGTGTGTGTGTGTGTGTGTTGCATTCGTGTGTGTGTGTGATTGTGTATGTGTGTGTGTTTGTGTGTGAGTGTGTGTGTGAGTGTTTTGTGTGTGTGTGTGTGTATGTGTGTGTGGCGTGTGTGCGTGTGTGTGTGAGTGTGTGTGTATGTGTGCTGTGTGTGGTTGTGTGTGTTTGTTTGTTTGTGTGTGTGTGTGTGTGGTGTGTGTGTGTGTGTGTTTCGGTGTGTGTGTGTGTGTGTGTGTGTGTGTGTGCGTGTGCGTGTGTGTGTGGTGTGTGTGTGTGTGTTGTTTGTGTGTGTGTTTGTGTGTTTGTGTGTGTGTGTGTGTGTGTGTGTGTGAGTGTGTGTGTGTTTCCCTAGGGTTTGTATATAGATCTTCTGCCTAGGTCTCCCGTCTAGGTCCTTTTCCCTACGGTTACCCTCTAGGACTTTTTGTCTATGTTTTGTACAAAAGCTTCTGCCTATGTTTTCCCGTCTACGTCTTTTTGCCTAGGGTTGCCCTCGAGGAACTTTTTGTCTAGGTTTTGTACCTAGATCTGCTGACTAGATCTCACGTTCAGGTCTTTTGCCTAGAATTGCCATCTAGGCCTTTTTGTTTAGGTATTGTAACTAGATCATCCCAGTCAAGGTCCCTCCCGTCTAGGTCTCTTGCCTTGGGTGGCCCTCTTGGACTTTTTGTCTAGGTTGTGTACCTAGATCTTCTGCCTAGGTCCCTCGCCTAGGTCTTTTGCCTAGGGTGGCCCTCTAGGACCTTTTTTGTCTAGGTTTTGTACCTACATCTTCTTTCTAGGTCTCCCGTCTAGGTCATTTGCCTAGGGTTTGGCCTTTAAGACTTTTTGCCAGGTTTTGTATTTAGATCTCCTGCCTATGTCTCCCGTCTAGCACTTTTGCCTAGCGTTAACCTCTAGTACTTTTTTTCCTAGGTTTTGTATCTAGATCTTCAGCCTACGTCTCCCGTCTAGTTCTTTTGCCTAGATTTGCCCTCTAGGACTTTTTGTCTAGGTTTTGTACCTAGATATCTGCCTGTCTAGTCCTCCCGTCTAGGTCTTTTTTTCTAGGGTAGCCCTTAAGGACTTTTTGTCAAGGTTTTGTACACTAGATCATCTGTCTTGGTCTCCCGTCTAGGTCTTTTGCCAAGGGTTGCCCTCTAGGACTATTTTGTCTAGGTTCTTGTACCCTAGATCATCTGACTAGGTCTCCCGTCAAGGTCTTATGCCTAGGGTTAATCCTCTAGGATTTTATCCTAGGTACTGTATTCCCTAAGAAAAAAAAATCTTATTTCCCTTCTTAGGTCTCCCTCCCGTCTAGATCTTTTACCTAGCGTTACCCTTTAGGACTTTTTTCCTAGGTTTTGTATCTAAATCTTCTGCCTAGGTCTCCCGGCTAGGTCTTTTGCCTAGGATTTGCCCCCTAGGACGTTTTTTTTCTAGTTTTCTTTTACCTAGATCTGCTTGCCTAAGTCCTTCGTCTAAGTCTTTTAACTAGGATTACTCCTTAGGACGTTTTTCCTAGGTTTTGTATCTAGCTCTTTCCGCTTAGGTCTACATGCTAGGTACTTTTGCCTAGGAATCCCTCTAGGAATTTTTATGCTAGGTTTTGTTCCTAGATTTTCTGCCTAGGTCTCTCCCGTCAAGGTCTTTTGCCTAGGGGTGTGGCCCTTTAGGAATTTTCTTCTAGTTTTTTTCTCCTAGATTTACTGCCTAGATCTCCCGTCTAGGTCTTTTGCCTAGGGATGACCTCTAGGACTTTTTTGAACAGCCTTTCTATCTACCTAGGTCTTCTGCCTAGGCCTCCACCGTCTAGGTCTTTTGGCCTAGGGATGCCCTCTAGGACTTTTTGAATAGCTTTTCTAACCTAGGTCTTCTGCCTAGGTCTCCCGTCAAGTTCGTTTTTGCCTAGGCCTGCGCCCTCTAAGACTTTTTGAATAGCTTTTTCACCTAGATCTTCTGCCTAGCTCTCACGTCTATGTCCTTTTGCCTAGTGTGGCACTCTAGGACTTTTTGAATAGGCTTTGTAACTATGATCATCAGTCTATGTCTCCCGTCTTGGTCTATTGCCTAGGGATGCCCCTGTAGGACTTTTTGAAACAGCTTTTCTACCAGGTCCTCTGTCTAGATCTCCCATCTAAGGTCTTTTGCCTAGGGCTGCCTTTTAGACTTTTGTTGCCGCATTCTTTCTTGTCTTCTTCCTAGTTCCTTTCATATATTTTCTTCAAGTTCTCCTCTTATGATTTTTGCTTTAGACATCCCGTCTAGGTCTTTTACTTAGATCCTCTACCCTACGCTTCACTGACTAAGGTTCTCCTTCTAGTTCTTTTCCTATTGGTTAGGTTTCTTGCAATCGTTCGTTTACTTAGCTTTTTTCCCTCGAGGCCCTTTTGCCAAGGGTTTTCTTCCCTCGTCTATTTACCTATTATTTACGATTATGATCTTCCATCGAGGTGTTCAATCAATACGATCCTCTTTCGTGCTATTTCTCCTGTGTCACTCCAGTTGACTTCCGTTGAGGTCTCGTGTCCGGATCCTCCGCTTAGGTCTTCGGGATCTCTCTCTCGATGTCTTCCGGTGAGGCAGACGTGAACTTCGTGATGCCTTCCGCATGACCACCGGGCTGCGCATCATAGATGACCATTGACTCGAGGTTTCCGTCTTGCCCGTCCTAGTTAATTAACTCCTCCTCTTCCACTTCCTCTTTCTCTTCCTTCTCCTCCTCTTCCTCCTTTTCCTCCTCCTCCTCCTCCTCCTTGTTAATTTAAAAGGAAAACCACACATGAAGATTAATCTGACCTTGACAAAGAATAATGAATCATCATATCCCATCTAGAAGGTGAAGCCCCGAGGGTCTGGCACTTGATCTACGGAAACGAAACTAAGACTAATTTTCCTCCTCATTTTTCTTATATAAAAAGATGGCTTGCAGCCAACAATTACTCTCCTCCTCCTTCAGCTGGTAATTAATGCGTTTCTCTGCGCGCGCGGCGCGCGCGGCGTGTGAACTAATAATGGCACGTAATAATGAGAAGTTTAGAAGGTACTGTTAATGAAATACAAGTAATAAAACGTTTAGAATAAAAGATAATGAATCCAATACTTACATGTTTAAACTATAGCAATAATGATAATTTTAGAAGATCCTATTAATGATAACTTAAATATGTGCAAATAATGACACGTTTTAATGAGAAGTTTAGAAAGTACTGTTAATGAAAGCTTTCATGTGTACTAACAATGAAAGTTTACAATATACTAATTAAGACAAGTTTAGAATATACTAATGATAACAAGTTGAGAAGTTACTATAACTGTTAACTATAATATAATAATAATGACAAGTTTAGAAGGTACTATTAATGATAAATCTAATGTGTTCTAAAAATGACAAGCTTAGAATATACTAATACATAGATTCTGAAGGCACTGTTAATGAGTGCTAATAATGAGAATTTTAGAATATACCAATAGTGATAAGTTTAGAAGGTACTAATAACAAAAACTTTAATTTGTATTATTAATGAAAAGTTCATCATATAATGGTAATAGCAACTTTCTAATAATGAAAGTTTTCTGTCTACTAATTATGATAGATTTAGAATATACAAATTGTAACAGATTTAGAAGGAACTATTACTGATAGCTATAAGGTATTCTAAAATGACAAGTTATATTAATAATATACTAATAATGGCATGTTTAGAATATACTAACATTGAGAAGTTTAGAAGGTACTATTGATGAAAACTTTAATGTGTAATAATAATGAAAAGTTTAGAATATACTAACAATGGCAAGTACTGCTAATATTAAAAATGAGAAGTTTAGAATACAGTATTGATGATAACTTTAGTGTCCTACATGTTTAGAATATACTAATAATGACAAGCTTACAATGTACCATTAACGAAAAATTTAATGTGTCCTAATAATGACAAATTCAGAAGGTACTACTAATCAGTAACTTTAATGCGTATTAATAATTTAGAATATACTCACAATTATAAGTTTAGAAGGTGCTATCAGATATAACTTTAATTTGAACAAATAAGGACAAGTTTAGAACATACTAATAATGACAAATTTAGACCGTTCTATGAATAAATAATGTCATGTTTAGAAGTTACTATCAATGATGACTTTAATGTGCACTAATAACATGTTTAGAATATACTAATAATGAGAAGTTTAGAATATTATAACTTTAATGTACTAATAAGGAGAAGTTTAGAATATACTAAATGACAGGCTTAGACGGATCTACTAGTGATATATTTAATTTGTACTAATAATCACAAATTTAAAATGTACTATTGATGACAAGGTTAGAATATTCTAAGAACGATAATTTTAATGTGTTCTAATAAGAAGAGGTTTATATCCAAATAATGAAAAATTAAGAAGGTATTTTTAAAGATAACTTTAATGTCTACTAATAATGACAAGTTTAGAATATAGTAATAATGACAAATTTAGAATATACTATTAATGATTACTTAAATGTGTACTAATAAGGCAAGTTTATAATATACTAATGATGTCAAGTTACTGTTAAGGTAGAAGGTACTGTTAACGTGTACTAATAATACTAGAATATACTACTACTAATAGCTTTAATATGTATGTATAATGACAAGTTTATAAAATACTAATAAAGAAAAGTTAAAAAACAGCAATAATGACATGTTTAGAAGGTTATATTAATGATAACGTTAATGTATAATGACACGTTTGAATTATATTAATTATGCATGTTCTAATAAGAAGAGGTTTATAATATCCAAATAATGAAAAATTAAGAAGGTATTTTTAATGATAACTTTAATGTCTACTAATAATGACAAGTTTAGAATATAGTAATAATGACAAATTTAGAATATACTATTAATGATTACTTAAATGTGTACTAATAAGGCAAGTTTATAATATACTAATGATGTCAAGTTACTGTTAAGGTAGAAGGTACTGTTAACGTGTACTAATAATACTAGAATATACTACTACTAATAGCTTTAATATGTATGCATAATGACAAGTTTATAAAATACTGATAAAGAAAAGTTAAAAACAGCAATAATGACATGTTTAGAAGGTTATATTAATGATAACGTTAATGTGTAATGACACGTTTGAATTATATTAATAATGCAAAGTATAGAAAATACTAATACTATCAATGATTTCTTTTGAATAAACTAACAATGTCATGTTTAGAAAACACTACTAATTTAACATGTACTAATACTCACAAGTTTAGAATACGCAAGTTTAGAAAAATGATAAACTTTGGAATATATTAGTTTTGTCAAGTTTAGAATATACTAAAAATGATAAGTTTAGAAGGTATTTCTAATGATAACTTTAATGTGAACTAATAATGACAAGTTTAGAATATACTGATAATGACAACTTTAGAATATACTATTAATGATTAATTTAATGTGTACTAATATGGCAAGTTTATAATATACTAATGATGTCAAGTTAAGAAGGTAATATTGATAATAACGTTAATGTGTACTAATAATGACAAGTTTAGAATATACTTAAAATGATGTTTAGAAGGTACTGTTAACGTGTACTAATAATACATGTTTAGGAGATACTACTACTAATAGTTTTAATATGTATCAATAACGACAAGTTTATAATATAAAAATAAAAATAAGTTTAAATTACACTAATACTGACAAGTTTGGAAGGTGTTATGATTGATAAGTTTAATGTGTACTAATAATATACCAACAATAACAAATCAAGAAGGTGCTATTAGCTATAATTTAAGGTGTCCTAATAATGACAAAATTAGAATATACTAATAACGAGATGTATTGAAGAAATGTACTAATAACCACAGGTTTAGAATGTATATACAATTAAAAGTATTAGAATCTACTAAGATTGACAGGTTTACTTTAATGTGTAGAAATAATGACAAGTACTAAATAATGATAAGTTTAGAAGGTTCTAGTAATGATAACTTTATTTTGTACTAATAAATGACAAGTTTAGCATATAAGTTTACATGGTACTATTAATGATAACATTAATGTATACTGTTTCGAACATATTGATTAAATTTAGAAATTACTAATAATGAAAACTTTAGAAGGTAATATATATCATAACTTTAATTTGTACTAATAATGACCAGAACGTACTAATGACAAATTTAGAATGTACTATAAATGAAAACTTTAATGTCTTCTAATAATTAGAATTTTCTAAACTTTGCATTATTAATATGATTTAAACGTGTCATTATTACTACACATTAACGTTATCATTAATATAACCTCCAAAACTTGTCAATATTACAAAATTGTAAACTTGTGATTATTGGTACATATTAAAGTTATCATTAACAGTGCCTTTAAAGTTTTCAATGTTAGTATTTTTCAAACATTAATTACAATTAATGTTTGAAAAATACTAACATTGAAAAGTTTAAAGGCACTATTAATGATAACTTTAATATGTTTTAATAAGTTTACAATTTTGTAATATTGACAAGTTTTGGAGGTTATATTGATGATAACGTTAATGTGTAGTAATAATGACACGTTTAGATCATATTAATAATGCAAATTTTAGAAAATTCTAGTAATAGCAAAATCAGAAGTTGCTATTAATGATAAATATAATACGTACTAATAATGATTAGTTTTGAATAACCTAACAATATCATGTTTAGAAGACACTACTAATGGTAACTTTAACATGCATTAATACTCACATGTTTAGAATATACCAATAATGACAAGTTTAGAATAATGATAAACTTTGGAATATATTAGTATTGCCAAGTTTAGAATATACTAATAATGATATGTATACAAGGTCCTAATAATGATAACTCTAATGTGTACTAATAATGACAAGTTTGGAATACCCAAGAAGATATGTTTAGAAAGTATTGTTAATGATGATTTTAATATGTACTAATAATGAGGGTTTAGAACATGCAAATATTGACAAGCTTTAATTTGTACTAATAATGACAAGTGTAGAATATACTAATGATGACAAATTTAGAACATGTTGATATATTTCAAACGTGTTATTATTACTACACATTAACCTTATCAGTAATGTAACCTTCTGAACATGTCATTATTAAAATATTGTAAACCTGTGATTATTAGTACACATTAAAGTTATAATCAATAGTGCCATAATAATAGTGTCATAATAATTTTGTCATTGTTCGGATATTCAGCTAGTGGACAGCGACATCAATCATACAATCTCCATGACCATCGCGCAGAGGATTCGAACCACTGCCAGTAGACCCAAGAGAGTCCACAGCACCCGCCTTTGACCACACAACCACAGACGATCTGTGGTTGAGTGGTCAAAGGCGGGTGCTGTGGACTCTCTTGGGTCTACTGGCAGTGGTTCGAATCCTCTGCGCGACGGTCATGGAGATTGTATTGTCATTATTAGTACAAAATAAAATTATCATTAATAGAACATTCTAAACTTATCGTTATTAGTATAATCCACAATTGTCACTATTTCTACACATTAAAGTTATCTTTAACAGTATCTTCTAAACTTGTCAATCTTGCCAATATTTAACACTTGACATTATTAGTACCCATTAAAGCTTGTCAATTTTATGCTCTAAAACCTCATTATTTGTAACACATTTAGTTATCACTAAAATACTTTCTTAAGTGGTCATTGTTCGTAAATTCGAAACATTATTATTAGTAAATACTAAACATATCTTCTTCGGTATTCTAAACTTTATTAGTATACATTAAAGTTATCATTACTAGAACCTTGTATCCTTATCATTATTACTATATTCTTAACTTGGTAATAATATATTCTGAGTTTATCATTATTCTAATCTTGTCATTATTAGTATATTCTAAACTTTTGAATATTAGTACAAATTAAATTTATCATTAGTAGTGTCTTCTAAACATGTTATAGTTAGTATATTCAAAACTAATTATTAGTGCGTATTATAGTTATCATTAATAGCAATTCTACTATGCTATTGTTAGTATTTTCTAAACCTTGCATTAATAGTATATTTTAAACGTGTCATTATTACTACACATTAACGTTATCCTTAATGTAGACCTTCTAAACATGTCATTACTAATAATATTCTAATTATGACGAGTTTAGAAGGTATTATCAATGATAATTTTAAACGTGTTTAGATATACTAATAATGACAAGTTTAGAAGGTACTATTGCATGATAACTTTAATGTGCACTAATAATGACAGATTTAGAATATGCTAGTAATGAAAATTTTGTGATAGTACGGTTAGATTTAATATGTGCTAATGTGGTAATAATGACAAGTTTAGAATACACTAAAAATAGCATTTTTGTAATATACAAGAAAGATAAGTTTCAGAAGGTACCTTAATGACAACTTTTAGAAGGTACCATTAATGATAACTTTAATGTGTACTAATATAAACAAAGTACTATTTACTAATAAGGGTAAGTTTAGAAGGTACTATAATTAATAACCATTTCCTTTCGATGGTCGATCGAGGTTGATAGAGCTCCGAGGCAAAAAGTGAGTTTCTTGAGCAATATTCCCGGTTCACTAGGCCTATTCCACACCATTCGAGACTATTAATTTGGTAATCACGTGGCGTCCATTCCCTTTCGGCTACAGGTCCAGGTCCACATGATGAGGGTCTCCGCCAGTCGATGTCGACTATGGATGTTGCGCCTCCTCCAGGTCGCAAACCACGGCTATTTTTCATCACATGAGAAAATAGGTCAATAACCCCTGACGTAGATCGAAGAAATTATATTTTTGGCTGACCTTGAGTTCTATGACCAATAATAACAAATTTTAGTTCCACGTCATCTGTAGGGAACCAAGAACTGAGTGATACAGGAAAGCGACCGCATGTTACTTTTTTATTCCCTTTACATTGAGACACACAACGAACGTAGGTACTCATCTATTTGTATCACACACACACACACACACACACACACACACACACACACACACACACACACACACACACACACACACACACACACACACACACACACACACACAACACACACACACACACACACACTCACACACACACACACACACACACACACACACACACACACACACACACACACACACACACACACACACACACCAAAGATATTTAACAGAACCTTCTAAAATTGTCATTATTAAAACATTAAAGTTATTATAAATATAATTGTCTAAAATTTTGATTATTGATTATTGTTGTATATATCATTAATAGTACTATCGACAATATTCATTTTTAATATATTCTAAACTTTTAATATTAAAGTTATCATCAATAGTTCCGACTGAATATGTTATTCTTAGTATATTCTAAACTTGTTACTATCAGTCCATATTAAAGTTATCATTAAAAGTATATGCTAAACATGTCATTACTAGTCTTTTGTAAAATTTTCACTATTAGTACTCATTAAAGTACATTGAAGATATACTAATAATGATAAGGTTTAATTACAACTTTAACATATACTAATATTGCCAAGTTTAGAATATATTAATAATTATATACTAATAATGACAAGCTTGGAAAGCACTATTAAAGATAAAATCTATGCAAAATGACAATGAAAAGTTTAGAATATGACAAAGTATAATTTAATTCAAAATAAAATGGAAAATTTAGAAAGAAAACGTATAGCGTTTAGCAGGTGTATTATTAAATCTTTAATATGTACTAATAATTACTTCAATGAGTTTAGAATATACTTGTAATGACAAGTTTAGAATACACTAATACTAACAAATTTAGAAGGTATTATTAATGAAAAATTTAGTATCTACCAATAATAACGAGCTTAGAATATACTAAGAATCACAATAAGAGTATACTAATGATAAGCTAAGAAGATTCTTGATAACTTTAATGTGGAAAAGTTTAGAATAAGTTGATAATGGAAAGTATAGAAATGACTAAAAATGACAACTTTAGAAGGTTCTATATGATAACTATAATTTGTACTAAAAATGACAAGTTTAGAACGTACTAATAATGACAAACTTAGAATGTATTATAAATAAAAACTTTAATGTCTTCTGATAAATACTGTTTGGTATATACTAATAATGACAATTTTAAAGGCACTATTAATGATAACTTGAATATGTACACATATTCACATGTTATTATAATACATGTACTGTATTATGTACACATAATCACATGTTTACAATATTGTAATAAAGTTTAAAAATTTATATTAATAATAATGTTAATGTGTATCAATAATGACACGTTTTTAATTACATTGATAATGTAAAGTTTAGGAAATACTAATAATAAAATAATTAGAAGTTACTATTAATGATAACTATAATACGTACTAATAATGATTAGTTTTGAAAAAAGCTAACAATGTCATATTAAAAGCCAGTAATATACTAATAATGACAAGTTTTAAATAATTATAAACTTTGGAGTATTGCCAAGTTTAGAATATACTAATAATGGTCCTAATAATGATAGCTTTAATGTGTACTAATAATGACAAGTTTAGAATAATAAAGAAGATATGTTAGTATTTACTAATACTGATATTTTTCGAATATACGAACAATGACAACTTTAGAAAGTATTGTTAAAGATAACTTTAACGTGTACTAATAAAGAGAAGCTTTTAATGATAATTTAGATATGTGTTAATAATAACAAGTTTATAATATACAAATTTTGACAAGTGTAGAGGTACTATTGATAATGAATTGAATGTGTACTAAGATGACAAATTTAGAAAGATACTATTAATGATAACTTTAATGATACTAATGATACTTTAATTATACTAATGATACTAATGATACTAATGATACTTTAAAGATACTATTAATAATAACTTTAATGTGTAGTTACAAAGACAATTTGATAAGGTACTATCAATGATAACTTTAATGTGTACTAATAATGCTCGTGATGTCCCGTCTTCATATCTCATTATATCTAAACTGTTTTTAAATTCATGTATTGTTTTTTGCACACACCACTTTCTCATCTGACTTGTTCCAAATGTCTATTACACTGGGGAAAGCTGTTCTTTTTCAGATAACAGTGACAAGTAACAATGACAAGTTCAGAAAGTTCTATTACTGTAAACTTAAATAAAATCCAATATTGACAAATCTAGAAAACACCAATAAGTTTAAACTATACTAAAAATGAGATGTTTAGAAGGTACTATTAATGAAAACTTACATTGCACTACCTGTGGCAAAGTTGTTTCTACCTACTTCCAAATTGAGTCTATTTCCGGACAGTTTGAGACCATTGTTTCTTGTCTGATTCTCATTCAATGTGAAAATTTGGTCACTTTTGATGTTGTCAATTCCCTTTAAAATCTTAAAGACCTGTATCAAGTCACCTGTGAGTCTACGCTTTTTTTTTTAGGGAAAACAGATTCATATGATTTAGTCGATTTTCGTATGATATATTTTTTATATTTGGGATCAGTTTTGTGGCTCGCCGTTGTACTTTTTCCAGTCTGTCAATGTCTTTAATGAGATTCGGTGACCATACGGAAACAGCATATTCCAAATGTGGACGAACTAACGATTTATATAGCTTGTTAATAAGTGATGGACTTTTGAAATCAAAAGATCGCCCAATCAGTCCCACATTTTCTGAAGGGGTCGCCACGGAGAAGTGAATAAAACCATCTGACGGCAGTCATAGTACAAGAAACAGTGCCACCCGGAACGGAAGGGGATCAAGAAGGAGGAGACGTCATCTGCATTTCGCTGGCAATGACCACTGAGGTGGTTGAAGCAAAAAATAAACAAATAAACAAGATAAGCAAATAAGTAAAATGATGATAAAGAAATATAGATAAATAAAAGATAACAAGAAT
>NW_027467710.1:7537758-7540258 GCF_046742065.1 Oratosquilla oratoria
ATTCATGTATTCACACTGGATCACGAGTATCGTTAGTGGTCAGCTTAACATGCATAAACGTATGGTAAGTATGGTATGTATGTATGTAATGTATGTATGTATGTAATGTATGTGGATGTATGTATGTATGTATGTATGTATGTATGTATGTATGTATGTATGAATGTATGTGATGAATGTATTGTATGTATGTATGTATGTGATGTATATTATATCATATCATATCAATATTATATTATATTATGTTATATTATATATTACATTACATTACATTATACTACATTACATTACATTTAATTACATTAAATTACATTATATTATATTATTATTAATATTATATTATATTATATTATATTATATTATAGTATTATTTTATATTATATTATAATTATATTATATTATATTGTATTTACATTATATTACATTAATATTATATTGTATTAATTATTACTTATTATATTTATATTATCATTATATGATATTATATTATATATATATTATATTATATATAATATTGTATTGTATTGTATTATATTATATTATATTATATTATATTATATTATATTAATATGTATATTATATTATATCATATTATTATTATAATTATAATTATATATATATTTATATTATATTATATCATATGAGTTCAATTATATTCATAATTTATATTATATATAATATTATATGTATGTTATATTAGGTTATATTAGGTGGTATATCATATGTAAATTATACAAATATTACACGTAAAAACATATACAATATGTACATACACTCACATACACATATACGCAACACTGACAATACTCATGTTAAACACACATAGTACACCACGGGAACACCTACACACTTACAGTGATATACACACATGTATAAAATACACATTTACACACACAAACAAACACGCACAGTTCAAAACAATCAAATACACAAACTGACATTGTATCACACACTCATGTACAACACATCATATACACCACAACGCACCATTACACACGCATGTCCTACTAACATATGTAACACATACACACACTACGAATAACTTTAATGTTTTTCTAAAATTATTATCTAGTTTAGAATATTCGCATACTAATAAGGACAAGTTTAAAAAGTACTATTGAATGATAAATTTAATGAGCATTAGTAATGGCAAAAATATGAAATATACTCACCCCTCAGATACGTGGAATCCCTAATATACATAAACCAGCATTCCAGTAAGCCCCATAACATCAGGAATAAATAGCGTACCACACAGAAATAGCCAAAGCAGCTAGCCAAACCACTTTCACTTCACAAATATAGTGATCAATAAACGAAACCCATCTAAAGAATTCAGGATATATGATAAAGTTGTATAAAAAATTTGTACAATTTAACAGACAAGAAAACTATACAGCCTAGACATAGTTTACGCTTTTTACAATAGAAATTGATTGAGATGAACAATAAACTAAACCATCCCAAAGTCAGATTATTTAGTAAATAATCTCATTATTAATAACATTAACTTCGACCCCTTCACATTCAACCAAGTAGAATAATAGACAGACCAGTACGGTTTTTTTTATGTGGTCACCGTTTAGTGCAATGGCTGCAAACATTTTCTTGGAGACATTAGAAATAGACAATAAACAAAGAATGATAAGGATGATACACACAAATGGCTAAGATATGTAGACAGATATATCATTCAGAACACCCAAAACCACAAATATTCAAAACAAATCCCGATTTATTTAAATAAAGTAACCACGAAATAATCAAGTTCAACCAAAGTAACCGACCCGAAGCGCAGCAATAACCGAAATAAATTTTGGCCCTAAGGCAGGATTCGAACCAGGTACTGCGAGCACCACCCGCTGTGTGTCTGTGTATGTGTGTGGTCTGTGTTTTCCCGTGTGTGTGTGTGTGTGTGTGTTTATGTAATGTAAGTGTGTGTGTGGTGTGTGTGTTGTGTGTGTGTGTGTGATCTGTGTGTGTGTGTGTGTGTGGTGTGTGTATGTGTGTTTCCTTTTGTGTGTGTGTGTGTCTGTGTGTGTGTGTTGGTTGGTGTGTGTGTGTTGGGGTGTGTCTGTGTGTGTGTGTGTGTGTGTGTGTGTGTGTGTGTGTGTGTGTGTATGTGTGTGTGTGTGTGTGTGGGTGTGTAGTGTGGGTGTGTGTGTGTTAGTGTGTGTGTGTGTGTGTGTCTGTTTGTGTGTGTTTGTGTGTGTGTGTAGGTGTGTGTGTGTGTGTGTGTGTGTGTGTGTGTGTGTGTGTGTTTGTTTGTGTGGGTGTGTTGTGTGTGGGTGGCTAGTGTGTTTGTGTGTATTTATGTGTGTTTGGTTGTGTGTGTGTGTGTGTGTGAGTGTGTGTGTGTGTGTGTGTGTGTGTATTTCACTTGGTCATTGGATCACGTGTTTGGACTCGTGATCGACAGCACTATTTCCCTCCATGTAATAGAGCTCAGAGCACGTAGGACCGATCTATGGGTAATGCTATGACCTCGTGCAACACAAAT
>NW_027467710.1:7542758-7557758 GCF_046742065.1 Oratosquilla oratoria
CAACTGTGGTACTGGAGCACTTCTACTCTCCCAGTTTCAGCGCTCTAACCACCACCGTGTGTGTGTGTGTGTGTATGTATGTGAGATGTGTGGTTGTGTGTGTGTGAGTGTGTGTGTGTGTGTGTGTGTGTGGTCGGGTGTGTGTGTGTGTGTGTGTGTGTGTGTGTGTGATATATTCTAGTGTTTTAGTGGTATGTAGTGTGTACTTAAAAATCGAGCCGAATGAAGTCAAAACGCGCGCAGCCCACGTTAGGGTAGCAGCAGCAACGTGCAAATAGCAATCCACCTCTCCCTCCTCTCCCTTCTCCCTGGAGAATGTCATGATTTT
Source organism: Oratosquilla oratoria (assembly GCF_046742065.1). NCBI lineage: Eukaryota > Metazoa > Arthropoda > Malacostraca > Stomatopoda > Squillidae > Oratosquilla > Oratosquilla oratoria. The sequence goes on from NW_027467710.1 coordinate 7,543,087, forward strand.
CCTAGTGACCCCTCTCCAGGTTCGCAAGCCACTCCAGAAAGATTATGGAGGATAAGCAGTTGCCCATGCAACAACCCCCCCCCTCTCCACTCTGAATGTGTAATGTATGTATGTATGTATACATATATGTATGTATGTATGTATGTAATGTAGGTATGTATGTCGTTTATGTGTTTGTGTGTGTGTGTGTGTGTTTGTTTGTGTGTTTGGTTGTGTGTGTGTGTGTGTGTAATGGTGTATGTATGTATGTAATGTATTATGTATGTAATTTTATGTGTATGTGGTTATATATGTACGTATGTATGTATGCTACTGTAATGGATGTATTTATTTTATGTATGCATGTATGTAATGTATGTATGTATGTGTGCTATGTTATGTAATGTATGTATGTAAGTATGGGGTATGTATGTATGTATGTTATGTATGTAAATGTATGTATGCATGTATTGTCCTGTATATATGAATGTATATATATATGTATGGTTATGTTTTGTATGTATGTATTATGTATGCCATATATGTATGTATGCTTAGTTATGTATTTATGTATGCATGTATGTATGTATGTTTGTATTTTGTATTTAAGTATGAATATGTATGTATGTATTTGTTGTGGAGAGAAAGATAATTAAACGCCATGGACTCGGAACGTACGTCACTGTATTCCGACGTTTCGAACCCCGGACAGGTTTCGAAACGTCGGTAACAAATGACGAAACGTCTGAGTCCAGCGTATACTTTCTCCCACAAAAAATGGTTCCTGGACTCCAGCTATTTTACGAATTTACGAGTAAGTACTGTATGTATGTATGTATGTAATAGATGTATGTATGTATGTATGTGGTATGTATGTATGTATGTGGTATGTGTGTGGTATGTGGGTGTTTGTGCGCGTGTGTGTGTGTGTGAGTGTTGTGATGTAGAGACGGAAAGGGAAACTTGTTGATCATGAATAAGGATACATTCCCATTAAGAGAAAGGCCCTCATTGTAGAAATGATTTAATCTACAGTGTTTGAGTAGGGAAGCGACAGGCAGGTGTCAGGAACGTGGGGTAAGTACTCGTGGACATTATAAAAATAAAAAAAAAAAAAAAAAAAAAAAAAAAAAAAATCGCAGAAAGTAGCTCTAACACATATCACCCTCGGTCGATGCCGTCATGTTTGAGGCAACCCTGCAGCGGTGCCTATTTTCATTAATTGCATAGTTTTTCATAAATAAAAGGGTAACCACCCGCCATGGTTCTCTCCTGTCTATCCTTTAAAGATTTTCTCTCGGGTAAACGTTTCTCTTTTCCACTTTTAGTTCAGTGATATTATATTAATCATATTATTATCACATTATATTGTATTAATATTATTACTAACGCCAACCATAAGGATAAGCCCACTGGTAGGGTAAGCCCTGTCCAATGCGGAATGATTTTTTTTTTAATACTATACACCATAAATCCCATGATATAATCTTATACCATTTGTTATGTCTATATTACTCTATATCAAATTTCAATATTAATATCACATGACATCATTAGATACAATATATAATATACTCAAGCAAATGCGCGGTTTCCTGATTCGCGTGCACAAATCTCAGACCACAACAAAGGCCATCCAGTGAGCCTAGAGGACAAATCGAAGAATTTCTCGAGGTCAATGAGCCCCCCGGCTGGGAAGGGAACGTGGCCCGGGAGGGGGCGGAGTGTTGAGGAGAAAGGGAACGTGATGGTGGGCTGGTGTGACTAACGGGGGTTCGTGGGGGTAGGTGCGAGAGAGCATTAGGAGCGTATGGGAAAATGAACATGGTGGGGATTTAATCCTAAAGAAATTGGCTATATTACCTTGATATGAAAAGGACTTGGAGATTTTCACTGAAGAAAACTGAAGACTTGGTTTCCGATTGCATTCAAATTCTAACAAGAAAGCAAACCTTGTAGATTGTTGTTTTTATATGTAAAATATAACACAATCATAATTGTAACAAAAATGGTAATGATGAACTTGCAAAAAGAAAGAAATTTGACAATATTACTTTATACCATATACCAACGTATATGATTTTGGAGAACCTTGACCTCGATCGATTGGCGTTTTTTTTTTTTTTATTAAAACAACCATGTAGTAATTAGTTAGTTCGCCAAACTCCCATTATGAAACCTGCCGAAATAAAATTACTATAATCACCTAGTTCGAATCCACAACAAAGGACTTGAAAAAGACATTTACGTAAAAGAAGCTGGAGAATACTTGGGTGCGTTCTCGACCCTTGTCAGTGTTTCAGTATTTTCCAAAATTACTCTATTTCTACGTAATTTTCTTTGTAAGAGGATATAACCAAGGGAAAAATTCTTTGCTATGGCATGTGTGTTAAATTCTTAAAAAAATAATATATATATATAAGAATCGCGACTTCAATAAACATGAATAAAATAAAGTTATGCAAAGAAAATTTAACTACTAAAAATTCAGGATCTATTCAGTTATACTATTAATGATGATAATTTTGAAGAGATGAAACGTGGAGGTAATTTAGGCCAGATCGTTAAAAGTGATTTAAAAACAGTCATTGTTGAATTAAAAAAAACAAAAAAAAAACGATCAAATTTAATTGCATAGTGTTTGGTGAATTTGCGTTTAGCACGAGAGATTCGTTTATGTATGATTGAAAGGATTAATGTTTGCAATCAATGGGCAAGTCCAGCAACAGCGTAGGTGTATGGTACTTTGCAGATATACAACACCACACCACTCACACACACACACTCACACACACACTCATATCAAACACACAGACCCACACACACACTCACACACACCACACTCACACACACACACCACACACACACACACCCACACACACACACACTCAGACACACACACACACATCACACACACACAACAGACAATACGCACGCACACCACACTCTTCCTCGTTGTGTTTGTGTGTTTGTTTTTTGCGTGCTGTTGCGCACGCGCCGCGCGTATGTGTGTGTGGAGCGCCCTGCGTGCGTGCGTGCGTGCGTGTGTGTATGGTGTGTGTGGTTGTGAGTGTGCGTGTGTGCCGCGCCGCATGTGTGCGTGTATTTGTCATGACGTAAATTGGTAAAGAATAAATTTTATTGGAGGAGTAATCACTACGTATGTTTCCAATAAGATTTGAAAGTGAATATGATCATACAAATAAACTAATAATCAATCGTAAATTTCTCTAATTCACAGGTGTGCTTTACCGTCATGAACTTATAGTTCTTTTTAAGGCTTACTCCTCCGCAAGTAAGTCGAGGAACTGTTTGGGAAACTCCGTAAACTCGTGTTGAAGCAGGACTTTAGTGCCATTTCTTTGTTCCCGGCTAGCAATACTATCCAAAACGAGAGTAAAACAAGCACCATCAATTCTGGCGACCTAAGTTTAAAACCTACCTCAAATGAACTCAAAAAGTTTGCATTACCCCCTATCCGCCTGATAAATTCTTAATTCAGCTGAGAAAGGAAGGGTTTTCCCCAGATTGGCGAAAAAAAAAATGCGCATAATGAAAAAAAAAAAGAATCTTGGAAAGATCAAGAAGTTTTACGATAATTCATATTTTTGTCCTCACTCTTTCTGTAGAAATTTAGACTACAATTTACATATTCTTCAAAGCTAAGTGTTTCCTTAAAATGAAACGAATTCTTTCATAAATTTCTACAAACTTATTAGATTTCAAGTTTAGATTTTTCGTAATTAAGTCTGTTGTCCAGTGATGTTTAGCGTTCGATTTGGACTTGGTTCTAGCAGTGGTACCCGAGAATTAGATTGGACATATTTTTGAAACTGTACTTGTATAAGAAAAAATATTTTCATGCTCTTTACCAGCCTATTATAATAGCAAATCAGAATATGAGTGGTAGATTCAACGAATCTAGAAACTTAAGGCTTCCATGATTGTAGACAATTTTTAAAGCCTCAGAAATGGGCCGAAGTAACCTTAAGTTGATCCTTTGTAATGTCGTCATTTTTATAGAAGCTCAATAATGAGATGCAGAGACAGAGAGAATAGTGGCTGATTTGAGTGTGTGTGTGTGTGGGGTGTTGTGTTGTGTGTTTTGGTGTGGTGCGTGCGTGCGGCGCGCGCGCCTAGGACTTTTTGCTAGGTTTTACCTTGATCACTGTGTTTGGGTCCGCACATCTAGCCTGGCCTTGTGCAGTCTAGACTTTTTGTCTGTTTGGTACCTAAGCTTCTGTCTAGTCTCCCGTCTAATCTTTTGCCTAGGTGCACCTCTAGGAGTTTGTCTATTTTGTACCTACATCTACTTTCTACTAGTCCTCCCCTAGGTCTTTTGCCTATGGGCCCTCTAGGGCTTTTTGCTAAGTTTTGTACCTAGACCTGCTGCCTAGGTCTCCATTCCTAGTGCATTTTTTCCTAGGTTGACTCTCTAAGCACTTTTTTCACTAGCTTGGCACCTAGGTCTTCTGCCTAGGTCTCCCGTCCAAGGTCTTTACCTAGTTTCCCCTAGGCCCCCTTTTTTTCCTAGGGTTATGATCTATTTCTGCTCCTAGGTCTCCACAAGTCTTTTTGCCTAGCTTACCCTCCTAAGACTTTGTTCTAGGTTTTGGACCAGTTTCTTGTGCCTAGTCTCCACTCTAGGTCCTTTCCTAGGGTGTGCCCTCTAGGACTTTTTTGTCTGGGTTTTAATACCTAAGATCATCTGGCCTTAGGGTCCGCCCGTCTAGGTCGTTTGCCTAGGGTGGCCCTCGAGGACTTTTTGTCTAGGTTCAGTACCTAGATATCATCTGCCTAGTGTCTCCCGTCTAGGTATCTATGCCTAGGGTTCCCCTCCAATGACTTGTTTGTCTACGATTTTTTTATCTAGATCTGCTGTCTAAGGTCTCCTTCCCGTCTAGTTTTATTTGCTCTAGGGTTACCTCTATTACTTTTTTCCTCTTGGTTTTGTATCTAGATCTTTCTGCCTAGGTCCTCCCGTCTAGTACTTTTGCCCTAGGGTTTGCCCTCTAGGACTTTTTTGCTAGGTTTTGTAAACCTAGAATCTTCTCCTAGGTATGCCTTCTAGGTCTTTTGCCTAATTGACCCTCTAGGACTTTTTTTTTTTTGCTAGGTTGTTGTACCTAGATGTACTGCCTAGGTCCTTGCCCGTCTAGTTTTTTTTTTTTGCCTAGGGGTTGCCCTCTAGGACCTTTTTTATCTAAAGTTTGTATATAGAATCTTCTGCCTAGTGTCTCGTCCTAAGTCTTTTCCCTAGGGTTGCCCCCGTATAGGATTTTCTCACACACTAAAACTCCACACAGCTTCACTCACACTAACACACAGACACACAACTCACACACACACACAACTCACTCCACACACACACACACACCACACACATCACACCACCTCACACACCACACAAACACACACACACACACACACACTCCTCACACACACACACACACACACACACACTCACAACCCACACACACATAACCACACAACCACAATACACAACACACACACAACACTCTCACACACAACACACACACACACACCACACACACAATCCACACGACACACACTAGTCCCACGCACAACACACACACACCTCACGCACACACACCTCACACACACTCACACGACCCATAACCTAATATATTATAAATATATATATATAGATAGATATATATATATCAGATTATATAATATATATAATAAGTTCATGATGGTAAGCACACTTGAGAAATAGAGAAATTTTGATTGATTATTAGTTTATTTGTATGTCATACTATTCACTTTAAAACCTATTGGAAAAACATAAGTATTAATCTCCTCCCAATAAAATTATTCTCTTAACCAATTTAAGTTATGACTAAAACACGCACCACGCACGCGCGCACACGCACAACATACCTCTCACACACATGCACGCTTATGTTTTTATTTCATATTATTTGTTTTTTGTTTTGGTACATTTTGTCTGTTATTGAATTTTCATTTATTATTAGTTATATGTCAATTCTATTATTATTTTACTATTGACCTGTTTGTTTATTATTTACGAACTATACATATGCATTTATATAATGCATTTTATTTGTTATTTACATTCATTATAGGTTTTTATTTATTAATTTATTATTATGATTTTTTTTCGCATCCGACCCTAGATATGGAACTACAAGGTCTCCTGTCGGCATGCTCCGACCTTTGTAATCCTTTGTAATGTTATTATAATCGTGCTTTTAGGTAAGGCCTTTTACTAAAAACCCGGCTGAAAAAAAAAACATCATATGACACCTTGACCCCCTTACTACAATATGAAGTGGTCAAAATGTGTTTTTAATGTTTGCCATACCAATCACGAAAATCCTAAGATGGAAAGTAACAGCCCTAGAGGAGGAGCCTCATTCCCTTCGGTGGTTTCGTCTTTGCGTGTCACAACACAGTCAAGATCATTCTAAGTTTAAAGTCCTTAAGTTTAAAACTACGACTAGGATACCCATATAAGAAGGTCTGTGCCGAGTATCTAATTTTAAGTCCAGCCTCCCACACCCCGTACACTCAATTACACTTGTTCGTTAATAGCAAAATATAAAAAACAACAAAGGAAGGTCATAGATAAGAGACTTTATTCTCATTCAACACCCACCATTTTGAGAGATGATAATGTGAGGATAACTAAAAATAGTGTTACTCTTGTTCTTACTTCCTGCTGATTCCAACTGTTTTGGCCACAGCTACCAGTTAAATTTAATATACGTAATCTACAATAATTATTATTACTTTATTTTATTTATTTATTATGTATTTATTTTTTAGTTTTTAACTGGAGATTAAGGAAGCCTTTTGACCATTCCTTCTTTTGGGTTGGTGGTATCCGATCCGTGTGAACAAAGGCCAGCTGGGGATAATAGACAAACCAAGGCTGCCCTTGACCACAGGCCCGAACGGTGGATGAAACAATACCCGTCGTTTTAGGAGCGAACAAGTCGTGTTCATAACAGATACCATTGTATTCTCAAACTGGACCATATTGAAAGTGTGTGTGTGTGTGTGTGTGTGTGTGTGTGTGTGTGTGTGTGTGTGTGTGTGTGTGTGTGTGTGTGTGTGTGTGTGTGTGTGTGTGTGAGATAGTGTGTGAGTGTGTGTGTTTGTGTGTGTGTGTGAGTGTGTGTGTGTGTGTGTGTGTGTGTGTGGGTGTGTGGGTGGGTGCGCGCGCGCGCGCTAGGACTTTTTTGTTTCTAAGGTTTTGTACCTAGATCATCTGTTTGGGTCCGCCCCCATCTAGGCCTTTTGCTTATGGTGGCATTCTAGGACTTCATTTTTGTCTAGGTTTTTATGTACCTAATTCTTCTGTCTAGGTCTTCCCGTCTAAGTCTTTTGCCTAGGGTGGCCCTCCTAGGAGTTTTTGTCTAGGTTTTGTACCTACATCTACTTTCTAGTCTCCCGTCTAGGGTCTTTTGCCTATGGTTGCCCTCTAGGGCTTTTTGCTAAGTTTTGTACCTAGACCTGCATGCCTGAGGTCTCCCGTCTAGGTCTGTTTTCTTAGGTTACTCTCTAAGAACTTTTTTTCTCCTAGGTTTTGCACCTAGTCTTCTGCCTAGGTCTCCCGTCAAGGTCTTTTAGCCTAGGGTTACCCTCTAGGCCTTTGTTTTCCTAGGTTTTTATATCTATATCTTCTGTCCTAGGTCTCCCGACAAGGTCTTTTGCCTAGCGTTACACCCCTCTAAGAACTTTTTGTCTAGGTTTTGGACCTAGATCAGTTGCCCTAGGTCTCCCGTCTAGGTCCTTTGCCTAGGGTTGCCCTCTAGGGACTTTTTTGTCTGGGTGTTTATATCCTAGATCATCTGCCTAGGTCTCCCGTCTAGGTCTTTTGCCTAGGGTGGCCCTCTAGGCACTTTTTGTCTAGGTTCTGTAACCTAGATCATCTGCCTAGGTCTCCACGTCTAAGTCCTCTATGCCTAGGGTTCCCTTCCAGAACTTTTTGTCTAGATTTTTTTTTATCTTAGAATCTGCTGTCTAGGTCTCTCCGTCTAGTTTTATTTCCTAGGGTTAACCCTCTAGTACTTTTTTTCCTTGGTTTTGTATCTAGATCTTCTGGCCTAGGTCTCCCATCTAGGTCTTTTTGCCCTAGGGTTGCCGCTCTAGACTTTTTTGCTAGGTTTTGTACCTAGATCTTCTCCCTAGGTTAATGCCTTCTAGGTCTTTTGCCTAGACCTGATCCACGAGGACTTTTTTTTTGCTATGGTTTTGTACCTAGATTTACTGCCTAGGATGTCTCCCCGTCTAGTTTTTTTCTCCTATGGTTGCCCCTCTTAGGACCTTTTTTTTTTCATAAAGGGGTATATGATCTTCTGCCTAGGTGTCCTCATCTAGGTCTCCTCCCCTAAGGGTTGCCCTATAGGATTTTTCACACACACACACACACTCACACACACACACACACACAGACACAAAAACACAACTACACACACACCACACACACACACCACACACACACACACACACACACACACTCACACACACACACACACACACACTCAAACAAACACACATACACACACATACACACATACAGAAAATATATACGGCACACACACACACACACACACACACACACACACCACGACACAGCACACACAACCCACACACACACCACACACACACTCTCACACACACACACACACACCACACAAAACACGCAACACACACACACACACACACATACACAAACACACTAACAGCACACACACGGCACACAAATCTACACGCTCCCACATAACAACACACACACCTCACACACACACACACACCACACACAAACACACACACAACTCACACACACACACACATCACACACACATACACACACTGACACACCACACCCCACACACACACAAATAATCTCTCACACACACACACACACACAACACGACACATCTACAATCGCACACACACAACCACACACACACACACGCACACACATCCAAACACCTCCTCTCAAAAATCGGCGCTGTGGTTAGAGCTCTGGCCCTGCCACTAAACGGAGGTCCGGGGTTCGATCCTCCGCCCGGGGCTGAAAATATATCAGTATCGCAGCGCTGAGGGGTGTTACCTCCTCCCAACTCTCGTGGGCGGGGAGATTGGGTGTTGTGTGTGTAGCAAGGTCATAGCATTTACCCATAGATCGGACCTACGAGCTCTGAGCTCTCTTCCATGAAGGGAAAATAGCTGGTCGATCACGAGTCCAACACGTGATCCAAAGACCAAGTAATACCATGACACACAAACCTCGGCTCGGTTGGCAGGATTGGTAAAGCACTGGACTCTTAAGCCAGAAGAATCAGGTTCGATTACCCGGCCGGGTGGAGATACAGTTGGGTTTTTGTCTCCTTTTCACCTCCTTGCACGTGTAACCCCCTGTTCACCTAGCAAGTGAGTAGGTACGGGACGTTATGTCATAAGAGTTTGTGACCTTGCTGTCCCGGTGGGCGGTGTGTGAGTGGTCTCAACCCTACCCAGAGATCGGCAAATAATGAGCTCTGAGCTCACTGCCCGTAGTGTGGTGTCTGGCTGTCCTCGACAGAGACTGCAGCAGATCCCAGGTTGAAGACACACACACACAACTCACACACTCTCACTAACTCAACACCAAAAAAAAACACACACACCACACGACACACATCACACACACACTCACATCCCACACCACACACAACACACACATCACCAACACACACACACACACAATCATAAACACACACACACAATCATACACACACACACAGAGAATACCACACGGAAAATCCTTATGGTCTGGGCCGTGAAGTGGTAAAGAAACTTCCCTGTCGAAGGAGCGAGGCATAGATAGGAGTCCTGTGCGAAGTCGGACGTCAGACGATTTTCGTCACACTCGACGAAGATTCCTCCGGTCTCGTTAAGGGTTGACCCTTTAGTGAAGAGGTGAAGATTCCCCAACCACCTCTCCATGGTCTTTGTTTCTAGCAGAAACCAGGCAATTTTATTCCGAAAAATCCCCTCGTTTTTCGTGATCAAGAACCCACGATGAAGGTTCTGTGGACGCAATTGAAAAGGTGATGGATTGCTCCAGTATGAATTAATAAATTTTCTTGAAAGTGTTTTCTTTATAACCTTAGAAAGGTCCTTAATCTCTTTTGAGAAGCGTAGAGATGTTCTCTAGACCGTATCGGTCATCGTTGCCAGATTCGGATTTCGTGCGCTCCCTCGAGCCTGTCTTCAGTGGCGATGGGTGTACGTACTTCTCGTTGGTGCGTTGGTGCGTGTCTATTACCATTGAGGGCAATGTCCGGTGTCTGTACTTTGGTGTAGACCAATCTTATGCCAACCTGCGGCCCTCTAAGGCTTTCATTGCGGGACCCTTTTTCCTAAAAATAAATAAAGCTATAATGTGGTTCTCAAGAGAGGGTACCCATTCATTTCCTAATTAATGGTTCTATCTACCTAGGGTAGGTAAATAAACCAATAGACGGAGTGGTTTTGGTAAATATGGAGTATCCAGAAAAAAAAAAATCGTTCTCAGAGAGAGGGTAGCCTTTTTCATTTGCTAATTAATTGGTTAGGAAAATGGGGGTCTGTGATTAATCATTCTTATGATAATGATCCCAATCTAAACCGATGATGTCGTTAATATAACTGCGGTCTAGAGGAACTGCACTATTAGCTATATATATAATTATATATATATATATATATATATATATATAAATATATATATATATATATATGTTACATTACTAGAAGGCCTTTGACTCGGTTGAACAACTAGCAATACTAAACTCGCTACGCAAGCAGGATACAAACGAACCAGATCGTAAGGGTTTTAGAAAAAGATTTATGCGAAAGGTACCGCATATAATTCGACTACATATATTTACAGAAAAGATCAAGATCGAGATGAAGAGTACGGTAAAGCGATACAATTTCCCCGAAACTATTTACAGCTAGCTTGGAAGATATTTTGAAAAGATTGAGTTGGGAAAAGAAAGGTTTCGAAGATTAATGGCTAATATTTGCACCACCTAAGATTTGCGGATGACATTATTCCTTGTTTTCAGAAAGAGCAGAAAGACCTGCCAAATATATGCTGAGTGATATAAACAAGGAAAGAGTGTCAAAGTAGGTTTAAAATGAATAAAAGTTAAAACCCAAAGTAAATGTTCAATACGAAAGTTCAAAGTAAAGAGAATGTAATTTGATCTAATGAGAGTCCTTGAAGAATTTGATAGAGTTAATGATTATTTAGGCCCAGATGGAGAAAGTGCGAAAGATCATGAAAGAATGAAAAAAGAAGACGCATTACACTAGGTTGGAAAAGTGTTTTTGGTAAGTATAATAAGATCCTGAGAGGCTCTCTACTATTATGTTTTTGAAGCGTAAAGTTTACAATCAATGCATTCTACCAGCAATAATCTACGGATAAACAGACTTGGAAACAATCGAAGGTAAAGGAATAAAAAAATAAGAGACTGCACAGAGAAGAATGGAGAGGATTCAATGATGGTATTTACGCTGAGAGACCCCGAAAGAGAGCAAGTTTGGGTGAGAGAGCAAACTAGAGTGTATATTGGTATATTTTCTTTCCTAATGTCTACTAAGGAAAGATTTGCAGCCTTTTGTATTAAACGGTGGACCCCCCCAATAGAAGACAGTAGTGTAATCTATATTCTATTTTGGTTGAATGTAGAGGGGTTAATGTTTAATGCATGATAAGATTAACTGAAAATAATTTTGAATTTTGAATGGGTATTTTTTTTTCATCGATCTTTTCTGTTACTCTTTTCATAGCGTCTAGCGCTTCCATTTCTTGGAACATTTCTTTTTGTGTGTACGTTTGTGTGTGTTTGTGTGTGTATGTGTGTGTGTGTGTGGTGTGTGAGTGAGTGTGTGTGGGTGTGTATGTGAGTGTGTGTGTATGTGTTTATGTGTGTGTGTAAGTGTTTGTTTATGTCTTTGTATTCATGTTCCTGTGTGTTTGTGTGTTTGATGTATGTGTGTAATTGTGTTTATGTGTATGAATTTATGTGTATGTGTTCATATACATGTATCAAGTGTAAGTGTGTATGTATTCATGTGTTTATATATATGTGCATGTCCCTATATGTGTACACCGTATATGTGCATGTATATATGAGCACGTCGTTTTTTCTTTCTGTATGTGCGTTAGTGTGTGTATATATTTGCTTCCTCATCCTGCCACTCACTACCCTTCAATTCTATTTCCTCCCGTCCTCTTTCATCCAAACAACCAATCTTTGCACACCTTGTGAATCCCTCCTTGAACCATCCATATTCCTCCACCAAATCTAAGTTGCTACTTTATTCCTCATTCCATTCCACACCTCTCTAAGCTTCTTCTTGTACTCCTTATTTTCTTTCTCATTTAACCCGTACGTCGTCAGGCGAATGTTGTATATACTAACCCCTTCCAGCGTCCGTGAGGAAAAATCGCTAAATTATTTTATTGCTTAAATCAACAAAAAATTATGTAAAACCAATATATTTTGCTTATTTTGATTCACCTTAGCCTAATAAGTGGAGAAACAGGGTAGATTTGTGTCGAGATATGCGTGCGAAACTTTGTTAGAACATCCGTAGGACATCCGTGGTTGAACGAGGTCGTATTTTGTCGGAGAAGCTTAGTTAGAATTTCAGAGTGAATGAATTTGAAATCTATGATGTATTCAAGTCAATGAACAATCGCCCATAATAGTCCTGATACTTATGGAAAACGTGTTTTAAAGATAGTTTTTGTAGAGTATTTTGGCAAATATATATCACTTTGTTATGTGCTAAATTGATTTTTTCGGTATATTTTTTTATGTAATTTCTTGGAGGATAGGTGATTGTGGTGTTTTCCTTATTGCTTTGGCAAATGTTTTTTATCAAGCAAAATCCATCAAACCATTATTACTTGACCACATATTGTCTTACGCATTTATTACGAAAATTGGTGGTGCGAAATTACCAGTTCTATACGAGCGAATACGTAACACAAATCGCACTTGCCTAAATATCAAAGTACAACTTCACCTCATCATACATTTGTCTCGTACACTAGAATAGCCTAACTTACGTCCTAAAGGCCGATTTTATACCCCGAGTTAACTCCGAAAAATTGCTGCCATGGTTGCAAGTTTAGTCAATAAATAAGAATATTTAAATCTTTTCATAGCCAATAAATAGGGCTATTTGGTCATAACCACAGATTTAACCCTTGAAATAATGCCTATTTTCGGCAAATTTTTAAAATTGCGGCATACGACGTATGCCGCTCACACTAATGCATAATAACAATTGGCGGAGTACTACTAATGACGCTGAAGCTGTAGGGGTTACGCAGTGCACTCCTAAGCACCTCATTACCTTCTGTAATTTTCCTCTTTCCTCCATCTATCCTCCTCACTCTCCCAACCTTCCTCCTCATCAAAATATGATCTGATATTCGCCCACTCTCTCCCCTTAGAACATGTCCCGTACAACCTTAACTCTTCCTACAACACTACTGGTTAACCACTACATAGTCATTTAACGTGCTATCTACCTACCCTTCCGTCCACCACCCTCCCTCGTGTGTTCTTATGTTTTGAGAATGTCTTCCCTAAATACTATATTTGCAATTATCAACTCTCTTCTTCTAGAAACATCTCCCACCATCAGCTTTTCACAACGATTTTATTTTTCCTGGAACTCCACATTTACCAACCACTCCGTCTATTGGTATATTTCCTACCCTAGGTAGATAGAACCATTAATTGAGCAAATTGAAAGGCTACCACTCTCTCTGAGAACCGCATTATAGCTTATTTATTTTTAAAGGAAAAAGGGCCCGCAATGAAAGCCTTTGAGGGCCGGAAGGTTTGCATAAGGCTGGTCTACACAACCAAAAGCTACAGACCAACCGGACATTGCCCTCAATTGAAACCGTGAGCGCCCACAGCGCTATAATGACGCCACCATTGGTGCCTAAATTAGAAGAGCCTTAACACACTGCAGCATCTGGCATCAAATACACTAACGAGATGGAACGCTCCCACCCCAAGTATTGATTAATAACGATTTACCTGAAAACGATAGATGACGTACCAGAATTCTAAGATTATTGATAACTGTTACAAGAGCGGAGACAACAACCAACGACTGAACCGGTATATTAACCCAGCACAACTCAGCACGGGAACCATTCTCTCTCTAAGGACCACCATTGAGTAAGAAACCGAGGGCACCACACGAGAAGACGAACAACCATCGCCACTGAAGACGGCTCGAGGGAGCCGGAAATCCGAATCTGGCAACGAATGACCGACTACGGTAGAGTCATCACTACACTTTCCCAAAAGAGATTAAGACCTTTCTAAGGTATAAAGAAAACACCTTCAAGAAATTAATTAATACTGAGCAATCCATCACCTTTTCAATGCGTCCACAGACCTTCCATCGTCAAGGTTCTTGATCACGAAAAACGAGGGATTTCTCGGAATAAAATTGCCTGGTTTCTGCTCAGAACAAAAGACCATGGAGAGTTTCTTCACGTCGTCACTAAAGGGTCAATCCTTATCGAGGACCGGAGTATCTTCGTCGGTGAACGAAAATCGTCTGACGTCGACTCGCACAGACTTCCTTTCTATGCCTCGCTCCATCGGTGGTCAGACTTGATAATG
>NW_027467710.1:7567758-7572758 GCF_046742065.1 Oratosquilla oratoria
AATATAACATAATATATTATAAGTTATATATAATATAATATAATATAATATAATATAATATAATATAATATAATATAATATAATATAATATAATATAATATAATATAATATAATATAGTATAATATAATACAATGTAATATAATATAATATAATAAAATATAATACAATATAATAAAATATATAATATAATATAATATAATATAATATTATATAATATAACATAATATAATATAATATAATATAATATGATATAATACAATATAGTATAATATAGTATAGTATAATATAATATAATATAATATAATATAATATAATATAATATAATATAATATAATATAATATAATATAATATAGTATAGTATAATATAATATAATATACATACATACATACATACATGCATACATACATACATACATACATACATACATACATACATACATACATACATACATACATACATACATACATACATACATATATACATACGTTTATGCATATTCAAGCTGACCACCGAAGGAGCGAGGCATAGAAGGAGTCTGTGCGAGTCGACGTCAGACGATTTTCGTCACCGACGAAGATTCTCCGGTCTCGATAAGGGTTGACCCTTTAGTGACGAGTGAAGAACTCTCCATGGTCTTTGTTCTAGCAGAAACCAGGCAATTTTATTCCGAGAAATCCCTCGTTTTTCGTGATCAAGAACCTTGACGATGAAGGTCTGTGGACGCATTGAAAGGTGATGGATTGCTCAGTATTAATTAATTTCTTGAAAGTGTTTTCTTTATACCTTAGAAAGGTCTTAATCTCTTTTGGAAGTGTAGAGATGACTCTACCGTAGTCGGTCATCGTTGCCAGATTCGGATTTCGGCTCCCTCGAGCCTTCTTCAGTGGCGATGGTGTTCGTCTTCTCGTTGGTGCGGTTCTTACTCTATGGTGGTCTTAGAGAGAATGGTTCCGTGCTGAGTTGTGCTGGTTAATATACCGGTTCAGTCGTTGGTTGTTGTCACCGCTCTTGTACCAGTTATCAATAATCTTAGAATTCTGACGTCATCTATCTTTTTCAGTAAAACCGTTATTAATCAATACTTGGGTGGAGCGTTCCATCTCGTAGTGTATTTGATGCCAGAAGCTGCAGTGTGTTAAGGCTCTTCTAATTTAGGCACCAATGGTGGCGTCATTATAGCGCTGTGGGCGCTCACTGTTTCCATTGAGGCAATGTCCGGTGTCTGTAGCTTTGGTGTAGACCAGCCTTATGCAACCTGCGGCCCTCAAAGGCTTTCATTGCGGCCCTTTTTCCTAAAAATAAATAAGCTATAATGCGGTTCTCAGAGAGAGGGTAGCCTTTCATTTGCTAATTAATGGTTCTATCTACCTAGGGTAGGAAATAAACCAATAGACGGAGTGGTTGGTAAATGTGGAGTTCCAGGAAAAAAAATCGTTGTGAAAAGCTGATGGTGGAGATGTTTCTAGAAAGAGAGTTGATAATAGCAAATATAGTATTTAGGAAGACATTCAAACATAAGAACACACGAGGGAGGGTGGTGGACGGAAGGGTAGGTAGATAGAACGTTAATAGACTATGTAGTGGTAACCAGTAGTGTAGTAGGAAGAGTTAAGGATGTACGGTACATGTTCTAAGGGGAGAGAGTGGGCGAATATCAGATCATATTTTGATGAGAGAAGGTTGAGAGAGGAGGATAGATGGAGAAAGAGGAAAATTACAGAAGGTAATGAGGTGCTTAGAGTGCACTGCTTAACCCCTACAGCTTCAGCGACATAGTAGTACACCGCAATTGTATTATGCATTAGTGTACGAGACAATGTATGATGAGGTGAAGTTGTACTTTGATAATTAGGCAAGTGCTATTTAGTACGTATTCAGACGTATAGAACTGGTAATTTCGCACCACCAATTTTCGTAATAAATGCGTAATACAAAATGTGGTCAAGTAATAATGGTTTGATGGATGCTTGATAAAACATTTGCCAAAGCAATAAGAAACACCACAATCACCTATCCTCCAAGAAATTACATAAAAAAATATACCGAAAAATCAATTTAGCACATAACAAAGTGATATATATTTGCCAAAATAATCTACAAAAACTATCTTTAAACACGTTTTCCATAAGTATCAGACTATTATGGGCGATTGTACATTGACTTGAAACATCATAGATTTCAAATTCATTCACTCTGAAATTCTAACTAAGCTTCTCCGACAAAATACGACCTCGTTCAACCAAGGATGTCCTACGGATGTTCTACCAAAGTTTCGCACGCATATCTCGACAAAATCTACCCAGTTTCTCCACTTATAGGCTAAGGTGAATCAAAATAAGCAAAATATATTGGTTTTACATAATTTTGTTGATTTAAGCAATAAATAATCGATTTTTCCTCCGACGCTGGAAGGGGTGAGTATATACAACATTCGCCTGGCGACGTACGGGTTAAATGAGAAAGAAAATAAGAAGTACAAGAAGAAGCTTAGAGAGGAGTGGAATGGAATGAAGGATAAAGTAGAACTTAGATTGGAGGAGGAATATGGATGGTTCAAGGAGGGATTCACAAGGTGTGCAAAGATTGTGTATGGAAGAAAGAGGACGGGAGGAAATAGAATGAAGGGTAGTGAGTGGCAGGATGAGGAAGCAAATATATACACACACTAACGCACATACAGAAAAACACGTGCACATATATACATGCACATATACGTGTACACATATAGACATGCACATATATATAAACACATGAATACATACACACTTACACTTGAACACATGTATATGAACACATACACATAAAATCATACACATAAACACATACACACATACATCAACACACAAACACACAGACATGAATACAAAGACATAAACAAACACTTACACACACACATACACACATACACACACACACACACACACACACACACACACACACACACACACACACACACACACACACACACACACACACACACACACAAACGTACACAAAAAGAAATGTTCCAAGAAATGGAGCACTAGACGCTATGAAAAGAGTAACAGAAAAGATCGATGAAAAAAAAATACCCATTCAAAATCAAAATTATTTACAGATAATCTTATCATGCATTAACATCAACCCCTCTACATTCAACCAAATAGAATATAGATAACACTACTGTCTTCTAATGGGGTCACCGTTTAATACAAAAGCTGCAAATCTTTCCTTAGAGACATTAGAAATATACAATATACACTCTAGTCTGCTCTCTCACCCAACTTGCTCTCTTTCGGTCTCTCAGCGTTATTCCCATCATTGATCTCTCCATTCTTCTCTGTGCTGTCCTTATTTTTTATTCCTTTACCTTCGATAGTTTCCAAGTCTTTTATCCGTAGATTATTGCTGGTAGAATGCATTGATTGTAAACTTTACGCTTCAAACATAATAGTAGAGAGCCTCTCAGGATCTTATTATACTTACCAAACACTTTCCAACCAATTGTAATGCGTCTTTTTATTTCATTATCATGATCTTTCGCACTTTCACCATCTGGCCTAAATAATCATACTCTTCAACTTCTTCAAGACTCTCATAATCAATTACATTCTCTTTACTTTGAACTTTCGTATTGAACATTACTTTGGTTTTACTTTTATTCATTTTAAACCTACTTTGACACTTTCCTTGTTTAGATCACTCAGCATATCTTGCAAGTCTTCTGCTCTTTCTGAAACAAGAATAATGTCATCCGCAAATCTTAGGTGGTGCAAATATTCGCCATTAATCTTCAAACCTTTCTTTTCCCAACTCAATCTTTTCAAAATATCTTCCAAGCAAGCTGTAAATAGTTTCGGTGAAATTGTATCGCTTTACTGTACTCTCATCTCGATCTTGATCTTTTCTGTAAATATATGTAGTCGAATTATAGCGGTACCTTTCGCATAAATCTTTTCTAAAACCCTTACGATCTGTTCGTTTGTATCCTGCTTGCGTAGCGAGTTTAGTATTGCTAGTTGTTCAACCGAGTCAAAGGCCTTCTCGTAATGTACATATATATATATATATATATATATATATATATATATATATATATATATATATATAGCTAATAGTGCAGTTCCTCTAGACCGCAGTATTAACGACATCATCGGTTAATTGGGATCATTATCATAAGAATGATTAAACACAGACATTTTCCTAACCATTAATTAGCAAATGAAAGGCTACCCTCTCTCTGAGAACGATTTTTTTTTCCTGGAACTCCACATTTACCAACCACTCCGTCTATTGGTTTATTTCCTACCCTAGGTAGATAGAACCATTAATTAGCAAATGAAAGGCTACCCTCTCTCTGAGAACCGCATTATAGCTTATTTATTTTTAGGAAAAAGGGCCGCAATGAAAGCCTTTGAGGGCCGCAGGTTGCATAAGATTGGTCTACACCAAAGCTACAGACACCGGACATTGCCTCAATGGAAACAGAACCGCACCAACGCACCAACGAGAAGACGAACACCATCGCCACTGAAGAAGGCTCGAGGGAGCCGAAATCCGAATCTGGCAACGATGACCGACTACGGTAGAGTCATCTCTACACTTCCAAAAGAGATTAAGACCTTTCTAAGGTATAAAGAAAACACTTTCAAGAAATTAATTAATACTGAGCAATCCATCACCTTTCAATGCGTCCACAGACCTTCATCGTCAAGGTTCTTGATCACGAAAAACGAGGGATTTCTCGGAATAAAATTGCCTGGTTTCTGCTAGAACAAAGACCATGGAGAGTTCTTCACTCGTCACTAAAGGGTCAACCCTTATCGAGACCGGAGAATCTTCGTCGGTGACGAAAATCGTCTGACGTCGACTCGCACAGACTCCTTCTATGCCTCGCTCCTTCGTCCAGGAAGTTCTTTACCACTTCACGGACCAAAGGTTTTTCCTGTGGTATTCTGTGTGTGTGTGTGTGTGTGTGTATGATTGTGTGTGTGTGTGTGTGTGTGTGTGTGTGTGTG
>NW_027467710.1:7575258-7580258 GCF_046742065.1 Oratosquilla oratoria
ACCGTGCGGGCCTTGGTACAAGGGCAGCCTTGGTTGGACTAAGATCCCCAGCTGGCCTTTGGTCACACGATCGATACACGGATGGTCAAAAGGCTTCCCTTAATCTCCAGTTAAAAAAAAAATAAAATAAAATAAATAAAGTAATAATAATTATTGTGATTACGTATATAAATTTAACTGGTAGCTGTGGCCAAAACAGTTGGATCAGGGAAGTAAGAACAAGTATAAAAATATTTTTAGTATCTCACATTATCATCTCTCAAAATGGTGGTGTTGAATGAGAATAAAGTCTCTTATCTATGACCTTCCTTTGTTGTTTTTATATTTGCTATTAACGAACAAGTGTAATTGAGTGTACGGGGTGTGGGAGGCTGGACTTAAATTAGATACTCGGCACAGACCTTCTATATGGGTATCCTAGTCGTAGTTTTAACTTATGACTTTAAACTTAGACTGACTTGACTGTGTGACAGCAAAGACGAAACCACCGAAGGGATGAGGCTCCTCCTCTAGGGCTGTACTTTCCATCTTAGGATTTTCGTGATTGGCTATGGCAAAACATTAAAACACATTTGACCAATCATATTGCAGTAAGGGGTCACAGGTGTCATATGATGTTTTTTTCAGCCGGGTTTTTAGTAAAGGCCTTACCTAAGCACGAATTTAAATTACAAAGGATTACAAAGGCGGAGCATGCCGACAGGAGACCTTTTAGTCCATATCTAGGTCGGATGCGAAAAAAAATCATAATAATAAATTAATAAATAAAAACTATAATAATGTAAATAACAAATAAAATGCATATATAAATGCATATGTATAGTTAGATAATAAACAAACAGGTCAATAGTAAATAATAATGAATTGACATATAACTAATAATAAATGAAAATCAAAACAGACAAATGATACCAAAACAAAAACAAATAATATGAAATAAAACATAAGCGTGCATGTGTGTGAGAGTGTGCGTGTGCGCGCGTGCGTGTGCGTGTTTTTGTCATAACTTAAATTGGTAGAGAATAATTTTATTGGAGGAGTAATACTTATGTTTCCAATAGGTTTTAAAGTGAATATGACATACAAATAAACTAATAATCAATCAAATTTCTCTAATTCTCAAGTGTGCTTACCATCATGAACTTATTATATATATATATATATATATATATATATATATATATATATATATGTGTGTGTGTGTGTGTGTGTGGGTGTGTGTGTGTGTGTGTGTGTGTGTGTGTGTGTGTGTGTGTGTGTGTGTGTGTGTGTGTGTGTGTGTGTATTTGTGTGTGTGTGTGTGTGTGTGTATGTGTGTGTGTGTGTGTGTGTGTGTGTGTGTGTGTGTGTGTGTGTGTGTGTGTGTGTGTGTGTGTGTGTGTGTGTGTGTGTGTGTGTGTGTGTGTGTGTGTGTGTGTGTGTGTGTGTGTGTGTGTGTGTGTGTGTGTGTGTGTGTGTCTGTGTGTGTGTGAGTGTGTGTGTGTGTGAAAAATCCTATAGGGCAACCCTAGGGAAAAGACTTAGACGAGACACCTAGGCAGAAGATCTATATACAAACTTTAGAAAAAAAGGTCCTAGAGGGCAACCCTAGGCAAAAAAAAAACTAGACGGGAGACCTAGGCAGTAAATCTAGGTACAAAACCTAGCAAAAAAAGTCCTAGAGGGTCAATCTAGGCAAAAGACCTAGAAGGCATACCTAGGGAGAAGATCTAGGTACAAAACCTAGCAAAAAAGTCCTAGAGGGCAACCCTAGGCAAAAGACCTAGACGGGAGACCTAGGCAGAAGATCTAGATACAAAACCAAGGAAAAAAGTACTAGAGGTAACCCTAGGCAATAAAACTAGACGGGAGACCTAGACAGCAGATCTAGATAAAAAAAATCTAGACAAAAAGTCATGGAGGGGAACCCTAGGCAAGATACCTAGACGGGAGACCTAGGCAGATGATCTAGGTACAGAACCTAGACAAAAAGTCCTAGAGGGCCACCCTAGGCAAAAGACCTAGACGGGAGACCTAGGCAGATGATCTAGGTATAAAACCCAGACAAAAAGTCCTAGAGGGCACACACACACACACACACACACTCAAATCAGCCACTATCTCTCTGTCTCTGCTTCTCATTATTGAGCTTCTAAAAATGACGACATTACAAAGGATAACTTAGGTTTCTTCGCCCATTTCTGAGGCTTTAAAAATTGTCAATCATGGAAGAATTAATGTTCTACGTTGAATATACACATATTCTGCATTTGCTACTTATAATAGGCTGGTAAAGCCATGAAAATATTTCTTATACAAGTACAGTTCAAAAATATGTCCAATCTAATTCTCGGTACCACTGCTAGAACCAAGTCCAAATCGAACGCTAAACATCACTTGAAAACAGACTTAATTACGAAAATCTAAACTTGAAATCTAATAAGTTTTAGAAATTTATGAAAGAATATCGTTTCATTAAGGAAACACTTAGCTTTGAAAATATGTAAATTGTAGCTAAATTTCTACAGAAAGAATGAGGACAAAAATTTGAATTATCGTAAACTTCTTGATCATTTCCAAGATTCTTTTTTTTTTTCATTGCGAATTTTTTTTTTCGCCATTCTGGGAAACCCTTCCCTCAGCTGAATAGAATTATCAGGCGATAGGGGGTAATGCAAACTTTTTGAGTTCATTGAGGTAGGTTTTAAACTTACGACGCCAGAATGAGGTGATTGTACTCTCGTTTGGATAGTATTGCTAGCCGGGAACAAGAAATGCATAATGTCCAGCTTCACAGATTTACCGAGTTTCCCAACAGTTCCTCGACTACTTTCGGAGGAGTAAGCCTTAAAAAGAATATAAGTTCATGACGGTAAGCACACCTGTGAATTAGAGAAATTTACATGATTATTAGTTTATTTGTATGTCATATTCACTTTAAAACTTATTGGGAACATACGTATGATTACTCCTCCAATAAAATTATTCTTTACCAATTTACGTCATGACAAATACACGCACACATGCGCGCGCACACACGCACACTCACACACACACACACATACACACACGCACGCACGCACGCACGCAGGCGCTCACACACACATACGCGCGCGCGTGCGCACGCACGCAAAAAACACACACAAACACACACGTGAGAGTGTGTGTGCGTGCGTGTGTGTGTGTGTATGTGTGTGTGTGTGTGTGTGTGTCTGTGTGTGTGTGTGTGTGTGTGTGTGTGTGTGTGTGTGTGTGTGTGTGTGTGTGTGTGTGTGTGTGTGTGTGTGTGTGTGTGTGTGTGTGTGTGTGTGTGTGTAATCTGCAAAGTACCATACACCTACGCTGTTGCTGGAATTGCCCATTGATTGCAAAATATTCCTTTCAATACATACATAAAGAATCTCTCGTGCTAATCGCATATTCACCAAACACTATGCAATCAAATATGATCGGTTTTTCTTTTATTATTCAACAATGACTGTTTTTAAATCACTTTTAAGATCTGGCCTAAATACCTCCACGTTTCTATTCTTCAAAATTATCATCATCTAATATAACTGAATTGACCTGATTTTTCTAGTTCAATATTTCTTTGCATTTTCATTTATTCATGTTTATTGAAGACGGATTCTATATATATATATTTTTTTTAAGAATTTAACACACATGCCATAGCAAGAATTCTTCCCTTGGTGATATCCTCTTACAAGAAAATTACGTAAATAGAGTAATTTGGAAAATACTGATCCACTGACAAGGTGAGAACGCACCAAGTATTCTCCAGCTTCTTTACGTAAATGTCTTTTTCAAGTCCTTTGTGTGGATACGAACAAGGTGATATAGTAATTTTATTTCGGCAGGTTTAATAATGGGATTTGACTAACAATTACTAATGGTTGTTTAAAAAAAAAAAAAAACGCCAATCGATCGAGGTCAAGGTTCTCCAAATCCTTTACGTGTATATGTATAAGGTAATATTGTCAATTTCTTTTTGCAAGTCTCATCATTAACATTTTTGTTACAATTATGATTGTGTTATATTTACATATAAAAACAACATCTACAAGGTTCTTTCTTGTTAGAATTTGAAAGCAATCGAACCAAGTCTTCAGTTTCTTCAGTAAAATCTCCAAGTCCTTTTCATATAAGGTAATATAGCCAATTTCTTTAGACTTAAATCCCCGCCAGTCATTTTCCCTACGCCTCCCTAACCCTCTCACGCCCAGCCCCTACGAAACCCCCGTAGCACCACCATCCCACCCCGTTCCCCTTTCTCCCACCCCCACCCCCCTCCCGCCCCGGCTCCCTTCCCAGCCGGGGGCTCATTGACCTCGAAAAATTCTTCGATTTTCCTCTAGGTCACAGGATGGCCTTTGCTGTGGTCTGAGATTTGTGCACAACGAATCAAGAAACGCGCATTTGTGTTCTATGATGTCATGTGATATAATATGAATTGATATGACGTAATATGACATAAAATGGTATAAAATTATATCATGGGATATATGGTGTATGTATTAAAAAAAAATCATTCCGCATTTGACAGGGCTTACCCTACCAGTGGGCTTATCCTTATGGTGAGTAATAATATAATACAATATTATGTGTTTATAATATGATTAATATAATATCACTGAACAAAAGTGGAAGAGAAACGTTTACCCGAGAGAAAATCTTTAAAGGATAGACAGGAGAGAACATGGCGGGTGGTACCTTTTATTATGAAAACTATGCAACTTAATGAATTTAGGCACCGCTGCAGGTGCCTCAAAATGACGGCATCGACCGAGGTGATATGTGTAGAGCTACTTTCTGCCGATTTTTTTTTTTTTTTTTTTTTTTTTTTTTTATAAGTCCACGAGTACTTCCCACGTTCCTGACACCTGCCTGTCGCTTCCCTACTCAACACTGTTATTAAATCATTTCTAAATGAAGGCCTTTCTCTTAATGGGAATGTATCATCTATTCATGAACAAAATTTTCCCTTTCCGTCTCTACATCACACACACACACACACACAC
>NW_027467710.1:7592758-7602758 GCF_046742065.1 Oratosquilla oratoria
TTTTTCCTCAATGAAACGATATTCTTTCATAAACTTCTAAAAGTGATTAGATTTCAAGTTTAGACTTTCGTGATTTAGTCTGTTTTCAAGCTATGTTTAGCGTTCGATTTGGACTTGGTTCTAGCAGTGGTACCGAGAATTAGATTGGACATATTTTTGTACTGTACTTGTATAAAAAAATATTTTCATGGCTTTACCAGCCTATTATAAGTAGCAAATGCAGAATATGTGTATATTCAACGTAGAACATTAATTGTTCTATGATTGACAATTTTTGAAGCCTCAGAAATGAACAAAGAAACCTAAGTTATCCTTTATAATGTCGTCATTTTTAGAAGCTCAATAATGAGAAGCAGAGACAGAGAGAATGTGGCTGATTTGAGGGGGCTGTGGGAGAGGTTTCTGACGGAAATAACACGATTTGATCGCTTTTAGAAGTGAAACCTCTCCAGAGTACAATTGTTCAACAAGTTGTACTCGTGATGAACTAATTTTTCCGTGGATCAGGTCGATTTGGTCGACTTCCTCCTGTGACACGCTGTTGATGAAAACGGCGATGAGGTCGATTAGATCCTCTTTTTGGCTGAAGAAGACGTTTTCCCCCTCTCGAATGGCCAAACCAAAGTCTGTGATTTTGACAGAGCCTGTTCTGTCAACAAGGATGTTTCTTGCTGCCAAATCGCAGTGAACAAGTCCAACCTTGTGAACGTGGCGGAGTCTCTTAAAGCATTGAAACCAAACAGATTTCACTTCACTCTTAGTGAAGGAGCGTCCCTGTTCGGCCATCCGTTTGACTGTGTCCTCGAGGCTAAGATCCATGATGTCCAGAACGAAGTAGACCTGATGGTTCTCCTCCTTTCTGATGACCTCTTGCAAACAAATAACGTTTTGGTGTCTACCGAGGGTCATGAATGAGGCGATCTGTGTTCAGTCGGTCATACATCAAGTCAGACAGCCTGCGATATTGCCAGCCAGCCAACCGGCCATACTGCCAGCCAGCAAGCCATACAGCCATACAGCCAACCAGCCAACCAGCCATACAGCCAGTCAGCCTGCCATACAGCTAGCCAGATAGCCAGTCAGCCAGTAATACAGCCAGCCAGCTAGCCATACAGCCAGCCAACATACCGACTATACAGGCAACCAACTGCCCATACAGCGAGGCATCCAGCCAGCCGGCCATACAGCCCGCTAGCCGGTCATAATGCCAGCCAGTTAGCCAGTTACCCATGCAGCCAACCAGTCGGCCATACAGCTAGCCAGCCAGCTACTTTTGTGATTTTTTTTTTGTCCATTGCATAAGTATAGAAAAAAATTCAATTCACATTTTTTGAAATATGAGTATATATATATCAGCCTCTTGGATACCGGATAGCACTTTCCGCCTTATATAGTCTCTGCCGCTATTGAGGGACCTAGTGACAGCCCTACGGATCAAAGTTTCACAGCGTTCTTTTTGATCTCCACTCAAGAAGAATTCTTGTTATCTTTTATTTATCTATATTTCTTTATCATCATTTTACTTATTTGCTTATCTTGTTTATTTGTTTATTTTTTGCTTCAACCACCTCAGTGGTCATTGCCAGCGAAATGCAGATGACGTCTCCTCCTTCTTGATCCCCTTCCGTTCCGGGTGGCACTGTTTCTTGTACTATGACTGCCGTCAGATGGTTTTATTCACTTCTCCGTGGCGACCCCTTCAGAAAATGTGGGACTGATTGGGCGATCTTTTGATTTCAAAAGTCTATCACTCATTAACAAGCTATATAAATCGTTAGTTCGTCCACATTTGGAATATGCTGTTTCCGTATGGTCACCGAATCTCATTAAAGACATTGACAGACTGGAAAAAGTACAACGGCGAGCCACAAAACTGATCCCAAATATAAAAAATAAATCATACGAAAATCGACTAAATCATATGAATCTGTTTTCCCTAAAAAAAAAGCGTAGACTCACAGGTGACTTGATACAGGTCTTTAAGATTTTAAAGGGAATTGACAACATCAAAAGTGACCAAATTTTCACATTGAATGAGAATCAGACAAGAAACAATGGTCTCAAACTGTCCGGAAATAGACTCAATTTGGAAGTAGGTAGAAACAACTTTGCCACAGGTAGTGCAATGTAAGTTTTCATTAATAGTACCTTCTAAACATCTCATTTTTAGTATAGTTTAAACTTATTGGTGTTTTCTAGATTTGTCAATATTGGATTTTATTTAAGTTTACAGTAATAGAACTTTCTGAACTTGTCATTGTTACTTGTCACTGTTATCTGAAAAAGAACAGCTTTCCCCAGTGTAATAGACATTTGGAACAAGTCAGATGAGAAAGTGGTGTGTGCAAAAAACAATACATGAATTTAAAAACAGTTTAGATATAATGAGATATGAAGACGGGACACCACGAGCATTATTAGTACACATTAAAGTTATCATTGATAGTACCTTATCAAATTGTCTTTGTAACTACACATTAAAGTTATTATTAATAGTATCTTTAAAGTATCATTAGTATCATTAGTATCATTAGTATCATTAGTATAATTAAAGTATCATTAGTATCATTAGTATCATTAAAGTTATCATTAATAGTATCTTTCTAAATTTGTCATCTTAGTACACATTCAATTCATTATCAATAGTACCTCTACACTTGTCAAAATTTGTATATTATAAACTTGTTATTATTAACACATATCTAAATTATCATTAAAAGCTTCTCTTTATTAGTACACGTTAAAGTTATCTTTAACAATACTTTCTAAAGTTGTCATTGTTCGTATATTCGAAAAATATCAGTATTAGTAAATACTAACATATCTTCTTTATTATTCTAAACTTGTCATTATTAGTACACATTAAAGCTATCATTATTAGGACCATTATTAGTATATTCTAAACTTGGCAATACTCCAAAGTTTATAATTATTTAAAACTTGTCATTATTAGTATATTACTGGCTTTTAATATGACATTGTTAGCTTTTTTCAAAACTAATCATTATTAGTACGTATTATAGTTATCATTAATAGTAACTTCTAATTATTTTATTATTAGTATTTCCTAAACTTTACATTATCAATGTAATTAAAACGTGTCATTATTGCTACACATTAACATTATTATTAATATAAATTTTTAAACTTTATTACAATATTGTAAACATGTGATTATGTGTACATAATACAGTACATGTATTATAATAACATGTGAATATGTGTACATATTCAAGTTATCATTAATAGTGCCTTTAAAATTGTCATTATTAGTATATACCAAACAGTATTTATCAGAAGACATTTAAGTTTTTATTTATAATACATTCTAAGTTTGTCATTATTAGTACGTTCTAAACTTGTCATTTTTAGTACAAATTATAGTTATCATATAGAACCTTCTAAAGTTGTAATTTTTAGTCATTTCTATACTTTCCATTATCAACTTATTCTAAACTTTTCCACATTAAAGTTATCAAGAATCTTCTTAGCTTATCATTAGTATACTCTTATTGTGTCATTATTCTAAACTTGTGATTCTTAGTATATTCTAAGCTCGTTATTATTGGTAGATACTAAATTTTTCATTAATAATACCTTCTAAATTTGTTAGTATTAGTGTATTCTAAACTTGTCATTACAAGTATATTCTAAACTCATTGAAGTAATTATTAGTACATATTAAAGATTTAATAATACACCTGCTAAACGCTATACGTTTTCTTTCTAAATTTTCCATTTTATTTTGAATTAAATTATACTTTGTCATATTCTAAACTTTTCATTGTCATTTTGCATAGATTTTATCTTTAATAGTGCTTTCCAAGCTTGTCATTATTAGTATATCATTATTAATATATTCTAAACTTGGCAATATTAGTATATGTTAAAGTTTTAATTAAACCTTATCATTATTAGTATATCTTCAATGTACTTTAATGAGTACTAATAGTGAAAATTTTACAAAAGACTAGTAATGACATGTTTAGCATATACTTTTAATGATAACTTTAATATGGACTGATAGTAACAAGTTTAGAATATACTAAGAATAACATATTCAGTCGGAACTATTGATGATAACTTTAATATTAAAAGTTTAGAATATATTAAAAATGAATATTGTCGATAGTACTATTAATGATATATACAACAATAATCAATAATCAAAATTTTAGACAATTATATTTATAATAACTTTAATGTTTTAATAATGACAATTTTAGAAGGTTCTGTTAAATATCTTTGGTGTGTGTGTGTGTGTGTGTGTGTGTGTGTGTGTGTGTGTGTGTGTGTGTGTGTGTGTGTGTGTGTGTGTGTGTGTGTGTGTGTGTGTGTGTGTGTGTGTGTGTGTGTGTGTGTGTGTGTGTGTGTGTGTGTGTGTGTGTGTGTGTGTGTGTGTGTGTGTGTGTGTGTGTGTGTGTGTGTGTGTGTGTGTGTGATACAAATAGATGAGTACCTACGTTCGTTGTGTGTCTCAATGTAAAGGGAATAAAAAAGTAACATGCGGTCGCTTTCCTGTATCACTCAGTTCTTGGTTCCCTACAGATGACGTGGAACTAAAACTTGTTATTATTGGTCATAGAACTCAAGGTCAGCCAAAAATATAATTTCTTCGATCTACGTCAGGGGTTATTGACCTATTTTCTCATGTGATGAAAAATAGCCGTGGTTTGCGACCTGGAGGAGCGCAACATCCATAGTCGACATCGACTGGCGGAGACCCTCATCATGTGGACCTGGACCTGTAGCCGAAAGGGAATGGACGCCACGTGATACCAAATTAATAGTCTCGAATGGTGTGGAATAGGCCTAGTGAACCGGGAATATTGCTCAAGAAACTCACTTTTTGCCTCGGAGCTCTATCAACCTCGATCGACCATCGAAAGGAAATGGTTATTAATTATAGTACCTTCTAAACTTACCCTTATTAGTAAATAGTACTTTGTTTATATTAGTACACATTAAAGTTATCATTAATGGTACCTTCTAAAAGTTGTCATTAAGGTACCTTCTGAACTTATCTTTTCTTGTATATTACAAAAATGCTATTTTTAGTGTATTCTAAACTTGTCATTATTACCACATTAGCACATATTAAATCTAACCGTACTATCACAAAATTTTCATTACTAGCATATTCTAAATCTGTCATTATTAGTGCACATTAAAGTTATCATGCAATAGTACCTTCTAAACTTGTCATTATTAGTATATTCTAAACACGTTAAAATTATCATTGATAATACCTTCTAAACTTGTCATAATTAGAATATTATTAGTAATGACATGTTTAGAAGGTTACATTAAGGATAACGTTAATGTGTAGTAATAATGACACGTTTAAAATATACTATTAATGCAAGGTTTAGAAAATACTAACAATAGCATAGTAGAAGTTGCTATTAATGATAACTATAATACGCACTAATAATTAGTTTTGAATATACTAACAATAACATGTTTAGAAGACACTACTAATGATAAATTTAATTTGTACTAATATTCAAAAGTTTAGAATATACTAATAATGACAAGATTAGAATAATGATAAACTCAGAATATATTATTACCAAGTTAAGAATATAGTAATAATGATAAGGATACAAGGTTCTAGTAATGATAACTTTAATGTATACTAATAAAGTTTAGAATACCGAAGAAGATATGTTTAGTATTTACTAATAATAATGTTTCGAATTTACGAACAATGACCACTTAAGAAAGTATTTTAGTGATAACTAATGTGTACAAATAATGAGGTTTTAGAGCATAAAATTGACAAGCTTTAATGGGTACTAATAATGTCAAGTGTTAAATATTGGCAAGATTGACAAGTTTAGAAGATACTGTTAAAGATAACTTTAATGTGTAGAAATAGTGACAATTGTGGATTATACTAATAACGATAAGTTTAGAATGTTCTATTAATGATAATTTTATTTTGTACTAATAATGACAATACAATCTCCATGACCGTCGCGCAGAGGATTCGAACCACTGCCAGTAGACCCAAGAGAGTCCACAGCACCCGCCTTTGACCACTCAACCACAGATCGTCTGTGGTTGTGTGGTCAAAGGCGGGTGCTGTGGACTCTCTTGGGTCTACTGGCAGTGGTTCGAATCCTCTGCGCGACGGTCATGGAGATTGTATGATTGATGTCGCTGTCCACTAGCTGAATATCCGAACAATGACAAAATTATTATGACACTATTATTATGGCACTATTGATTATAACTTTAATGTGTACTAATAATCACAGGTTTACAATATTTTAATAATGACATGTTCAGAAGGTTACATTACTGATAAGGTTAATGTGTAGTAATAATGACACGTTTGAAATATATCAACATGTTCTAAATTTGTCATCATTAGTATATTCTACACTTGTCATTATTAGTACAAATTAAAGCTTGTCAATATTTGCATGTTCTAAACCCTCATTATTAGTACATATTAAAATCATCATTAACAATACTTTCTAAACATATCTTCTTGGGTATTCCAAACTTGTCATTATTAGTACACATTAGAGTTATCATTATTAGGACCTTGTATACATATCATTATTAGTATATTCTAAACTTGGCAATACTAATATATTCCAAAGTTTATCATTATTCTAAACTTGTCATTATTGGTATATTCTAAACATGTGAGTATTAATGCATGTTAAAGTTACCATTAGTAGTGTCTTCTAAACATGATATTGTTAGGTTATTCAAAACTAATCATTATTAGTACGTATTATATTTATCATTAATAGCAACTTCTGATTTTGCTATTACTAGAATTTTCTAAAATTTGCATTATTAATATGATTTAAACGTGTCATTATTACTACACATTAACGTTATCATCAATATAACCTCCAAAACTTGTCAATATTACAAAATTGTAAACTTGTGATTATTGGTACATATTAAAGTTATCATTAACAGTGCCTTTAAACTTTTCAATGTTAGTATTTTTCAAACATTAATTGTAATTAATGTTTGAAAAATACTAACATTGAAAAGTTTAAAGGCACTGTTAATGATAACTTTAATATGTACCAATAATCACAAGTTTACAATTTTGTAATATTGACAAGTTTTGGAGGTTATATTAATGATAACGTTAATGTGTAGTAATAATGACACGTTTAAATCATATTAATAATGCAAAGTTTAGAAAATTCTAATTATTAGAAGACATTAAAGTTTTCATTTATAGTACATTCTAAATTTGTCATTAGTACGTTCTGGTCATTATTAGTACAAATTAAAGTTATGATATATATTACCTTCTAAAGTTTTCATTATTAGTAATTTCTAAACTTAATCAATATGTTCGAAACAGGTATACATTAATGTTATCATTAATAGTACCATGTAAACTTATATGCTAAACTTGTCATTATTAGTACAAAATAAAGTTATCATTACTAGAACCTTCTAAACTTATCATTATTTAGTACTTGTCATTATTTCTACACATTAAAGTAAACCTGTCAATCTTAGTAGATTCTAAACTTTTAATTGTATATACATTCTAAACCTGTGGTTATTAGTACATTTCTTCAATACATCTCGTTATTAGTATATTCTAATTTTGTCATTATTAGGACACCTTAAAGTTATAGCTAATAACACCTTCTTGATTAGTTATTGTTGGTATATTATAAACTTTTCATTATTAGTACACATTAAACTTATCAATCATAACACCTTCCAAACTTGTCAGTATTAGTGTATTCTAAACTTTTCTTTATTTTTATATTATAAACTTGTCGTTATTGATACATATTAAAACTATTAGTAGTAGTATCTCCTAAACATGTATTATTAGTACACGTTAACAGTACCTTCTAAACATCATTTTAAGTATATTCTAAACTTGTCATTATTAGTACACATTAACGTTATTATCAATATTACCTTCTTAACTTGACATCATTAGTATATTATAAACTTGCCATAATAGTACACATTAAATTAATCATTAATAGTATATTCTAAAGTTGTCATTATCAGTATATTCTAAACTTGTCATTATTAGTTCACATTAAAGTTATCATTAGAAATACCTTCTAAACTTATCATTTTTAGTATATTCTAAACTTGACAAAACTAGTATATTCCAAAGTTTATCATTTTTCTAAACTTGCGTATTCTAAACTTGTGAGTATTAGTACATGTTAAATTAGTAGTGTTTTCTAAACATGACATTGTTAGTTTATTCAAAAGAAATCATTGATAGTATTAGTATTTTCTATACTTTGCATTATTAATATAATTCAAACGTGTCATTACACATTAACGTTATCATTAATATAACCTTCTAAACATGTCATTATTGCTGTTTTTAACTTTTCTTTATCAGTATTTTATAAACTTGTCATTATGCATACATATTAAAGCTATTAGTAGTAGTATATTCTAGTATTATTAGTACACGTTAACAGTACCTTCTACCTTAACAGTAACTTGACATCATTAGTATATTATAAACTTGCCTTATTAGTACACATTTAAGTAATCATTAATAGTATATTCTAAATTTGTCATTATTACTATATTCTAAACTTGTCATTATTAGTAGACATTAAAGTTATCATTAAAAATACCTTCTTAATTTTTCATTATTTGGATATTATAAACCTCTTCTTATTAGAACACATTAAAATTATACTTTGCATTATTAATATAATTCAAACGTGTCATTACACATTAACGTTATCATTAATATAACCTTCTAAACATGTCATTATTGCTGTTTTTTAACTTTTCTTTATTAGTATTTTATAAACTTGTCATTATATATACATATTAAAGCTATTAGTAGTAGTATATTCTAGTATTATTAGTACACGTTAACAGTACCTTCTACCTTAACAGTAACTTGACATCATTAGTATATTATAAACTTGCCTTATTAGTACACATTTAAGTAATCATTAATAGTATATTCTAAATTTGTCATTATTACTATATTCTAAACTTGTCATTATTAGTAGACATTAAAGTTATCTTTAAAAATACCTTCTTAATTTTTCATTATTTGGATATAAACCTCTTCTTATTAGAACACATTAAAATTATCGTTCTTAGAATATTCTAACCTTGTCATCAATAGTACATTTTAAATTTGTGATTATTAGTACAAATTAAATATATCACTAGTAGATCCGTCTAAGCCTGTCATTTAGTATATTCTAAACTTCTCCTTATTAGTACATTAAAGTTATAATATTCTAAACTTCTCATTATTAGTATATTCTAAACATGTTATTAGTGCACATTAAAGTCATCATTAATAGTAACTTCTAAACATGACATTATTTATTCATAGAACGGTCTAAATTTGTCATTATTAGTATGTTCTAAACTTGTCCTTATTTGTTCAAATTAAAGTTATATCTGATAGCACCTTCTAAACTTATAATTGTGAGTATATTCTAAATTATTAATACGCATTAAAGTTACTATTAGTAGTACCTTCTGAATTTGTCATTATTAGGACACATTAAATTTTTCGTTAATGGTACATTGTAAGCTTGTCATTATTAGTATATTCTAAACATGTAGACACTAAAGTTATCATCAATACTGTATTCTAAACTTCTCATTTTTAATATTAGCAGTACTTGCCATTGTTAGTATATTCTAAACTTTTCATTATTATTACACATTAAAGTTTTCATCAATAGTACCTTCTAAACTTCTCAATGTTAGTATATTCTAAACATGCCATTATTAGTATATTATTAATATAACTTGTCATTTTAGAATACCTTATAGCTATCAGTAATAGTTCCTTCTAAATCTGTTACAATTTGTATATTCTAAATCTATCATAATTAGTAGACAGAAAACTTTCATTATTAGAAAGTTGCTATTACCATTATATGATGAACTTTTCATTAATAATACAAATTAAAGTTTTTGTTATTAGTACCTTCTAAACTTATCACTATTGGTATATTCTAAAATTCTCATTATTAGCACTCATTAA
>NW_027467710.1:7607758-7610258 GCF_046742065.1 Oratosquilla oratoria
GACTATTATGGGCGATTGTACATTGACTTGAAACATCATAGATTTCAAATTCATTCACTCTGAAATTCTAACTAAGCTTCTCCGACAAAATACGACCTCGTTCAACTAAGGATGTCCTACGGATGTTCTACCAAAGTTTCGCACGCATATCTCGACAAAATCTACCCAGTTTCTCCACTTATAGGCTAAGGTGAATCAAAATAAGCAAAATATATTGGTTTTACATAATTTTGTTGATTTAAGCAATAAATAATCGATTTTTCCTCCGACGCTGGAAGGGGTGAGTATATACAACATTCGCCTGGCGACGTACGGGTTAAATGAGAAAGAAAATAAGAAATACAAGAAGAAGCTTAGAGAGGAGTGGAATGGAATGAAGGATAAAGTAGAACTTAGATTGGAGGAGGAATATGGATGGTTCAAGGAGGGATTCACAAGGTGTGCAAAGATTGTGTATGGAAGAAAGAGGACGGGAGGAAATAGAATGAAGGGTAGTGAGTGGCAGGATGAGGAAGCAAATATATACACACACTAACGCACATACAGAAAAACACGTGCACATATATACATGCACATATACGTGTACACATATAGACATGCACATATATATAAACACATGAATACATACACACTTACACTTGAACACATGTATATGAACACATACACATAAAAGCATACACATAAACACATACACACATACATCAACACACAAACACACAAACACACAGACATGAATACAAAGACATAAACAAACACTTACACACACACATACACACATACACACACACACACACACACACACACACACACACACACACACACACACACACACAAACGTACACAAAAAGAAATGTTCCAAGAAATGGAGCACTAGACGCTATGAAAAGAGTAACAGAAAAGATCGATGAAAAAAAAATACCCATTCAAAATCAAAATTATTTACAGATAATCTTATCATGCATTAACATCAACCCCTCTACATTCAACCAAATAGAATATAGATAACACTACTGTCTTCTAATGGAGTCACCGTTTAATACAAAAGCTGCAAATCTTTCCTTAGAGACATTAGAAATATACAATATACACTCTAGTATGCTCTCTCACCCAACTTGCTCTCTTTCGGTCTCTCAGCGTTATTCCCATCATTGATCTCTCCATTCTCCTCTGTGCTGTCCTTATTTTTTATTCCTTTACCTTCGATAGTTTCCAAGTCTTACATCCGTAGATTATTGCTGGTAGAATGCATTGATTGTAAACTTTACGTTTCAAACATAATAGTAGAGAGCCTCTCAGGATCTTATTATACTTACCAAACACTTTCCAACCAATTGTAATGCGTCTTTTTATTTCATTATCATGATCTTTCGCACTTTCACCATCTGGCCTAAATAATCATACTCTTCAACTTCTTCAAGACTCTCATAATCAATTACATTCTCTTTACTTTGAACTTTCGTATTGAACATTACTTTGGTTTTACTTTTATTCATTTTAAACCTACTTTGACACTTTCCTTGTTTAGATCACTCAGCATATCTTGCAAGTCTTCTGCTCTTTCTGAAACAAGAATAATGTCATCCGCAAATCTTAGGTGGTGCAAATATTCGCCATTAATCTTCAAACCTTTCTTTTCCCAACTCAATCTTTTCAAAATATCTTCCAAGCAAGCTGTAAATAGTTTCGGTAAAATTGTATCGCTTTACCGTACTCTCATCTCGATCTTGATCTTTTCTGTAAATATATGTAGTCGAATTATAGCGGTACCTTTCGCATAAATCTTTTCTAAAACCCTTACGATCTGTTCGTTTGTATCCTGCTTGCGTAACGAGTTTAGTATTGCTATTTGTTCAACCGAGTCAAAGGCCTTCTCGTAATGTACATATATATATATATATATATATATATATATATATATATATATATATATATATATATATATATATATATATATATATATAGTTAATAGTGCGGTTCCTCTAGACCGCAGTATTAACGACATCATCGATAGAATATACCACAATGAAGCCACCCCTATCCTTAACATCCCTGAACAAGTGCTCCGTAAACTACTTGAATGTTGCACCATAGAAGCCCTTTTCATTTGTTCACAAGGAAACAAATATTACCAAATTGACGGCGTTGCTATGGGCTCTCCATTAAGTGTTCTAATGTCCAATTTCTTTATGGGCTGCGTGGAAGAAGTTTTTAAGGCAACTGAGAAACCATATATATACTGCCGATATTTAGACGACATATTCATCATGGCCAAGACTAGAACAGAAGTAGAACAACTCCGACTTCACCTCCAGCAAACATCAGAGCTTAAATTCACCATAGAGGACTGCGTTGAAGGAGGAGTACCATTCCTGCACATACTCGTCAAACAACAAGATGAGTCTTTCAATACTAGCGTCTACACCAGGGGTCTACAACCTTTTTTCCCAACGGGCCACTAGTCACTATTCTGTTGGTATGGAGGGCCACATAACCTTACTAT
>NW_027467710.1:7627758-7800258 GCF_046742065.1 Oratosquilla oratoria
GGTTGCCCTCTAGGAATTTTCTTCTAGTTTTTTTTCTCCTAGATTTACTGCCTAGATCTCCCGTCTAGGTCTTTTGCCTAGAGATGACCTCTAGGACTTTTTGAACAGCCTTTCTACCTAGGTCTTCTGCCTAGGCCTCCCGTCTAGGTCTTTTGCCTAGGGATGCCCTCTAGGACTTTTTGAATAGCTTTTCTACCTAGGTCTTCTGCCTAGGTCTCCCGTCTAGGTCGTTTGCCTAGGGCTGCCCTCTAAGACTTTTTGAATAGCTTTTCCACCTAGATCTTCTGCCTAGGTCTCACGTCTATGTCTTTTGTCTACTGTGGCCCTCTAGGACTTTTTGAATAGGCTTTGTAACTAGATCATCTGTCTAGGTCTCCCGTCTTGGTCTATTGCCTAGGGATGCCCTGTAGGACTTTTTGAACAGCTTTTCTACCAGGTCCTCTGTCTAGATCTCCCATCTAAAGAAGTTTAGAAAGTACTATCAATAATTTTAATGTGTACTAATAATGAAAAGTTTAAAAGGTACTATCAATGATATCTTTGATGTGTACTTACACATGACAGGTTTACAACATCTAATAATGACAGATTTAGAAGATACTACAAATATAACTAATAATGACGAGTTAAGAATATATTGATTATTACAAGTTTAAAGGGTAATGGTAAGTTTAGAAGGTACTAGTATATACTTTATACTACAAATATAACTAATAATGACGAGTTTAGAATATATTGATTATTACAAGTTTAAAGGGTAATGGTAAGTTTAAGAGGTACTATTATATACTTTATTTTTTACTAATGATAAGTTTAGAACATACTAATAATGTCAAGTTTAGAGTGTACTAATAAAAACAGGATTAGAAGGTACTTTTAATGATAAATTTAATGTGTACTAATAATGACAAATTTGGAATATACTAATACTAATAATTAGGATATACTATTAATGATAAGTTTACTAATAATAACGAGTTTGAATATACTAATAATGATGTGTTCAGAATATACTAGTTTGAATATTGTTTAGAATATACGTATAATGAGAAATTTGGAAAGTACTATTAGGGATAACAAGTTTAAAAGGTACTATTAATGACAAGTTTAGAATATTCTGATAATGATGCTATTAATGATAACTAATAATGACGAGTTTAGAATATACTAAAAATTACAAATTTAAAGGGTACTGTTAATGATAAGTATCGAAGGTAGTATTAATGACTTTAATTTTTACTAGTGATAAGTTTAGAATGTTTAGAATACTAATTTAGACTATAATAATAATGACAAGGTTAAATGACAACTTTGACATATACTAATATTACCAAGTTTAGAATATACTAATAATGATAACTTTAGAACGTCCTATTAATGTTTAGAGAATACAGAAGGTTAGAAAGTACTATTAATGATAACTTTAATGTGTACTAATAAAGAAAAGTATAAAACACTAATGATGACAAATTTAAAAGGTACTATTAATGATATCTTTGATGTGTACTTACAATGACAAGTTTACAACATTCTAATAATGACAGGTTTAGAAGATACTACAAAAATAACTAATAATGACGAGTTTAGAATATATTAATTATTACAAGTTTAAAGGGTACTGTTAATGATAAGTTTAGAAGGTACTATTAATTACTTTATTTTTTACTAATGACAAGTTTAGAACATACTAATAATGTCAAATTTAAGTTATTAATAATAGCCTATACATTTGTATTTGCATTTGTATTTGTTTTGTATATATATATATATATATATATATATATATATATTGTAGTTTTTGTATTTGTTTGTATATATTAGTATAACATTAACGTTATCATTGATAATATTTTCCAAACTTTTCATTATTAGTGCATTCTAAACTTGTCAGTGATAGTACCTTCTAAATTTCTCATTATTACTATATTCTAAACTTGTCACTATTAGTACACATTAAAGATCTCAATAGTGCCTTCTAAACTTGTTATCATTGCCATATTCTAAACTTTTTATTATTAGTACACATTAAATTCATGAGAGTGCATTCTAAACTTGTCTTTATTAGTATACTACAAACTTGCTTATTATTAGTATAATTTAAAGTTGTCTTGAACAGTACTCTAAACTTGTAATTATTGGTATATTCTAATCTTTCCATTATTAGTACACATACCTGTACCTTCTAAACCTCTGATTATTAGTGCACATTTAGTTATTATTAATAATACCTTCTAAACTTGTCAAAGTTAAATGCATTATTAATATCTTTAAAACTAGTCATTATTAGTATATTACAAACTTGCCATTATTAGTATCTTTTAATTTTTTCATTATTAGTACACATTAAAGTCATTGTTGGTATGTTCTAGTCTTTCCATTATTACACATAATGCCTTGCATTATAAGTATATTGTAAACTTGTCACATTAAAGCTATTATTAATAATACCTTCTAAACTTGTACATGTTATTCTTAGTATATTCTATCTAAACTTGTTACTTTTATAATGTACTTTTATCAATAAAAGTACATTCTAAACATGTCATTACTAGTATTTTGTAAACTTTTCACTATTAGTACTCATTTAAGTAATTATTAGTATACATTATAGATTTTACTATACGTTTTTTTGTAAATTTCCCATTTTGTTATAAATTAATTTTTCATTAACATGTAAACTTGTCATATTCTAAACTTTTCATTATCATTTCACATAAATTTATCTCTAATAGTGCTCTCCAAACTTGTCATTATTAGTATATTCTAAACTTCACATTAATAGTATATACTAAACTTACCACTATTAGTAGACATTAAAGTACATTCTAAACTTGGCATTATTAGTATATCCTAAACTTACCCTTATTAGTAAATAGTACTTTGTTTATATTGGTACACATTAAAGATATAATTAATAGTACCTTCTAAACGTTGTCTTTAAGGTACCTTCTGAACTTATCTTTTCTTGTATATTACAATGGGTATTCTAAACTTGTCATTATTACCACATTAGCACATATTAAATCTAACCGTAATATCACAAAATTGTCATTACTAGCATATTCTAAATCTGTCATTATTAGTGCACATTAAAGTTATCATGCAATAGTACCTTCTAAAATTGTCATTATTAGTATATCCTAAACACGTTAAAATTATCATTAATAATAGCTTCTAAACTTGTCATAATTAGAATATTATTAGTAATGACATGTTTAGAAAGTTACATTAAGCATAACGTTAATGTATAGTAATAATGACACGTTTAAAATATACTATTAATGCAAGGTTTAGAAAATACTAACAATAGTATAGTAGAAGTTGCTATTAATGATAAATATTATACGTACCAATAATTAGTTTTGAATATACTAACAATAACATGTTTAGAAGACATTACTAATGATAACTTTGATATGTACTAATACTCAAAAGTTTAGAATATACTAATAATAACAAGTTTAGAATAATGATAAACTCGGAATATATTATTATTACCAAGTTAAGAATATACTAATAATGATAAGGATACAAGGTCCTAGTAATGATAACTTTAATGTATACTAATAAAGTTAAAATACAGAAGAAGATATGTTCAGTATTTACTAATAATGATCTTTCGAATTTACAAACAATGACCACTTAAGAAAGTTTAGAACATAAAATTGGCAAGCTTTAATGGGTACTAATAATGTCAAGTGTTAAATATTGACAAGATTGACGAGTTTAGAAGATACTGTTAAAGATAACTTTAATGTGTAGAAATAGTGACAATTGTGGATCATACTAATAACGATAAGTTTAGAAGGTTCTATTAATGGTAAATTTATTTTGTACTAATAATGACAAGTTTAGCATAAGTTTAATGATAAAACAAGTTTAAGGTGTATCAATAATCAGAACTTTAATGATGATTTTAGAATATAATTTTAGAATATACTAATAATAATAAGTTAATAATATACTAATAATGAGAGTTGAATATCCGAACAATGACAAAATTATAATTACAATTTTAAAGGCACTGTTGATTATAACTTTAATGTGTACTAATAATCACAGGTTTACACACATAGAAGGTTACATTAATGATAATGTCAATGTGTAGTAATAATGACACGTTTCATATATATTAACAACGTAAGGTTTAGAAAATACTAATAAACCTGACATTATAAGCATGTTCTAAATTTGTCATCATTAGTATATTCTACACTTGTCATTATTAGTACAAATTAAAGCTTGTCAATATTTACATGTTTTAAAACCTCATTATTAAAGCATCATTAACAATACTTTCTAATGTTATCATTGTTCGAAACATATCAGTATTAATATATACTAAACATATCTTCTTGGGTATTCCAAACTTTTCATTATTAGTACACATTAGAGTTATCATTATTAGGACCTTGTATACATATCATTATCAGTATATGCTAAATTTGGCAATACTAATATATTCCAAAGTTTATCATTATTCTAAACTTGTCATTATTGGTATATTCTAGACTTGTGAGTATTAATACATATTAAAGTTACCATTAGTAGTTTCTTCTAAACATGATATTGTTAGGCTATTCAAAACTAATCATTATTAGTACGTATTATATTTATCATTAATAGGAACTTCTGATTTTGCTATTACCAGAATTTTCTAAACTTTGCATTATCAATATTATTCAAACGTGTCATTATTACTACACATTAACGTTATCATTAATATAACCTCCAAAACTTTTCATTATTATAAAATTGTAAAATTTTGATTATTGGTACATATTAAAGTTATCAATAACAGTGCCTTTAAACTTTTCAATATTATTTTTCAAACATTAATTATTAGAGGACATTAAAGTTTTCATTTATAGTACATTCTAAATTTGTCATTAGTACGTTCTGGTCATTATTAGTACAAATTAAAGTTATGATATATATTACCTTCTAAAGTTGTCATTATCAGTAATTTCTAAACTTAATCAATATCTTCGAAACTTGTATATATTAATACACATTAAAGTTATCATTAATAGTACCTTGTAAACTTATATTCTAAACTTATCATTGTTAGTATATTCCACACTTGTATATTCCACAGTAAAGTTATCTTGAGGAGTATCTTCTAAACTTGTCAATCTGTGGTTATTAGTACATTTGTTCTATACATGTCGTTATTAGTATATTCTTATTTTGTCATTATTAGGACACCTTAAAGTTATAGCTAATAGCACCTTGATTTGTTATTGTTGGTATATTATAAACTTTTCATTATTAGTACACATTAAATTTATCAATCATAACATCTTCCAAACTTGTCAGTATTAGTGTATTCTAAACTTTTCTTTATTTTTATATTATAAACTTGTCGTTATTGATACATATTAGTAGTAGTATCTAGTAGTATCTCCTAAACTTGTATTATTAGTACACGTTAACAGTACCTTCTAAACATCATTATTAGTATATTCTAAACTTGTCATTATTAGTACACATATTACCTTCTTAACTTGACATCATTAGTACATTATTAGTACACATTAACATTGACACATTGACACATTACCTTCTTAACTTGCCATATTAGTACAAATTATATTAATCATTAATAGTATATTCTAAAGTTGTCATTATCAGTATATTCTAAACTTGTCATTATTAGTACACATTAAATTTATCATTAAAATACCTTCTAAACTTTTCATTATTAGTACATGTTAAAACTATTAGGACCTCGTATACTTATCATTAGTATATTCTAAACTTGGCAAAACTAATATATTCCAAAGTTTATAATTTTTCTAAACTTGTCATTATTGGTATATTCAAAACTTGTGAGTATTAGTACATGTTAAAGTAGTGGTGTGTTCAGAACGTAACATTGTTAGTTTATTCAAAACAAATCATTGATAGTATTAGTATTTTCTAAACCTTGCATTATTAATATAATTCAAACGTGTCATTACACATTAACGTTATCATTAACATAACCTTCTAAACATGTCATTATTGCTGTTTTTTTAACTTTTCTTTATTAGTATTTTATAAACTTGTCATTATTCATACATATTAAAGCTATTAGTAGTAGTATCTTCTAAACTTGTCATTATTTGTATATTCTAGTATTATTAGTACACGTTTAAGTAATCATTAATAGTATATTCTAAATTTGTCATTATTACTATATTCTACACTTGTATATTAAAGTTATCATTAAAAGTATATGCTAAACATGTTATTACTAGTTTTTTTGTAAATTTTTCACTATTAGTACTCATTAAAGTAATTATTAGTACACATTAAAGATTTTGATAATAGTACCTGCTATACTTTTTTTTTATAAAT
The DNA here is from genome assembly GCF_046742065.1 of Oratosquilla oratoria. Lineage (NCBI taxonomy): Eukaryota > Metazoa > Arthropoda > Malacostraca > Stomatopoda > Squillidae > Oratosquilla > Oratosquilla oratoria. Next base: position 7,634,101 of record NW_027467710.1, read on the forward strand.
CCCATATTATCATGAATTAAATTTTCATTAATTTTGAATATACTAACAATGACATGTTTAGAAGACACTACTAATGATAACTTTAATATGTATTAATACTCAAAAGTTTAGAATATATTAGTGATGACAATTTTAGGATAATGATAAACTCGGAATAGATATATTATTAATTCCAAGTGTAGGATATACTAATAATGGTAAGGATACAAGGTCGTAGTAATGATAACTTCAATGTATACTAATAAAGTTTAGAATACCAAAGAAGATATGTTTAGTATTTACTAATAGTGATGTTTTGAATTTACGAACAATGACAACTTAAGAAAGTATTGCTAGTGATAACTAATGTGTACTAATAATGAGGGTAGAATATACAATTGACAAGCTTTAATGTTTACTTATAATGACAAGTGTTGAATATACCAATAATGACAAATTTAGAATTTGCTAATTATGTCAGGTTTAGAATACACTTGTAATGACAAGTTGAGAATACACTAATACTAAAAAAAAATTAGAAGGTATCATCAATGAAAAATTTAGTATGTACCAATAATAACGAGCTTAGAATATACTAAGAATAACAAGTTTAGAATAATGACATAATTAGAGTATACTAATGATAAGCTTAGAAGATTCATGCTAAATTTAATGTGGAAAAGTTCAGAATAAATTGATAATGGAAAGTATAGAAATTACTAAAAATGACAACTTTAGAAGGTTCTATATAAGATAACTATAATTTGTACTAATAAATGACAAGTTTAGAACGTACCAATAATGACAAACTTAGAATGTATTATAAATAAAAACTTTAATGTCTTCTGATAATTAATGTTTGGTATATACTAATAATGACAAGTTTAAAGGCACTATTAATGATAACTTGAATGTGTACACATATTCACATGTTATTATATGTTAACATTGACATGTTATTATAATACATGTATTATGTACACATAATCACATATTTACAATATCGTAATAAAGTTTAAAAGGTTAAATTAATAATAATGTTAATATGTAGCAATAATGACACATTTTAATTATATTGATAATGCAAAGTTTTGTAAATACTAATAATAGCATAATTAGAAATTACTATTAATTATAACTATAATGTGTACTAATAATGATTAGTTTTGAAAAAAGCTAACAATGTCATATTAAGAAGCCACTAATAATGGTAACTTTAACATGTACTAATACTCACAAATTTAGAATATACTAATAATGAAATGTTTTAAATAATTATAAACTTTGGAATATATTAGTATTGTCCTAATAATGATAACTTTAATGTGTACTAATAATGACAAGTTTAGAATAATAAAGAAGATACGTTATACGAACAATGACAACTTTAGAAAGTATTGTTAATGATAACTTTAACGTGTACTAAGAGAGATGCTTTTAATGATAACTTAAAATTGTGTTAATAATAACAAGTTTATATTATAAAAAATTGACAAGTGTAGAGGGTACTATTGATAATAAATTGAATGTGTACTAAAATAACAAATTTAGACAAGTTTAAAATGCAGTAACAATGACAAGTTCAGAAAGTTCTATTGCTGTAAACTTTAATAAAATCCAATATTGACAAATTTAGAAAACACCAATAATGAGAAGTTTAAATTATACTAAAAATGAGATGTTTAGAAGGTACTATTAATGATAACTTATATGGCAAATGGCAAATGACGACGAGTTTAGAATATACTAATGAAAAGTTAAGAAACTACTCTTAATTATAACTTCAATGTGTTCTAATACTGTCAAGATTATGATATGCTAGTAATCACAAATTTGAAAGGTACAGTAAAAATGTATAAAAAATGGCATGTTTAGAAGAAAACTTTAAAAGATAAATTTAGAATATACTGCTAACGACAAGTTAAATATAATAATAATGGCGATTTTAAAAGGTGCTAATATGTGGTAATGTGGTAATAATGACAAGTTTAGAATACATTAGAAATAGCATTTTTGTAATATACAAGTAAAGATAAGTTCAGACTGTACCTTAATGACAACTTTTAGAAGGTACTATTAATGATAACATTATAATATTATAATATTACTTATAGTGAAAAATTTACAAAATACTACTAATGGCATGTTTAGAATATACTTTTAATGATAACTTTAATATGCACTGATAGTAACAAGTTTAGAATATACTAAGAATATCCTCTGCAATTGCCATTATTAGTGCATATTAAAGTTATTATTAATAGTACCTTCTAAACTTGCCCTTATTACTCGTAGTACAAATTATGTGATTATTAGTTAACTTGAGTACATATTAGAATTATCATTAATAGTGCTTTCTAAACATGTAATTATCTTTCATATTCTAAGCTATTGGTACACTTTAAAGTTATTCATTATTAGAATATTCTAAGACTGTCATTAATAGTACACATTAAAGTTATCATTAATAGTAACTTTAATCTGATCATTAACTTGTCATTATTAGTATGTTCTCAATTTATTATTATAAGTATATTCCTAACGTATCATTATTACTATTCATTAGACTTACCATTAATAGTACTTTCTAAACTTGTTATTATTTGTAATATTATAAGCTTAACCATAATAGTATATTTTCAACATTCAAAATATTTTCTAATATTTGTTATCATCAGTATCCTCTACAATTGCCATTATTAGTGTATATTAAAGTTATCATTAATAGAACCTTCTAAACTTATTAGTATATTCTAAACATGTGATTATGAGTACATATTAGAGTTATCATTAATAGTACTTTCTCAACTCGTACTTTCATATTCTAAGGTTGCTACTATTGGTACACTTTAAAGTTATCATTAATAGAATATTATAAAATTTCATTATCAGTATATTCTAAACTTGTCATTAATTTTCTCATTAATAGTATCTTTACTATGATCATTATTCTATAATCATCATTATTAGTATTAGTTATTATTAAGAGTATCTTGTAAACTTGTCATTATTAGTATCTTCTATACTTGTCATTATAAGTATATTCTTAACGTATCATAATCACTATACATTAAACTTGCTATTAATAGTACTTTCTAAACTTGTCATTATTAGTATGTTATAAATTTACCCATAATAGTATATTCTCAACTTTTATAGTTAGTACACATTAATGTTATCATTGTAGCCTCAAACTTGTATAGTCTTGTGTATTCTAAAGTTGTCATTCTTAGTACATATTTAAGTTATTATTAAAAGAATCTTCTGATTTTGTCGTTATTGGTATATCCTAAACTTGCACTCGTTAAAATTATCATTAATACCATAATCTTAATTTGTCATTATTAGTACACATTGAAGTTTTTATTAAAAGTACCTAAAAGTGTCATTAATCGTATATTCTAAACTTGTCATTACTAGAACATATTAAAGTTATCATTGATAATTCCTTTTCAACTTGTCATTGTTAGTATAATTCTAACATTGATTAGTAATCATTATTAGTGTATTCTAAAGTTGTTATTATTAGTCATTATTCAAAAACTCTAGTTTTCATTATTAGTACACATTAAAGCTTCAATTAATTGTACCTTTTAAATATGACATTATGACACATTAAACTTGTCATTATTAGTATATTCTAAACTTTCTTTAATAGTACACGTTAAAGATATTGCTAAGAGAATTCTAATCTTGTCAGTATCAATATACATTAAAGTTATTATTACTATTATATTCTAATCTTGACATTATTACAACACAATAAAATTGTCAGAAGTACCGATTATTACCACATTCTAAATTTGACATTATTTTTGCAAATAAGATTTATCATTAATCGCACACTTCTTATTATCAGTATATTCTAAATTTGTTATTATTAGTAAACATTGAAGTTATCATGAATATTACCTTCTAAACTTGTCATCATTAGTATATTATTAGTAATTATTCTAAATAGTATTCTAAATAGTATCTTCTAAATCTGTCATTATTATAGTGTTCTAAACTTGTCATTATAAGATATCATTAATAGTACCTTTTAAACCTGTCACCATTAGTGTTCTATACTTTTCATTATTAGTACACATTAATTAAAGTTCATATTAACGTTATTAGTACCTTCTAAACTTATTATTCTAGTACATTCTAGACATTCTAAACTTGACATTATTAGTATGTTCTAAACTTATCACTAGTAAAAATTTAAGTCATTAATAGTACCTTCGAAACTTATCATTAACGTACCCTTTAAATTTGATATTATTAGTATATTCTAAACTCTTCATTATTAGTTATCATTAATATCATCATTATTTAGTACACATCAAAGATATCATTAATAGTACCTTTTAAACTCATCATTAGAATGTTCTATACTTTTTATTATTAGTACATATTAAAGTTATCATTAATAGTTCTTTCCAAATTTCTCATTATACATATATTCTAAACATGTCTACATTGGAATATTCTAAACTTGTCATTATTAGTATGTTCTAAACTTGCCATTAATAGTTTATATTGAATATATCATTATTACAACACAATAAAATTGTCAAAAGTACCGATTATTACCACATTCTAAATTTGACATTATTTGTGCAAATAAAATTTATCATTAATCGCACACTTCTTATTATCAGTATATTCTAAATTTGTTATTATTAGTAAACATTGAAGTTATCATAAATATTACCTTCTAAACTTGTCATCATTAGTATATTCTAAACATGTCATTATTAGTATATTCTAATAATTATTCTAAATAGTATTCTAAATAGTATCTTCTAAATCTGTCATTATTATAGTGTTCTAAACTTGTCATTACAAGATATCATTAATAGTACCCTTTAAACCTGTCACCATTAGTGTTCTATACTTTTCATTATTAGTACACATTAAAGTTATCATTAATAGTACTTTCTAGACTTCTCATTATACGTATATTCTAAACATGTCAATATTGGTATATTCTAAATGTGTCTTCAACTTCTCATTATTAGTATGTTCTAAACTTGTCATTAATAGTTCATATTAAATTTATCATTGATAGGACGTTATCATTAGTATATTCTAAGTCTGGCAATTTTAGTATATGTTAAAGTTGTCATTATTCTAACCTTGTCATTATTATTATAATTCAAACTAGTATATTCTGAACATATCATTATTAGTATATTCAAAACTAGTTATTATTAGTAAGCTTATCATTAATATTATTAGTATATTCCAAATTTGCCATTATTAGTACACATTAAATTTATCATTAAAAGTACCTTCTAATCTTGTTTTTATTAGTACATTCTAAACTTGACATTATTAGTATGTTTTAAACTTATCATTAGTAAAAAAAAATAAAGGAATTAATAGTACCTTCTAAAATTACCATTACCCATTAAACTTGTAATAATTAATATATTCTAAACTCGTCATTGTTAGTTATTTTTGTAGTATCTTCTAAACCTGTCATTATTAGAATGTTTAAACTTGTCATTGTAAGTACACATCAAAGATATCATTAATAGTACCTTTTAAACTTGTCATCATCGGAATGTTTAATACTTCTCATTATTAGTACACATTAAAGTTATCATTGATAGTACTTTCTAAACTTCTGTATATGCTAAACATGTCTTCATTGGTATATTCTAAACTTGTCATTAATACTTTATATCAATTTTATCATTAATAGGACGTTCTAAAGTTATCATTATTAGTATATTCTAAACTTGGCAATATTAGTATATGTTAAAGTATATTCTAAACATTCTAAACTTGACATTATTATTATGTTCTAAACTTATCAATAGTAAAAATTAAAGTCATTAATAGTACCTTCGATACTTACCACTAACAGTACCCTTTAGATTTGTAATTTTTAGTTTAAACTCGTCATTTTTAGTTATCATTAATATTATCATTATTGAAATATTCTAAACGTGCCATTATTTAGTACACATCAAAGAAATCATTAATAGTATAGAATGGTCTAATCCTCACCCCCACCCCTCTATCTGTACAAGAACTGGTCATGGTCAATTTTGGGAAATACGCAGAAATGTCAAATACTATAGTTATCCATAAAATTTGATTTTTTTAAGATTCTTTAAAAGCCAAAGAAAGAAAAAAAAATACTAGGAATGACTTTAGTGTTTAACAACCATTCGTTATGTAAAATGTTCACGAGATTACTGACACGACTATGATTCCAAGAATACACTCGGGTGCTATGAAAGGGCAAATGTCAAATGTAAGAATGAATATTATTGGTCCGGATAAGATTAAAAACTTTTGATTTGTCACCTTCCAACTATGCGTTTTCCAAATACTGCTCTCGTCCTCATGATAAAAATCCATTTAACCATTAGTTAGAAATGTTGCGAGTAATGATACTTATTTTTCACTCTCTCTGCCTATCTTTTAGCTTGAACATACTTTTCTCAACCTTCTATTCTCTTCGTGCTCATCCATTTTCAGATTTTTTATTTTTTATATATTTTTATTTTTATTTATCTACTTTATTTATTTTGACAGCTTCTTTACCATTTTCGATCTAGACCATGGTTCCGAAAAGGTCCCAGAGTTACACGAGAACAAGTGAGATAAGCTAATGCACTTTTGATTTTTTATTTAATTTCATATACGTAATATAAACACGCACGACATATTCTTGGTTATTGTAATAATGTGATGTATACATCATCCTATCTAACCTATTATTACGATGAAATGAAAATGAGAAAAATATGGGATTTTTTTAGGGGTTCCTTGAGACATGTAATTTATTCTAAAGGTTACGCAAGGGTAAAAAGTTGAGAAACGCTGCACTAGAGTGTTTTTCTTCCAACTGTATAAGTATTGCATAACTTCTTTGTCAAGTTTTGTGATTGCCGAATGGCTCTATTTTCTCTTAATCTGCATTGGGATGCTTCTTTATAGCCTTCATCTCTCATATATTTGCTCAAAAAATCGTTTATGGCTATACTCTTCAGAGGTTTTGATTTGGCATGTTTCAGTTTGCCCACAACTAGCCTGTGGTCTGAACCGCATGGTATCAATATTATGTTTTTTACATCTCTGAAAAATCTTATGTTTTAACAAAATGTGTATGCTCTTCTACCCGTACCAAATCCTTTGCGATCTTTTTCAATGTGTCCATTCAAATCACCGATGATAACTACATTTTCGGCGTATGGTATGTCGTTCTTAACATTCTGGAGGGATTCATAGAATACTTCTCTCTTTTCTGATGGTCCACTTTGTCAGGAAGCCAAAATCCTCTCGTTTTTCTGCTCTACTCTTGTTTTTCTGCTCTACTGTCTACTTTTCCATTATATACGAACTGATAGTTATCATGCAAAACCCTTCTGCCTTTTCTTGCAAGTCTTGTTTCACATAAAGCAAGTATGTCGACTTTCTTTTCCTCTATCACTTCTAGAATTATTCAATAGCCAGTGTCCATTTCCTTTCGATGGTCGATCAAGGTTGATATCAGACCTATTGCACACCATTCGAGACTATTAATTTGGTACCACGTGGCGTCCATTCCCTTTCGGCTACAGGTCCAGGTTCACATGAGGAGGGTCTCCGCCAGTCGATGTCAACCATGGATGTTGCGCTCCTACAGGTCGCAAACCAAGGCTATTTTTCATCGCATGAGAAAATAGGTCAAGAACCCCTAACGTAAAGCGAATATATATATATATATATATATATATATATATATATATGTATGTATATATATATATATGTGTGTATATATATATATGTATATATATGTATATATATATATATATATATATAATATATATATATATATATATATATATATATGGCTGTCTTGAGTTCTATGACCAATAATAACAAGTTTTAGTTCCACGTCATCTGTAGGGAACCAAGAACTGAGTGATAGAGGAAAGCGATCACATGTTACTTTTTTAACACTTTTTTATACTAATAATGAAAATTGTCGATAGTATTATTAATGATAAATATAATGTGTACTTAGAATTAAAAATTTAGAAAATTATATTTATAATAACTTTAATATCTTTTAATAATGGCAATTTTAGGTTTTATTAAATAGCTTAGATATGTACAAATATAGAATAATTTAGAATATGTTAACAATGACAGCTAAAAAATATAAAAATAATGAGAAGTTTAGAAGGTATTCATTATAGATTCATTTGTACTAATATTGAAAACTATAGAATATCCTAATAATGTGTATTAATAAGGACAAATTTATAATATTCTAATTATGACAATTTTAGAAGGTATTGTTAATGATAATTTTAATGTGTACTATTAATAAAATGTCTAGAATATACTAATAATTACAAGTTTAGAAGGTACTATTGTATGATAACTTGAATGTGCACTAATAATGACAAATTTAGAATATGCTAATAATGACAAGTTTGTAATATACAAATGATGTCAAGTTTAGAAGGTATTATTAATAATAGCTTAAATGTGAATAAATAATGGCGAATTACAATATACGTATAATGGAAGATACAGTTGATGACAACTTTTATGTGTACTAATAATGGAAAGACTAGAATATACCAATAATAACTTTAATATGTACTAATCATTATTTTTTTTTAAATATACTGAAAATGGCTAGTTTGTAATACCCTAATAATGCATTTAATTTTGACAAGTTTAGAAGGTATTGTTGATAATAACTTTAATGTGTACTAATAATCAGAAGTTTACAATATACTAATAATGAGAGTTTTAGAAGGTATAGGTATGTGTACTAATAATGGAAAGATTAGAATATACCAATAATTAAAAGTTTAAAAGGTATGTTCAAGATAACTTTAATTTGTTCTAATGATAAGTAAGTTTACAATATACTAATAAAGACAAGTTTAGAAGATAAATGATAAACTCAATATATACTAATAGTAAAATACTAATGATAAAAATACCAATGATGAAAAAATTAGAAGGTACTATTAATGATAACTTTAATGTATGCCAAGTTTAGAATATAGTAATAATGAGAAGTTTGGAAGATATTATTAATGATAACGTTAATCTGTACTAATAAATATAAATTTGGAATCTAATAATAATAACTTTAATGTGTTATCAAAATGAAAAGTTTAGAATATACTGATAATGAGAAGTTTAGAATAAATTAATAATGACAATTTTAGAATGTACTTTTAATGCTAACTTTAATGTGTACTAGTAATAGCAACCTTAAAGTGAACTAATAATGACATATTTAGAGTATACTAATAATAAGTTTAGAATATACAAATAAAGACCGTGTAGGTACCATTAATGGCAACTTTAATGTATACCAATAATGAGATGCTTAGAATATACTAAAAATGAGAGTTTTAGCTATTAATGATAACCTTAAAGTTTAGTAATAATGACAAGTTTTGAATATACTAATAATGACAAGTTTAGAAAGTGCTATTAATGATAACTTTAGAATGTACAAATGATAAAAAGTTTTGAATAAAAGATAATGAGAAGTTTAGAAGATCCTATTAATGATAACTTTAATATACTAATAAATATACTAATATAACTATAATACACTAATAAAGACACGTTTAGAATATACTAATAATAACAAGTTGAGAAGTTACAACTGTTAACTATAATGTGTACTAATAATGACAAGTTTAGAAGGTACTATTAATGATAACGTTAATATGTACTAATATAGACAAGTTTAAAACATATATATAGAGAAAGTTTATAAGGTACTATTTGTAATAATAATGAAAAAAAATAGATTATACCAACACAGACAAGTTTAGAATATAGCAATAACAACAAGATTAGAAGGTATCTGTAAAGATAACATTAATGGGTAGTAATAATGATCATTTTAGAATATACTAATAATGAAGAATGTGAATATAACAATTAATGATAATAACAAATATAGAATATACCAATAACGACAAGTTGAAAAAGAAATTTAGAAGCTACTAATTTGTACTAATAATGACACGTTTAGAATACACTAATAATGAAGGCTTAGAATATATTAATAATGACAAGTTTAGAAGGTATTGTTAATTTTAGAGCATACTAATAATAAAAGTTTAGAATATGGTAACAGTGACAAGTTTTTAACGTACTATAAATAATAACTTTAATGTGTACTAATTTTGACAAGTTTAGAATATACTAATAATTACAAGTTTAGAGGGGACTGTAAATGATAAGTTTAGAAGGTACTGAGAAGCTAGTAATTTGTACTAATAATGACACGTTTAGAATACACTAATGATGAAGGCTTAGAATATATTAATAATGACAAGTTTAGAAGAATTGTTAATTCTAGAGCATATTAATAATAAAAATTTAGAATATGGTAACAGTGACAAGTTTTTAACGTAATAATAACTTTAATGTGTACTAATATTGACAAGTTTAGAATATACTAATAATTACAAGTTTAGAGGGGACTGTTAATGATAAGTTTAGAAGGTACTATTAATGACTTTAATGTGTACTAATGATAATAATGCCAAGTTTAGAATATACTAATAAAACAAGATTAGAAGGTACTGATAATGATAAATTTAATGTGTACTAATAATGACAAGTTTAGAAGATACTATTAATGGTAAACTTTAACGTTTACTAATAATGACGAGTTATGAATATACTAATAATGATATATACTAATTTAAAATATAATAATAATGACAAAGATAGAATAATGACAACTTTAGAATGTACTTATATTACAAAGTTCAAAATGTACTAGTAATGATAAGTTTAGAACGTCCTATTAATGATAAATTTGATGTGACCTAATAATGACATGTTCAGAATATACCAATAATGAGAAGTTTAGAAAGTACTATAAATGATAAATAATAATGACAAGTTTAATGATATATTTAATGTGTACTAGTAATGATAAGTTTAGAATATACTAATAATGACAAGTCTAGAATACTCCAATAATGACAGGTTTAGAAGATACTATTAATGATAACTTTAATGTTACTAATAATGATGATTTTAGATTTTACCAAGACTGACAAGTTTAGAATATCCTTTGAAAAGGTCCTATCAATGTTAACTTTAATATGTTCTGATCATGACAAGTTAATGACAAATTAAGAGCATACTATTGGTTATAACTTTAATGGCAATACTAACGACAAGTTATATAATGTGTACTTATAATAAAAATTTTAGTATATGCTAATGATAACTTTAATATGAGTTGATAAAGACAAGTTTCGAACATACTAATTATAACAAGTTTTGATGGTTTTTTTGATAATAACTTTAATGTGTACCAACAATCACAAGTTTAGAATTTACTAATAACAATACTAACGATAATAAGTTTAGAATATAATATTAGTAATGACAAGTTTAGAATATACTAATGATAAGTTTATAATACACTAATTGTGACACAATTAGGATATACTAATAACAACAGTTTAAGAATATACCAAAATAAGTTTACAATGTACTGCTAAGGATAATTTTGATATATACTAATAATGATATACTAATAATGGCAAGTTGCTAGGTGCTATTAAATTTTAATGTGCACAAATAATGACAAGTTTAGAATATACTAATAATGACAATTTTAGAAGGCACTATTAATGATCATTTTAATGTGGACTAATACTCACAAGTCTAGAATATTGTAATAACCGTAAGTTTAGAAGGTTAAAATGATAACGTTAATGCTTGAAATATATTAATAATGCAAAGTTTAGAAAATACTAAAAATAGCAAAATTAGAAGTTGCAATTAATGATAAATGTAATGTGTACTAATAATGATAAGTTTTGAATATACTAACAATAACATGTGTAAATACTCACAAGTTTAGAATATAGAAATAATGACAAGTTTAAAATTTCTATGATAGTGACAAGTTTAAGTCCTGATAATAACTTTAATGTGTACTAATAATGACAAGTTTAAAAGGCACTATTAATGATAATTCTAATGTGGACTAATACTCACAAGACTAGTATATTGTAATAACCGCAAGTTTAGAAGGTTAAAATGATAACGTTAATGTGTAGTAATGACATGCTTGAAATATATTAATAATGCAAAGCTTAGAAAATACAAAATTTAACAAAATTAGAAGTTGCAATTAATGATAACTGTAATATGTACTAATAATGATAAGTTTTGAATATACTAATACTCACAAGTTTTGAATATACTAATACTCACAAGTTTAGAATATACAAATAATGACAAGTTTAGAAAAAATTACAACTTTGGAACATACTGATAGTGATGAGTTTAGGTCCTAATAATGATAACTTTAATGTGTACTAATAATGACAAGATATATAAAGATATATGAAGATATATAAAGAAGATATGTTTAGAATATACAAATAATGACAAGTTTAAAAAAGTACTGTTGATGATAAAATTAATATGTACTAATAATGGCAAGTTTACAACATACAAATAATGACAAGCTTAACTCTAATGTGTATGACAAGTGTAGAATATACTAATAATGTCATGTTTAGAATAATGACAAGATTAGTATATGCTAATCATTTAAGGTTTTTGATATACTTGGAATGGCAAGTTTAGAATACACTAATAATGACAAGTTTAGAAGGTATTATTATAGTAAAAATGACAAGTCTAAAATAATGTACTAATAATTCCAAATATAGACTATACGATTAATGACAACTTTAGATTGTACTAAATATGAGAAGTAGGTATTATATATTGTAATAATGACAGGTTTAGAAAGTACTAAGAATAACAAATTTAGAATATTCTAATAAAGACAAGTTTTGTATATACTATTAATGAAAACTTTATTGTGTATAAATAATTATGTTTAGAAGGTACTACTTTAATGTGTACTGATAATGCCAACTTTAGACATTTATGTGTACTAATAATGTTTTTTTTTATATGCTATTAATGACTAATTTAGAAGGTTGTATAAGAATGACAAGTTCATAATGACAAGTTCAAATGGTTCTATTAGTTAATTTCAATATGTATAATGAGAAGTTTAGAATGTACTATTAATAACTTTAATGCGTACTCAAAATGACAAATTAGAACATACCTACAATATGTTTAGAAGGTTCTTTTAATGATAACTTTAATGTGTGTTATTAATGACAAGCTGAGAATATACTAATAGTGTCAAGTTTATAATATACTACCGATGCTAAATTTAAAAGGCAATATTAACGATAACTTTAATGTGTACTTATTATGAAAGGTTAGCATATGATAAAAATGACAATCTTATTATATAATAGCAATGACAAGATTACAAGTTACGATTAATGATAACTTTAATATGTACTAATAATGACAAAAATGGAATATCTAATCATGACAATTTTTGAAAACCGTAATAATGACAAGTTTAGAAGCTTGTAATAATAAAATGAAAATTTGAGAATTAATGTGTACTAATAATGAAAAGTTTAGTATGCACTAGGGATGATAAGTTTAGAATGTGTTATACTAAAAATCACAAGTTTAGAATATACTAGAAATGAATAGTTTAGAATATTCTAATAATAACAAGTTTATAGGGTATTACCAATGATAACTTTATTGTGTACTAACAATGACAAGTTTAGAATATACTAATAATGACAAGTAACTAATATTACTAATAATGACTTGTTTAAAATGTACTTACTAAATGTATTTACTAAAATAAAGATTTGAATATAATAATAATATGTTTCTAAGGTTCTTTTAATGATAACTTTAATATGTACTATTAATGATAACTTTAATGTGTACTAATAATGACAAATTAAGAATATACTATTAATGATAACATTAGTAATGAAAAGTTTATACTATCCTAATAGTACAAATAATATTAAATAACTACTAACTTTTAATTGTTGTATACTAATATGGACAAGTTTAGAAGGTTCTATTAAATAAAATTGCGTACTAATAATGACAAATTTAGAATGTACTAATAAGGACACTTTCAGAATATACAAATAATGATAATTTTGGAAGGTATTAGACACTACAACTTGTATACTAAAAATGACAAGCTAATAATACACTAATAATGGCAAGTTTAGAATATACTAATAATGACAACATGAAAATGTTCTAAATTTTTTACAAGATAATGTTATTCATATACTGACAATGAAAAGTCTGAATTATCCTAATAATGAAAAATTTAGTAACTTAAATGTGTATAGATTAATGTGTATAGATTAATGACATATATAGATATATAGACATAAAAGTTTAGATTAATTACATATATAGAAGGTACTATTAAGATAACTTGAATGTGTCTAAAATGACAAGTTTAAAATATACTACAGTATAATGATATGTTTAGAATATACTGATGGTGACAAGTTTAGTAGGCAATATTTATGATAACTTCAATTAAATGAATATACGAACGAATATAGTAATAATGACAAGTTTATAATATACTAATAATGACAAGTTTAGAAGGTACTATTAATGATAAATCTAATTTGTTCTAAAAATGACAAGCTTAAAATATACTAATACATAGGTTCAGAAGTGCTAATAACGAGAATTTTAGAACATACCAATAATGATAAGTTTAGACGGCACTACTAACACAAACTTTAATTTATATTATTAATGAAAAGTTTAGAAGGTAATATTAATGTGTACTAATGATAATAATGCCAAGTTTAGAATATACTAATTAAAAATATTAGAAGGTACTGATAATGAAGAATTTAATGTGTACTAATAATGACAAGTTTAGAAGATGCTATTAATGGTAAACTTTAATGTTTACTAATAATGACGAGTTATGAATATACTAATAATGATATGTACTAGTTTAAAATATAATAATAATGACAAAGATAGAATAATGAGCGCTTTAGACGCTCGTATAGTATGGGCCTTAGACGGATCTATTAATAATATATTTAATTTGTACTAATAATCACAAATTTGAAATATACTATTGATGACAAGATTACAATATTTTAAGAACGATATTTTTAATGTGACCTAATAAGAAGAGGTTTATAATATCCAAATAATGAAAAGTTAGGGAGGTATTTTTAATAACTTAAATGTGTACTAATAATGACAAGTTTAGAATATACTTATAATGACAATTTTGGAATATACTATTAATGATTACTTCAGGCTAATGATGTCAAGTTAAGAAGGTGATATTGATGATAACGTTAATATGTACTAATAATGACAAGTTTAGAATATACTTATAATAATGTTTAGAAGGTACTGTTCACGTGTACTAGTAATACTAGAATATACAAATAATGACAAGTTTAGAAGCCACTACTAATAATAGCTTTAATATCTATCGATAATGACAAGTTTATAATATACTAATAAAGAAAAGTTTAGAATACTGACAAGTTTGGAAGATGTTATGATTGATAAGTTTAATGTGTACTAATAATAGCCAAATAATGAAAAGTTAGGAAGATACCTTAAATGATAGTTTTAACTAATGAAAAGTTTAAAAGGTATTTCTAATGATATACAGATAATGACAAATTTAGAATATACTATTAATAATTACTTTAATGTGTACTAATAAGGCAAGTTTATAATATACTAATAGAATAATGTGCTAATATGTGCTAATGTGGTAATAATGACAAGTTTAGAATACACTAAAAATAACATTTTTGTAATATACAGATAAAGATAAGTTCAGAAGGTACCTTAATGACAACTTTTATAATGTACTGCTAATGATAACTTTAATGTAAACTAATGATAATGATAACTTTAATATAAACAAGGTACAATATACTACTAAGGGTAAGTTTAGAAGGTACTATAATTGGTAACGTTAATTTATACTAATAATGACAAGCTTAGATTAATAACGACAAGCTAATAATGACAAGTTTAGAAGGTACTATTAATGGTAACTGTAATGTCTATTAATAGTGATAAGTTTAGTATATACTATTAATGAGAAGTTTAGAATATACTAACAATGACAAGTTTGGAAAGCACTATTAAAAATAAATTCTATGTGAAATGATAATGAAAAGTTTAGGACAAGTTCACATGTTAATGAAAAAATTAATTTATGATATAAATGGGAAGTTTAGAAAAAAAACGTATAACGTTTAGCAGGTACTATTAGTAAAATCTTTTATGTGTACTAATAATTACTTTTATATGTATTAATAATGAATAATTTAGAAAATACTAGTAATGACACGTTTAGAATATATTTTTAATGATAACTTTAATATGTACTAATGAAAACAAGTTTAGAATATACTATGAATAACATGTTCGGTCGGAACTATTGATAACTTTAATATGAGAAGTTTAGAATATACTAATAATGAAAATTATCGATAGTACTATTAATAATAAATATAAATTGTAATAGTAATTAAAATTTTAGAAAATTACAAGCACCTGCCTGCGCCAGCCACGGCTACGCCGCGGGTGCCTGGCCTGCGGCGCTGCTCGCTGCGCGCCCCTCGTTTTTTAAAAAGGGGGAAATATAAAAAAAAAGCTAAAAGTTAAGATTATTTTCACACACTGTAACATTTTTACAAGCACGTAATTTTTTCTTCGTAGACGGTGACTCGCCCTCGTCGTCGCTGCATCTCTTTTTTGTTTTAATAGTTTCATTACATTTTGTGGTCGATAAAGCCTTCTTTAGATCCTCAAGTAACTTCTCCCTGAAAAGCTCCAATTTTTCGTCGAGTTTTTCTGAAACAGAATCATCTGTAGACTCCTTGCTGCTTTCATCGTAGAAGTCGGGCATGATCATCTTGACGGATACTTCTTCTGTGATTTGGTAGGACTCTTTTGGAATGTCAACCTTTCCAAGTTCTGGTTCTTCTTCTGCGAAAACCGAAACTTGGTTTGTAGTAGATGTTGCTTCGGGTACGTCTTCTTCAGCACTGTTAAAAGTCATAAAACAATTCTTTATACACACAGTTGCGAGCTTTCTTCATTTGAAAATAATCGTTTACCTTTTCCCAGTCAGTGTATACTATTAGCGAATCCCAACTGGTCACTCGTGAACACGCGACGTAAAGCTGTCCGTGCGAAGCAATTTACCATATCCAAAAGAAGTCCACAGCGATCAAATGTTTGCCCCTGAGACTTGTTAATTGTCAGAGCGTAGCTAAGTTTAACGTGAAATTGTTTGCGTTTGAATTGAACAGGGGTATCTGTAGCCTCCAATGTTATCCTCGGAATCAGAACTTGACCTCCTCTGTAGCTTCCACCTAAAAATGTACCCACTATTGTGTTTTTCTGAAGATTTGTAACGATTATTCGAGTGCCATTACACAACTTGGGTGGAATTATATTCCTCATAATCATAAGAACACTACGAATTTTAACTTTTAACTCATGTAGAGGAAGCGATGGTGAATTTAGCACATTATAGACGGATGCCTGAATGTCCATGTTATCTTCAACGGCGGTGTCCACGCTAATATACACCACCTGTTTTTCTTGTGCTCTCTTTTCCGCTCTTAGCTTTTTTGGCTGCCAATTATTTGTCCTTCTTAATTTTTCGTTCTTCTTATTTTTTTCTTAATTTTTTCGTTCTTCTCTTTGCTTCGCCTTTTCCTCAGCTTCCCGAAGCATGTTAAGTTTTCTTTGATTTAATGATTTTTCTCGCACTTTTTTGATGGCGTACTTGTTACCCCGTTTGGCACGTTGAGACCTATGAAATGCCCTGTCAAGATAGTTCATCTGATAATTTCTATGATCAGCTTTTCCATCGTTTTTTACAAACTCCCCATATCCAGCAAAGTAGTGTTGCATAAATTTCTCAGAAGCTCTTTTTTCGATATTTTCTAGGAATAATTCTAACTTGTCAAACATTTCTTCGGAATATTGGAAACCGTCAACTCCCGCAATGCTTTATTAAAAGCAAGTACCTTTCTGTGAAACTCTCGAATAGATAACTTGGTACAATGAACTTTAACATCCCGAAGCATGTTAAGTTTTCTTTGATTTAATTATTTTTCTCGCATTTTTTTATGGCACGTTTGGCACGTTTGGCACGTTTGGCACGTTGAGACCTATGAAATGCCCTGTCAAGTACTATACATTAAACTTACCCTTAATAGTACTTTCTAAACTTGTCATTATTAGTATATTATAAACTTACCCATAATAGTATATTCTCAACTTTCATAATTAGTACATATTAAAAGTTATCATTAACTGTACCTGTATCATTAGCTGTTATTAAAAGTTGACATTATTTGTATATTACAAAATTGCCATTACTAGCATATTCTAAATTTGTCATTATTAGTATATTATAAACTTCTTATTACTAGTACACATTAAAGTTATCATTAATAATACCTTCTAAACTTGTCATAATTAGAATATTATAAATTTCTCCTTATTAATACACATTATGATATTCTATAGATATTATTGTTAGTATGTTAGTATTAGTACAAATCAAATTATTCAATATTAGTATATATCAAAGATATTTAATAGAACCTTCTAAAAAATTTATTATAAATATCATTTTCTAAAATATTGATTATTGGTACACATTGTATATATCATTAATAGTACTATCGACAATATTCATTATTAATATATTCTAAACTTCTCCTATTAAAGTTATCATCAATAGTTCCGACTGAACATGTTATTCTTAGTATATGCTAAACTTGTTACTATTAGTACATATTAAAGTTATCATTAAAAGTATATTCTAAACATGTCATAAGTATTTTGTAAATTTTTCACTATCAGTACTCATTAAAGTAATTATTAGTATACATTAAAGATTTTACTAATAGTACCTGCTAAACGCTATACGTTTTTTCTAAATTTCCCATTTTATTATAAATTAATTTTTCATTAGCATGTAAACTTGTCATATTCTAAACTTTTCATTGTCATTTCACATAGATTTTATCTTTAATAGTGCTTATCAAACTTGTCATTATTTTTATATTCTAAACTTCTCATTAATAGTATATAGTAAACTTATCACTATTAATAAACATTAAAGTTATCCTTAATAGTACCTTCTAAACTTGGCATTATTAGTATATTCTAAGCTTGTCGTTATTAGTACAAATTAATGTTATCAATTATAGTACCTTCTAAACTTACCCTTATTAGTATATAAGACTGTTTATATTATTACACATTAAAGTTATCATTGATAGTACCTTCTAAAAGTTGTCATTAAGGTACCTTCTGAACTTATCTTTACTTGTATATTACAAAAATGCTATTTTTAGTGTATTAACTCTAACTAATAATGACAAAATTGGAATATACTAATAATGGCATATACGGAAGATAAAACGAATGATAACTTTGATATGTACCAATAATCACAGATTTAGAATAACTAATGTGTACTAATAATCACAGCTTTACAATATTTTAATAATGATATGTTTAGAAGGTTACATTAATGATAACGTTAATGTGTAGTAATAATGACACGTTTGAAATATATTAATAATGCAAGGTTTAGAAAATACTAATAATAGCATAGTAGATGTTGCTATTAATGATAACTATAATACTATAACTATAACTATAATACTATAATTATAACTATAATACTATAACTATAATACTATAAAACTATAATAATAATTAGTTTTGAATATACTAACAATGACATGTTTAGAAGACACTACTAATGATAACTCTAATATGTACTAATAATGACAAGTTTAGAATAATGATAAACTCGGAACATATTATTATTACCTAGTAATGATAACTTTAATGTACAGTATACCGAAGAAGATATGTTTAGTATTTACTATAAAGTTTAGTAAGATATGTTTAGTATTTACTATTAGTATTTATTTAGAAGATATGTTTAGTATTTACTATAAAGTTTAGTATAAAGTTTCGAATTTACGAAACCACTTAAGAAAGTATTGTTAGTGATAACTAATGTGTACTAATAATGACGGTTTAGAACATAAAATTGACAAGCTTTAATACACCAATAATGACAAATTCAGAATATACTAGGATAGACAAGTTTAAAAGATACTGTTAAAGATAACTTTAATGTGTAGATTATACAAGTGTGGATTATGCTAATAACGATAAGTTTAGAAGGTTCTATTAATGATAACTTTATTTTGTACTAATAAAGACAAGTTTAGAACATAAGTTTACAAGGTTTAATGATAACAAGGTTTACAAAGTTTAATGGTAAGTTTAATGTGTATTAATAAAGACAAGTTTAAGGTGTACTAATAATTACAAGTTTAGAATATAATAATGACGATTTTAGAATATACTAATAATGATAAGTTTAGAATATACTAATAATAATAAGTTTGGAATATACTAATAATGAAAGTTGAATATCCGAAAAATGACAAAATTATAATGACAATTTTAAAGGCACTATTGATTATAACTTTAATGTGTACTAATAATCACAGGTTTACAATATTTTAATAATGACATGTTTAGAAGGTTACATTAATGATAACGTTAATGTGTAGTAATGATACCACGTTTAGAAAATACTAATAATAGCATAGTAGAAGTTGCTATTAAAGATAACTAATTATTCAAAACTAATTATTAATTAGTTTTGAATAATTAGTTTTGAATATGACAATGACATGTTTAGAAGACAATACTAATGATAACTTTAATATGCACCACTACTCAAATGTTTAGAATATACTAATAATAAGTTTAGGATAATGATAAACTCGGAATATATTATATTATCAAGTTATATACAAGGTCCTAGTAATGATAACTTCAATGTATACTAATCAAATTCACAATATTATACTAATAGTGATGTTTCGAATTTACGAACAATGACAACTTAAGAAAGTATTGTCAGTGATAACTAATGTGTACTAATAATGAGGGTTTAGAATAAGCTTTAATGGGTACTAATAATGACAAGTGTTGAATATACCAATAATGACAAATTTAGAATATGCTAATAATGTCAGGTTTAGAATATACTTGTAACAAGTTTAGAATACACCAATAATAACAAATTTAGAAGGTATTATTAATGAAAAATTTAGTATGTACCAATAATAACGAGCTCAGAATATACTAAGAATCACAAGTTTAGAATAATGACAATTAGAATATACTAATGATAAGCATAGAAGATAATATTTATGATAACTTTAATGTGTAAAAGTTTAGAATATATTGATAATGGCAAGTTTAGAAATGACTATAAATGACAACTTTAGAATGTTTTATATATGATAACTATAATTTGTACTAATAATGACAAGTTTAGAACGTACTAATAATGACAAACTTAGAATGTATTATAAATAAAAACTTTAATGTCTTCTAATAACCAATGTTTGGTATATACTAATAATGGCTAATATGTACTAATTATCACATGTTTACAATATTGTAGTAATTTAAAGTTTAAAAGGTTATATCAATGATAATGTTAATGTGTAGCAATAATGACACGTTCGAATTATATTAATAATGCATAGTTTAGTAAACACTAATAATAGCATGATTAGAAGTTACTATTAATGATAACTATAATACGTACTAACAATGATTAGTTTTGAAAAAAAAGCTAATAATGTCATGTTAAGGAGCCAGTAATAATGATAACTTTAACTCACATTTTTAGAATATACTAATAATGACAAGTTTTAAATAATTATAAACTTTGGAATATTGCCAAGTTTAGAATATACTAATAATGATAAGCTTACAAGGTCCTAATAATGATAACTTTAATGTGTAGTAATAAGGACAAGTTTACAATAATAAAGAAGATATGATAGTATTAACTAATACTGATATGTTTCGAATATACGAACAATGACAAATCTAAAAAAGTATTGTTAATAATAAATTCAATGTGTACTAATAATGATGTTTTAGAACATACAAATATTGACAAGCTTTAATGTGTACTAATGACAAGTGTAGAATATACTAATAATGACAAATTTAGAATATACTAATAATGTTAGAATATATATATAATAAGTATAGAATAATGATAAGTATAGATAATGATAAGTATAATAAGTATAGAATAATGATAAACTTTGGAATATATTAGTATTGCCAAGTTTAGAATATACTAATAATGATAAGTTCTTAAGGTCCTAATAATTATAAATTACATGTGTACTAATAACGACAAGTTTAGAATACCAAAGAAAATATGTTTAGTATATACTAATACTGATATGTTTCGAATATAAGAACAATGGCAACTTTAGAAAATATTGTTAATGATAACTTTAATGTGTACAAATAATTGGGGTTTAGAACATACAAATATTGACAAGCTTTAATGTGTACTAATAATGACTAGTGTCACGAATCTAGGCTCCGTATTTGAGTTGATACGTCGAATCGAGACTATGATTCGAGTAGTTCCTACAATCCAGAATTTTAGATTCGAACACAGCCTCGTTTTTGGATATTCCTTCTCTACACGGGGATAAGTAAAGACGGTAACGGAACAACAATGAATAATATTTGAGCACAGTACAAAATATAAAAATATCTCTTACCAAAAATGGAGAGTGAGTACAGGGAGCGGCGCTGGAACGAGAGTGGGCCTAAGGACCACCGCTCCCTTTCTTATATACACAGGCCGCGTGACACCGGTGCCATGGCACAGGTGCCGACATGTAATTTAATTAACTTATCTTATTTCTACTTGCCCAACTTCACATCTATCATCATCTTTCTTTATTTTCTGTGTGGAGAGGGCTCACAAAAGTTTCTACCTAAATCTTAATTCTACACAACACTGTGAGCAGATATATATTGGCTCTACGTTGTCGTCTGGGTTTGGCGAGCGTGCCCCTTAACCTCGGTCGGTGGGGGCACCGGTTTTCGTATTCCTCCGCTGCAGGTCCATTGGCACCTTCGCGCGCACTTCTAGTTGCTAACGTCTTTGCGCACAAGGGGACTATTGTTTCTTTTGGATCCGGGATCCTTCGCTACAGGTCCGTGAGTACCCTTATGCTCATTAATCACCGTAGGAGGGTCACACTTGCACAATGGTTCGTTGTTTATGTTGCGTCATTAATACCATAATCTTAATATGTCATTATTAGTACACATTAAAGTTTTTATAAGAAGTACCTAAAAGTGTCATTAATCGTATATTCTAAACTTGTCATTACTAGAACATATTAAAGTTATCATTGATAATTCCTTTTCAACTTGTCATTATTAGTATAATTCAAACATTAATTAGTAATCATTATTAGTGTATTCTAAACTTGTTATTATTAGTCATTATTCAAAAACTCTAAACTTTTCCTTATTAGTACACATTAAAGTTTCAATTAAATATGACATTATGACACATTAAACTTGTAATCATTAGTATATTCTAAACTTTCTTTAGTAGTACACGTTAAAGATATTGCTGAGAGAATCTTAATCTTATCAGTATCAATATACATTAAAGTTATCATTACTATTATATTCTAATCTTGACATTATTACAACACAATAAAATGATCAAAAGTACCGATTATTACCACATTCTAAATTTGACATTATTTGTGCAAATAAAATTTATCATTAATCGCACACTTGTTATTATTAGTAAACAATGAAGTTATCATAAATATTACCTTCTAAACTTGTCATCATTAGTATATTCTAAACATGTCATTATTAGTATATTCTAATAATTATTCTAAATAGTATTCTAAATACTATCTTCTAAATCTGTCATTATTATAGTGTTCTAAACTTGTCATTATAAGATATCATTAATAGTACCCTTTAAACCTGTCCCCATTAGTGTTCTATACTTTTCATTTTTAGTACACATTAAAGTTATCATTAATAGTACTTTCTAGACTTCTCATTATACATGTCAATATTGGTATATTCTAAATGTGTCATCAACTTCTCATTATTAGTATGTTCTAAACTTGTCATTATTAGTTCATACCAAATTTATCATTAATAGGACGTTATCATTAGTATATTCTAAGTCTGGCAATTTTAGTATATGTTAATGTTGTCAGTATCATATTATAATTCAAACTAGTATATTCTGAACATATTATTATTAGTATATTCAAAACTCGTTGTTATTATTAGTAAACTTAGCATTAATAGTATATCCTAATTATTATTATTAGTATATACCAAATTTGCCATTATTAGTACACATTAAATTTATCATTAAAAGTACCTTCTAATCTTGTTTTTATTAGTACATTCGAAACTTAACATTATTAGTATGTTGTAAACTTATCATTAGTAAAAAATAAAGTAATTAGTAGTACCTTCTAAACTCGTCATTATTAGTTAATTTTGTAGTATCTTCTAAACCTGTCATTGTAAACTTGTCATTGTAAGTACACATCAAAGATATCATTAATAGTACCTTTTAAACTTGTCATCATTAGAATGTTTAATACTTTTCATTATTAGGACACATTAAAGTTATCATTAATAGTACTTTCTAAACTTCTGTATATTCTAAACATGTCTTCATTGGTATATTCTAAACTTGTCATTAATACTTCATATCAATTTTATCATTAATAGGACGTTCTAAAGTTATCATTATTAGTATATTCTAAACTTGGCAATATTAGTATATGTTAAAGTTTAAACTAGTATATTCTAAACATTCTAAACTTGTCATTATTATTATGTTCTAAACTTATCAATAGTAAAAATTAAAGTCATTAATAGTACCTTCCAAACTTATCACTAACAGTATTCTAAAGATGTCGTTATCAGTATATTCAAAACTCATTATTAATAATCTTTTAATATATTCTTCTAATATATTCTTCTAATATATATAATAGTATATTCTAATATATTCAAAACTCATTATTAATGGTATCTTCTAATCTTTTCATTATTACTATATTCCAGGTTTGACATTATTAGTACACATTAAATCTATCATTAATAGTACCTACTCATCTTGTTTATATTAGTATTTTCTAAACCTAAACTTATTTTTAATGAAAATTAAAGTCGTTAATAGTAGCTTCTACACTAATCAATATAAGTACCCTTTTAACTTTTAATTATTAGTATATTCTAAACTTGTCAATATTATTACACATTAAATTTATCATTATCGTTAAAAAATTGTCACTGCTAAAATATATTCTAAACTTGTTTTTATTAGTATACATTAAAGTTATCATTAACAGTCGTCATAAGAATATTCTATATTAGTCATTATTAGTACACGATCAAGATATAAATTGTATTTTCACACCCTTCATTAATAGTATATTCTAAAATTCTCATTATTAGTACGCATTAATGGTATCTTTAAAAATACATTCTAATCTTGTTTTTATTGTTATATTCTAAACTTGTATATTCTATTTTTTTCAATATCGCTTCTTATAGTACCTTCTGAATTTTCTTTGTATATTCTAAACTTGTCATTATTAGTTCATATTAATGTTATTAGTACCTTCTAAATTTATTATTATTAGTATATTCTAAATCCATTATTAGCACATATTATAGTTAACAATTATAGTAACATCTCAACTTGTTATTATTAGTATATTCTAAACTTAACAGTACCTTCTAAACTTCTTATTATTGCGTGCCATTATAGTAAACATTAAAGATATCATTTAATAGGATCTTTTAAAATGATAGTTATTGCTATATTTTAAACATGTAAATATTAGTTTACTTGTCATTATTTTTTATTCCTAATTTTTTATTATTTGTATATTATAAACTCTACAGTATTAGTACACTCTAAAGTTATCATTAATAGTACTTTCTAAACTTGTCATTACTAGTATATTCTAAACTTTAAGGTTATCATTAATAGTTCTTTATAAAATTGTCATTTACAGTATATTCTAGCCATCTCATTATTGGTACACATTAAAGTTACCATTAATAGTACCTACCCGGCCTTTATTTGTTTATCCTAAACTTAATATTAGTATACTCTAAATATGTCATTATTAGTTCACTTTAAAGTTACTATTATATATATTTGTTCTGTATATATATATATATATATATATATATATATATATATATATATATTTGTAGTTTTTTATTTGTTTGTATTTATTAATATAACATTAACGTAATCATTGATAATATTTTCCAAACTTTTCATTATTAGCGCATTCTAAAGTTGTCAATGATAGTGCCTTCTAAATTTCTCATTATTACTATATTCTAAACTTGTCACTATTAGTACACATTAAAGATCTCAATAGTACCTTCTAAAATTGTTATCATTACCATATTCTAAACTTTTTATCATTAGTACACATTAAATTCATTAGAGTGCATTCTAAACTTGTCTTTATTAGTGTATTACAAACTTACTTATTATTAGTACAAATTAAATTTGTCTTGAACACTCTTTAAACTTGTAATTATTGGTACATTCTAATCTTTCCATTATTAGTACACATACCTGTACCTTCTAAACCTCTGATTATTAGTACACATTAAATTTATTATTAATAATAAACTTTGCATTATTAATATATCTTTAAAACAAGTCATTATTAGTATATTACAAACTTGCCATTATTAGTATCTTTTAATCTTTCCATTATTAGTACACATAAAAGTTATCATTAACCTTGCATTATAAGTATATTGTAAACTTGTCACATTAAAGCTATTATTGATAATACCTTCTAAACTTGTACATGTTATTCTTAGTATATTCTAAACTTGTTACTAATAGTGCATATTAAAGTTATCATTATCATATCATTACTAGTATTTTGTAAAGTTTTCACTATTAGTACTCATTTAAGTAATCATTAGTATACATTAAAGATTTTATTAATAGTACCTGTTAAACACTATCCGTTTTTTGTCAATTTTCCATGATGTTATAAATCAATTTTTCATTAACATGTAAACTTAGTATATTCTAAACTTGTTACTAATAGTGCATATTAAAGTTATCATTATCATATCATTACTAGTATTTTGTAAACTTTTCACTATTAGTACTCATGTAAGTAATCATTAGTACACATTAAAATTTTTATTAATAGTACCTGTTAAACACTATCCGTTTTTTGTCAATTTTCCATGATGTTATAAATCAATTTTTCATTAACATGTAAACTTGTCATATTCTAAACTTTTCATTATCATTTCACATAGATTTATCTCTAATAGTGCTTTCGAAACTTCACATTAATAGAATATACTAAACTTACCACTATTAGTAGACATTAAAGTTATCCTTAATAGTACCTTCTAAACTTGGCATTATTAGTATATTCTAAGCTTGTCTTTATGAGTACAAGTTAACGTTATTAATTATAGTACCTTTTAAACTTACCCTTATTAGTAAATAGTACTTTGTTTATGTTAGTACACATTAAAGTTATCATTAATAGTGCTTTCTAAAAGTTGTCATTAAGGTACCTTCTGAACCTATCTTTTATATATTACAAAAATGCTATTTTTAGTGTATTCCAAATTTGTCATTATTACCACATTAGCACATATTAAATCTAACCGTAATATTACAAAATTGTCATTACCAGCATATTCTAAAGTTGTCATTATTAGTGCACATTAAAGTTATCATGTAATAGTACCTTCTAAACTTGTCATTATTAGTATATTCGAAACACGTTAAAATTATCATTAATAATACCTTCTAAACTTGTCATAATTAGAATATTATTAGTAATGACATGTTTAGAAGGTTACATTAAGGATAACGTTAATGTGTAGTAATAATGACACGTTTAAAATATACTATTAATGCAAGGTTTAGAAAATACTAACAATAGCATAGTAGAAGTTGCTATTAATGATAACTATAATTTATCATTATTCTAAACTTGTCATTAGTGGTATATTCTAAACTTGTGAGTATACATGTTAAAGTTACCAATTTATCAGTGTCTTCTAAACATGATATTGTTAGGTTATTCAAAACTATTATATTTATCATTAATAGCAACTTCTGATATTGCTATTTCGAGAATTTTCTAAACTTTGCATTATTAATATGATTCAAACGTGTCATTATTACTACACATTAATATAACCTCCAAAACTTGTCATTATTACAAAATTGTAAACTTGTGATTATTGGTACACATTAAAGTTATCATTAAAAGTGCCTTTAAACTTTTCAATATTAGTATTTTTCAAACATTAGTTATTAGAGGACATCAAAGTTTTCATTTATAGTACATTCTAAATTTGTCATTAGTACGTTCTGGTCATTATTAGTACAAATTAAAGTTATGATATATATTACCTTCTAAAGTTGTCATTAGTAATTTCTAAAATTAACATGTTCGAAACATATACTTATTAATACACATTAAAGTTATCATTAATAGTACCTTGTAAACTTATATGTACTAATAATAGTACAAAATGAAGTTATCATTACTAGAACCTTCTAAACTTATCATTATTAGTATATTCCACACTTGTCATTATTTCTACACGTCAAAGTTATCTTGAGGAGTATCTTCTAAACCTGTCAATCTTAGTAGATTCTAAACTTTTAATTGTATATACATTCTAAACCTGTGGTTATTAGTGCATTTCTTCTATACATGTCGTTATTAGTATATTCTAATTTTGTCATTATTAGGACACCTTGATTCGTTATTGTTGGTATATTATAAAATATTCATTATTAGTACACATTATACATATCAATCATAACACCTTCCAAACTTGTCAGTATTAGTGTATTCTAAACTTTTCTTTATTTTTATAATATAAACTTGTCGTTATTGATACATATTAAAACTATTATTAGTAGTATCTCCTAAACTTGTATTATTAGTACACGTTAACAGTACCTTCTAAACATCATTATTAGTATATTCTAAACTTGTCATTATCAGTACACATTAACGTTATTATCATTAGTATAGTATAAACTTGCCATATTAGTACACATTAAATTAATCATTAATAGTATATTCTAAAATTGTCATTATCAGTATATTCTTAACTTGTCATTATTAGTACACATTAAAGTAATCATTAGAAATACCTTCTAAACTTTTCATTATTAGTACATGTTAAAACTATTAGGACCTCGTATACTTATCATTATTGGTATATTCTAAACTTGGCAAAACTAATATATTCCAAAGTTTATCATTTTTCTAAACTTGTCATTATTGCTATATTCTAAACTTGTGAGTATTAGTACATGTTAAAGTAGTAGTGTTAGTTTATTCAAAACAAAACATTGATATTTTCTAAACTTTGCATTATTAATATAATTCAAACGTGTCATTACACATTAACGTTATCATTAATATAACCTTCTAAACATGTCATTTGTTGCTGTTTTTTAACTTTTCTTTATTAGTATTTTATAAACTTGTCAATGTCCATACATATTAAAGCTATTAGTAGTAGTATCTTCTAAACTTGTCATTATTTGTATAGTCTAGTATTATTAGTACACGTTAACAGTACCTTCTACCTTAACAGTAACTTGACATCATTAGTATATTATAAACATGTAGGTAATCATTAATAGTATATTCTAAATTTGTCATTATTACTATATTCTAAACTTGTCATTGTTAGTAGACATTAAAGTTATCATTAAAAATACCTTCCTAATTTTTCATTATTTGGATATTGTAAACCTCTTCTTAAAATTATCGTTCTTAAAATATTCTAACCTTGTCATCAATAGTACATTTTAAATTTGTGATTTGTGATTAAATTTGTGATTTGTACAAATTAATATATCATTAGTAGATCCGTCTAAGTCTGTCATTTAGTACATTCTAAACTTCTCCTTATTAGTACTTTAAAGTTATAATTGATCGTACCTTCTAAACTTCTCATTATTAGTATATTCTAAACATGTTATTAGTGCTCATTAAAGTCATCATTAATAGTAACTTCTAAACATGACATTATTTATTCATAGAACGGTCTAAATTTGTCATTATTAGTATGTTCTAAACTTGTCCTTATTTGTTCATATTAAAGTTATATCTGATAGCACCTTCTAAACTTATAATTGTGAGTATATTCTTAATTATTAATAAACATTAAAGTTACTATTAGTAGTACCTTTTAAATTTGTCATTATTAGGACACATTAAAATTGTCCTTAATGGTACATTGTAAGCTTGTCATTATTAGTATATTCTAATCACGTAGACACTAAAGTTATCATCAATACTGCATTCTAAACTTCTCATTTTAATGTTAGCAGTACTTGCCATTGTTAGTATATTCTAAACTTTTCATTATTATTACACATTAAAGTTTTCATTAATAGTACTTTCTAAACTTCTCAATGTAGGTATATTCTAAACATGCCATTATTAGTATATTATAACTTGTCATTTTTAGAATACCTTATAGCTATCAGTAATAGTTCCTTCTAAACCAGTTACTATTTGTATATTCTAAACTTATCATAATTAGTAGACAGGAAATTTTCATTTTTAAAAAGTTGCTATTATCGTTATATGATCAACTTTCATTAATAAAACGAATTAAAGTTTTTTTATTAGTACCTTCTAAACTTATCACTATTGGTATATTCTAAAATTCTCATTATTAGCACTCATTAACAGTGCCTTCAGAACCTATATATTAGTATATTCTAAGCTTGTCATTTTTAGAACACATTAGATTCATCACTAATAGTACCTTCTAAACTTGTAATTATTATTTTATTATAGTTAACAGTTATAGTAACTTCTCAACTTGATATTATTAGCATATTCTAAACTTTAATTATTAGTACACATGAAAGTTTTCATTAACAGTACTTTCTAAACTTCTCATTATTACGTGTCATTATTTGTACATATTTAAGTTATCATTAATAGGATCCTTTAAACTTATCATTATTGCTATATTTTAAACATGTGAGTATTACATTCTTCTAAACTTTTCATTATCTTTTATTCTAAACGTTTTATTACTTGTATTTCATTAACAGTACCTTCTAAACTTATCATTATTACGTGCCATTATTAATTCATATATAAGTTATCATTAATAGGATCTTTTCAGTTTATGATTATTGCTATATCTTAAACATGTCGATATTAGATTCAGTTATCATTAATAGTACCTTTTAAACTTGTCCTTATTAGTATATTCTAAACATGTGATTATGAGTACATATTAGAGTTATCATTAATAGTACGTTCATATTCTAAGCTTGTCACTATTAGAGTTATCATTAATAGTACTTTCATATTCTAAGCTTGTCATTAATAGAATATTCTTTAAATTTCATTATTAGTATATTTTAAAATTGTCATTAATAGTACAATTAAAATTATCATTAATAGTATCCTTAATCTGATCATTATTAGTATGTTCTATAATTATCATTATTAGTATTAGTTATCATCAACAGTATCTTGTAAACTTATTATTAGTATGTTCCATATACATTAAACTTACCATTAACAGTACTTTCTAAACTTGTCATTATTAGTATATTACAAACTTACCCATAATAGTATATTCTCAACTTTCATAATTAGTACACATTATAAGTAGCTTCCAAACTTGTATAAACTTGTATATTCTATAGTTGTCACTCTTACTACATAGTTAAGTTATTATATTATATAATAGTATATTCTCAACTTTCATAATTAGTACACATTATAAGTAGCTTCCAAACGTGTATAAACTTGTATATTCTATAGTTGTCACTCTTACTACATATTTAAGTTATTATTAAAAGAATCTTCTGATCTTGTCGTTATTGGTATATCCTAAACTTGTCATTAATAGCACTCGTTAATACCATAATCTTAACTTGTCATTAAATTTTTTATTAGTTGTACCTAAAAAAGTGTCATTAATCGTATATTTTAAACTTATCATTACTAGAACATATTAAAGTTATCATTGATAATTCCTTTTCAACTTGTCATTATTAGTATAATTCAAACATTAATTAGTAATCATTATTAGTGCATTCTAAACCTGTTATTGTTAGTCACTATTCAAAAACTCTAAACTTTTCATTATTAGTACACATTAAAGTTTCAATTAATTGTACCTTTTGAATATGACATTATGACACATTAAACTTGTCATAATGTCATTATTCTAAACTTTCTTTAATCGTACATGTTAAAGATATTGCTAAGGGAATATTTTAATCTTGTCAATATCAATATACATTAAAATTATTATTACTATTATATTCTAATCTTGACAACACAATAAAGTCATTAAAAGTACCGATTATTACCACATTCTAAATTTGTCATTATTTGTGCAAATAAAATTTATCATTAATCGCACACTTCTAAATTTGTTGTTATTAGCAAACTTTGGGGTTTTCACAAATATTACCTTCTAAACTTGTCATCATTAGTATATTCTAAACATGCCATTATTAGTATATTCTAATAATTCTTAGTATATTCTAAACTCGTCAATATTAATCAACATTAATAGTATCTTCTAAACCTGTCATTACTAGAATATTCTAATTATTTCGTTATTAGTACACATCTAAACTTGTCATTATTAGTATGTTGAAAACTTGTCATAATATATCATATGAAATTTATCATTAATAGGACGTTATCATTAGTATATTATAAGCCTAGCAATATGCTAAAGTTGCCATTATTCTAACTTTGTCATTATCATAATTTAAACTAGTATATTCTAAACATGTCATTAATAGTATATTCAACTTTCATATTTTCTAATATTTGTGATCAGTATCCTCTACAATTGCCATTATTAGTGCATATTAAAGTTATCATTAATAGTACCTTCTAAACTTATCGATATTAGTATATTCTAAACATGTGATTATGAGTACATATTAGAGTTATCCTTAATAGTACTTTCTCAACATGTACTTGCATATTCTAACGTTGCCACTATTGGTACACTTTAAATTTATCATTAATAAAATATTCTAAAATTTCATTATTAGTATATTCTAAACTTGTCATTAATAGTATACTTTAAAGTTCTCATTAATAGTATCTTTAATATGATCATTATTAGCATGTTCTATAATCTTCTATAATCTTCTAAACCTGGCATTATTAGTGAAAATTAAAGTTATTAATAGTACCTTATACACTAATCATTAACAGTATCCTTTTAACTTGTAATTATTAGTATATTCTAAACTTATTATTATTATTACTTTATTACACATTAAAGTTATCATTATTAGTATTTACTAAACCTGGCATTATTAGTGTGTTCTAAACTTATTATTAGTGAAAATTAAAGTTATTGAGTATCTTATACACTAATCATTAACAGTATCCTTTTAACTTGTAATTATTAGTATATTCTAAACTTATTACAAATTAAAGTTATCATTATCGTTAAAAACTTATCACTACTAAACTTTAATCTGCACTAATAAAAACAACTTTAGAATATATATTCCAAACTTGTTTTTATTAGTACACATTTAAGTTATCATTAATAGTTCCTTTTCAACATGTCGTTATAGGTATCTTCTATATTTGTCATTATTAGTACACAATAAATATATTAATTGTATTTTCACACTCTTTTAGAATATACTAATGTATATTCTAAAATTCTCATGATTACTACACATTAATGTTATCTTTAAAAATACCTTCTAATCTTGTTTTTGTTGTCAGTATTAGTATATTCTAATTTTTTTCATTATTAATCCTAGATTTTCTTTATATATTCTAAACTTGTCATTATTAGTTCATATTAACGTTATCATTATTAGTACCTTCTAAACTTATTATTATTAGTATATTCTAAATTCTTAATTCTTTCCATTATTAGTAGTTATACATGTTCCTTCTAAACCTCTTTTTTATTAGTATATTGTAAACTTCTGATTATTATTACACATTAAAGTTCTTATCAATAATACCTTCTAAACTTGTCAAAGTTAAATGCATTATCAATACATCTTTTAAACTAGTCATTATTAGTATATTACAAACTTGCCATTATTAGTATCTTTTAAGTTTCCATTATTAGTACACATAAAAGTTATCATTAACTGTGCCTTGCATTATCAGTATATTGTAAACTTGTCACATTAAAGCTTCCACCTAAAAATGTACCCACTATTATGTTTTTCTGAAGATTTGTAACGATTATTCGAGTGCCATTACACAACTTGGGTGGAATTATATTCCTCATAATCATAAGAACACTACAAATTTTAACTTTTAACTCATGTAGAGGAAGCGATGGTGAATTTAGCGCATTATAGACGGATGCCTGAATGTCCATGTTATCTTCAACGGCGGTGTCCACGCTAATATACACCACCTGTTTTTCTTGTGCTCTCTTTTCCGCTCTTAGCTTTTTTGGCTGCCAATTCTTTGTCCTTCTTAATTTTTCGTTCTTCTTATTTTTTTTTCTTTATTTTTTCGTTCTTCTCTTTGCTTCGCCTTCTCCTTAGCTTCCCGAAGCATGTTAAGTTTTCTTTGATTTAATGATTTTTCTCGCACTTTTTTGATGGCGTACTTGTTACCCCGTTTGGCACGTTGAGACCTATGAAATGCCCTGTCAAGATAGTTCATCTAATCATTTCTATGATCAGGTTTTCCATCGTTTTTTACAAACTCCCCATATCCAGCAAAGTAGTGTTGCATAAATTTCTCAGTAGCTCTTTTTTCGATATTTTCTAGGAATAATTCTAACTTGTCAAACATTTCTTCGGAATATTGGAAATCGTCAACTCCCGCAATGCTTTATTAAAAGCAAGTACCTTTCTGTGAAACTCTCGAATAGATAACTTGGTACAATGAACTTTAACATCCCGAAGCATGTTAAGTTTTTTTTTATTTAATGATTTTTCTCGCATTTTTTTTATGGCGTACTTGTTACCCCGTTTGGCACGTTGAGACCTATGAAATGCCCTGTCAAGTACTATACATTAAACTTACCCTTAATAGTACTTTCTAAACTTGTCATTATTAGTATATTATAAACTTACCCATAATAGTATATTCTCAACTTTCATAAATAGTACATATTAAAAGTTATCATTAACTGTACCTGTATGATTAGCTGTTATTAATAATACCTTCTAAAGTTGACATATTTGTATATTACAAAATTGCCATTACTAGCATATTCTAAATTTGTCATTATTAGTATATTATAAACTTATTACTAGTACACATTAAAGTTATCATTAATAATACCTTCTAAACTTGTCATAATTAGAATATTATAAATTTCTCCTTATTAATACACATTATGATATTCTATAGTTGTTATTGTTAGTATGTTAGTATTAGTACAAATCAAATTATTCAATATTAGTATATATCAAAGATATTTAATAGAACCTTCTAAAAATTTTATTATAAATATCATTTTCTAAAATATTGATTATTGGTACACATTGTATATATCATTAATAGTACTATCGACAATATTCATTATTAATATATTCTAAACTTCTCCTATTAAAGTTATCATCAATAGTTCCGACTGAACATGTTATTCTTAGTATATGCTAAACTTGTTACTATTAGTACATATTAAAGTTATCATTAAAAGTATATTCTAAACATGTCATAAGTATTTTGTAAATTTTTCACTATCAGTACTCATTAAAGTAATTATTAGTATACATTAAAGATTTTACTAATAGTACCTGCTAAACGCTATACGTTTTTTCTAAATTTCCCATTTTATTATAAATTAATTTTTTCATTAACATGTAAACTTGTCATATTCTAAACTTTTCATTATCATTTCACATAGATTTTATCTTTAATAGTGCTTATCAAACTTGTCATTATTTTTATATTCTAAACTTCTCATTAATAGTATATACTAAACTTATCACTATTAATAAACATTAAAGTTATCCTTAATAGTACCTTCTAAACTTGGCATTATTAGTATATTCTTAGCTTGTCGTTATTAGTACAAGTTAACGTTATCAATTATAGTACCTTCTAAACTTACCCTTATTAGTATATAAGACTGTTTATATTATTACACATTAAAGTTATCATTGAGGTACCTTCTGAACTTATCTTTACTTGTATATTACAAAAATGCTATTTTTAGTGTATTAACTCTAACTAATAATGACACAATTGGAATATACTAATAATGGCATATACGGAAGATAAAACGAATGATAACTTTAATATGTACCAATAATCACAGATTTAGAATAACTAATGTGTACTAATAATCACAGCTTTACAATATTTTAATAATGATATGTTTAGAAGGTTACATTAATGATAACGTTAATGTGTAGTAATAATGTCACGTTTGAAATATATCAATAATGCAAGGTTTAGAAAATACTAATAATAGTATAGTAGATGTTGCTATTAATGATAACTATAATACTATAACTATAACTATAATACTATAACTATAATACTATAAAACTATAATAATAATTAGTTTTGAATATACTAACAATGACATGTTTAGAAGACACTACTAATGATAACTCTAATATGTACTAATATACTAATAATGACAAGTTTAGAATAATGATATACTCGGAACATATTATTATTACCTAGTAATGATAACTTTAATGTAAGATATGTTTAGTATTTATTATTTTAGTATTTATTTAGAAGATATGTTTAGTATTTACTATAAAGTTTAGTATAAAGTTTCGAATATGCGAAACCACTTAAGAAAGTATTGTTAGTGATAACTAATGTGTACTAATAATGACGGTTTAGAACATAAAATTGACAAGCTTTAATACACCAATAATGACAAATTCAGAATATACTAGGATAGACAAGTTTAAAAGATACTGTTAAAGATAACTTTGGATCAGTTACATTAAGGCAATACAAGAGACAGTTGACTCAACGTGTAAAGAAACTTTATGAGCTGTACTTTGGATGCAAAGTGGGTGACCAGGAAAAAAGCTGGGCACCTCACATATGTTGTGTCAGGTGTACAAGTTCCCTTTCTGCCTGGGTGAAAGGCAAAGGGACTGGCCTCATGTTTGGCGTACCAATGGTCTGGAGGGAGCCAAAGGACCACTCAACAGATTGCTACTTCTGCTTAACGGATATTAAAGGTGGGTGTTCAGTGTTTATTTTTTACTGTTTTTATATATATTTTCAAGAGATGTATCAATAAAAAAGATCGAAATACATAATAAGTTGCACTTCCACTATTTTTGCACGTGATCACAACCAATAGTATCCATTTTTAGTCTGATTTTATTTTCCTGCAGGTCGCAACAGAAAAGGCAAGAAATCTATCGTGTATCCAGATCTTCAGTCTGCTATTCGCCCAGTTCTACATTCAAGTGATATTCCTGTACCACAGCCGCCCTCTGAACTACCAAGCGATGACACGAGCAACTGAGACGATTCAAAACCTCAAGATGCAACGTATACGACACAACTTGAATCTGATAAGAAACCACACCTCATCACCCAACCAGAACTCAATGATCTAGTTCGTGATCTAACACTTACTAAGCAACAGAGTGAACTCCTGGCCTCACGTTTGCAACAATGGCACCTGTTGGATGAAGAAGCTCGAATTACAGTATTTAGGAAGCGTTCTGCAAATCTACAGGATTTCTTCACTTTGGAAAACAACTTGACTTATTGTAATGATATCAGAGGCCTATTCAGTGCCCTTGAGCTGTCCTATGAACCCAATGAGTGGAGGCTATTCATAGATGGATCCCTTTACAGCATAAAAGCAGTTCTGTTGCACATTGGGAACACCATGCCTTCAGTTCCAGTTGCTTACTCAGTCATTTTAAGAGAGACATATGAGAACCTTGCTTTTATTCTAGACCGCATAAGTTACAAAGAGCATGAGTGGTTAATTTGTGCAGACTTGAAAGTAGTAGCCATACTTAATGGGCTACAAACTGGATACACCAAATTTATGTGCTTTCTTTGCAAGTGGGACAGTAGGGCCAGATCAGAACATTATATACGCTCAGAATGGCCATCTCGGGAATCTATGACGCTTGGATGCCATAATGTAATTCATGAGCCACTAGTTAAGAAGGAGAAAATCATTTTACCACCACTGCATATAAAACTAGGCCTAATGAAGCAATTTACCAAAGCACTGCAACATAACAAGCCATGTTTCCAGTATCTCAAAGGGATCTTCCCTAAAATTAGTGATGCCAAGATTAAAGAGGGTATATTTGTAGGCTCTCAGATTCGCAAGCTTATAAATGATGAGGGCTTTGAGGCGACAATGGATGAACCTGAGCTAGCGGCCTGGCATGCATTCAAAGATGTATGCAAAGGGCTTCTGGGAAAGCACCAAGAGTCCCAGCGAGAGCGTAAATTGGAGAGGCTAATCAAATTCTACCAAGATCTCGGATGCAATATGTCACTGAAGATGCACTTTCTTCATTCTCATCTGTCCTTCTTCCCAGAGAATGCAGCAGATGTGAGTGATGAACATGGAGAGAGGTTCCATCAAGATATAGCGTCAATGGAAAACAGGTACAAGGGAAAATGGAGCCCTGCTATGCTGGCTGACTTCTGTTGGAACCTGAAGCGTGACACGCCTGAGACGTCTTATAAAAGAAGAAGTAAATAATAGATTGTAGGTTAATACATCATATAAAGCTAACAAACATGCCGATTCATTATATATTAATTAAATAAATACAATGAAGACATTTAATCTGACTTTGGGAGCAAAATACATTTATGAAACCTTGGAAATCTCTATTAATTGCATAATTATTAAAACAGCGATTTACAAAAAATTGTGACGTGGCATGAAATTTTTATTATCAAATTTGAATTCAGCACACTGAACTTCATAATAAAACGCAAATGAGAACTATGTTTTTTTCTTAATCCTGAAATTTGTTGGACAGTGTAATCATAAGTTTAGAATATACTAATAATAATAAGTTTAGAATATACTAATAATGAAAGTTGAATATCCGAAAAATGACAAAATTATAATGACAATTTTAAAGGCACTATTGATTATAACTTTAATGTTTACAATATTTTAATAATGACATGTTTAGAAGGTTACATTAATGATAACGTTAATGTGTAGTAATAATAACACTTTTGAAATATATTAGTAATGCAAGGTTTAGAAAATACTAATAATAGCATAGTAGAAGTTGCTATTAAAGAAAACTACAATACGTACTAATAATTAGTTTTGAATAATTAGTTTTGAATATGACAATGACATGTTTAAAAGACAATACTAATGATAACTTTAATATGCACCACTACTCAAATGTTTAGAATATACTAATAATAACAAGTTTAGGATAATGATAAACTCGGAATATATTATATTATCAAGTTATATACAAGGTCCTAGTAATGATAACTTCAATGTATACTAATAAAATTCACAATATCATACTAATAGTGATGTTTCGAATTTACGAACAATGACAACTTAAGAAAGTATTGTCAGTGATAACTAATGTGTACTAATAATGAGGGTTTAGAATAAGCTTTAATGGGTACTAATAATGACAAGTGTTGAATATACCAATAATGACAAATTTAGAATATGCTAATAATGTCAGGTTTAGAATATACTTGTAACAAGTTTAGAATACACAAATAATAACAAATTTAGAAGGTATTATTAATGAAAAATTTAGTATGTACCAATAATAACGAGCTCAGAATATACTAAGAATCACAAGTTTAGAATAATGACAATTAGAATATACTAATGATAAGCATAGAAGATAATATTTATGACAACTTTAATGTGTAAAAGTTTAGAATATATTGATAATGGCAAGTTTAGAAATGACTATAAATGACAACTTTAGAATGTTCTATATATGATAACTATAATTTGTACTAATAATGACAAGTTTAGAACGTACTAATAATGACAAACTTAGAATGTATTATAAATAAAAACTTTAATGTCTTCTAATAACATGTTTACAATATTGTAGTAATTTAAAATTTAAACGGTTATTAATGATAATGTTAATGTGTATCAATAATGACACGTTCGAATTATATTAATAATGCATAGTTTAGTAAACACTAATAATAGCATGATTAGAAGTTACTATTAATGATAACTATAATACGTACTAATAATGATTAGTTTTGAAAAAAGCTAACAATATCATGTTAAGCAGCCAGTAATAATGATAACTTTAACTCACATTTTTAGAATATACTAATATGGCAAGTTTTAAATAATTATAAACTTTGGAATATTGCCAAGTTTAGAATATACTAATAATTATAAGCTTACAAGGTCCTAATAATGATAACTTTAATGTGTAGTAATAAGGACAAGTTTACAATAATAAAGAAGATATGATAGTATTAACTAACACTGATATGTTTCGAATATACGAACAATGACAAATCTAAAAAAGTATTGTTAATGATAATTTTAATGTGTACTAATAATGATGGTTTAGAACATACAAATATTGACAAGCTTTAATGTTTACTAATGACAAGTGTAGAATATACTAATAATGACAAATTCAGAATATGCTAATAATGTTAGAATATATATATAATAAATATATATATATAAAAAGTATAGAATAATGATAAGTATAGATAATGATAAGTATAATAAGTATAGAATAATGATAACTCTGGAATATATTAGTATTGCCAAGTTTAGAATATACTAATAATGATAAGTTCTTAAGGTCCTAATAATTATAAATTACATGTGTACTAATAACGACAAGTTTAGAATACCAAAGAAAATATGTTTACTAATACTGATATGTTTCGAATATA
Source organism: Oratosquilla oratoria (assembly GCF_046742065.1). NCBI lineage: Eukaryota > Metazoa > Arthropoda > Malacostraca > Stomatopoda > Squillidae > Oratosquilla > Oratosquilla oratoria. The sequence goes on from NW_027467710.1 coordinate 7,674,783, forward strand.
AGAACAATGGCAACTTTAGAAAATATTGTTAATGATAACTTTAATGTGTACTAATAATTAGGGTTTAGAACATAAAAATATTGACAAGCTTTAATGTGTACTAATAATGACTAGTGTAGAATATACTAATAATTTAGAATATGCTAATCATGTCAGGTATATACATGTAATGGCAAGTTTAGATTACACTAATATTTACAAAGTTAGAAGGTATTATTAATGATAAATTTAATGTGAACTAGTAATAGCGAGTTTGTATACGCCCATACACTTGTAAGTATCAGTCAGTCATATGACCCACACACTCCTCCATCTCAACTACCCCAACCACATTCAGCCGGCCGACAATAAGGCGCCAAAGACATCCTGTTCATTTCGCTGACCAATCTGCTGACAAGCACTTCCTGCCGCGCCACCAGTCACCATGTACACACGAACACACGCGATCACACAAATAACCACACAGTAATAAACACATTATTACGTATACTGACGAACCTCCCCTGGATATATATATTATAGTCTGGCTGTCAGACTAAATTATAAACTAATTATGTAAATTAAAATAAGATGTGACGAACTAAATCTCGCTCACATAAACAATTCAGTTATACGAGCGTGGCACCTCACAAAAGGAGTTTCCGGCCTTCTTAAGGCGATGCACGGAGCTCGGAAGGGGAGTCGGTCGATAACTTACAATGTGTACTGTAGTGATAAGGAACATGTGAGACATTATTATTAAATATAAACATTCCTGTGTAGTGACAATAAGTGATTAAAATAGAACTAAGGTGACATATAGTGTTTGATATATTCGCCTACACATCTGGATAGGGACGGGACTACGTACGGACACAAGTTTAGAATATACTAAGAATGACAAATTTAGAATAATGACATGTTTAGAATATACTAATGATAAGCTTAGACTATAATTATTATGATAACTTCACTGTGTACAAGTTTATTATATATTAATCATAAGTTTAGAAATGACTAATAATGACAACTTTAGAAGGTACTATATATTATAACTTTAATTTGTACTAATAATGACAAGTTTAATAATGACAAAGTAAAATATAATATAAATGAAAACTTCCATGTCTTCTAATGATTAATGTTTGGGATATACTAATAATGACAAGGTACTGTTAATGATCATTTTAATGTGTACTAATAACAAACTTGGAATATATAAATATTGACATCACTAGAAAATATTGATATCTTTAATGTGCACTAATAATGACATTTATAATATACTATTAATGATAACTTTAACGTGTACTAATAAAGAGAAGCTTTTAATGATAACTTAAATATGTATTGATAATAACAAGTTTATAATATACAAAAATTGACAAGTGTAGAGGGTACTATTGATAATAAATTGAATGTGTACTAAAATGAGAAATTTAGAAAGGTACTATTAATGATAACTTTAATGTCTAGTTACAAAGACAAGTTTATAAGTTACTATCAATGATAACTTTAATGTGTACTAATAATGACAAGTTTAAAATACAGTAATAATGACACGTTATTAAAAGAATCTTCTGAACTTGTCGTTATTGGTATATCCTTAACTTGTCATTAATAGCACTTGTTAGAATTATCATTAATACCATGATTATTATTAGTGTACATTATTTTTTTTATTAGTTGTCCCTAGAAAGTGTCATTAACCGTATATTTTTAACTTGTCATTACTAGAATATATTAAAGTTATCATTGATAATTCCTTTTTAACTTGTCGTTATTAGTATAATTAAAACATTAATCAGTAGTAATTTTTAGTGTATTCTTAACCTGCTATTGTTATTTATTATTCAAAAACTCTAAAATTTTCTTTATTGGTATACAATAAAGTTTCAATTAATTGTACCCTTTGAATATGACATTATGACACATTGAATATAAATATATTAATTATATTCTAACCTTTCATTAACAGTACTTGTTAAAGAGAATCTTCTAATCTTGTCAATATCAATATACATTAAAGTTATTATTACTACTATATTCTAATCTTGACAATAGTACAACACAATAAAGTTATTAAAAGTACCGATTATTACCACATTCTAAATTTGTCATTATTTGTGCAAATAAAATTTATCATTAATCGCACACTTCTCATTATTAGTATATTCTAAATTTGTTATTGTTAGTAAACATCGAAGTTATCATAAATATTACCTTCTAAACTTGTCATCGTTAGTATATTCTAAACATGTCATTATTAGTATATTCTAATAATTCTTAGTTTATTCTAAACTCGTCATTATTAGAATATTCTAAATTTGTCATAATTAGTACACATCAAAGATATCATTAATAGTACCTTTTAAACCTGTCATTATCAGCGGGTTCTATATTTTTCATTATTAGTACACATTAAAGTTATCATTAATAGTACTCTAGACTTCTCATTATACGTATATTCTAAAGATTGGTATATTCTAAATATGTCTTTATTGGTATATCTAAACTTGTCATTATTAGTATGTTCTAAACTTGTCATTAATAGTTCATATTAAATTTATCATTAATAGGACATTATCATTAGTATATTCTAAGCCTGGCAATATTAGTATATATCAAAGTTGTCCTTGTCATTATTATTATAATTTAAACTAGTATATTCTAAACATATCATTAATAGTATATTCAAAACTCGTCATTATTAGTAAACTTATCATTAATAGTATATCCTAATCTTTATTACTAGAATATTCCAAATTTGACATTATTAGTACACATTAAATTTATCATTAAAAGTACCTTCTAATCTTGTTTTATTAGTACATTCTAAACTTGGCATTATTAGTATGTTCTAAACTTATCATTAGTAAAAATTAAAGTAATTAATTGTACCTTCTAAACTTATCATTAACAGTACCCTTTAAACTTGTAATTGTTCGTATATTATAAACGCGTCATTATTAGTAATTTTAATAGTATCCTCTAAACTTGTCATTATTACAATGTTCTAAACCTGTCATTATAAGTACACACCAAAGATATTTGTACCTTTTAAACTTGTCATCATGGGAATGTTTTATGCACATTAAAGTTATCATTAATAGTACTTTCTAAACTTCAGTATATTCTAAACATGTCTTCATTTGTTTTTTCTAAACTTGTCATCATTAGTATGTTCAAATTTGCCATTAATACTTCATATTAAATTTATCATTAATAGGACTTCTAAACTTATTAGTATATTCTAAACTTGGTAATATTAGTATATGTTAAAGTTGTCATTATTATCATCGTTGCAACTAGTATATTCTAAACATTCTAAACTTGACATTATTAGTATGTTCTAAACTTATCATTATTAAAAATTAAAGTCATTAATAGTACCTTCGAAACTTATCATTAAATTACCTTTAAATTTGTAATTATTAGTATATTCTAAACTCGTCATTATTAGTTATCATTAATAGTATCTTCTAAACCTGTCATTATCGGAATATTCTAAACTTTTATTATTAGTATCCATCAAAGATATCATTAATAGTACCTTTTAAACTTGTCATCATTAGAATGTTCTATACTTTTCATCATTAGTACACATTAAAGTTATAATTAATAGTACTTTCCAAATTTCTAATTATACGTATATTCTAAACATGTCTACATTGGAATATGCTAAACTTGTCATTATTAGTATGTTTATACTTGTCATTTATAAATTGTTCATATTAAATCTATCATTATTAGTATATTCTAAACTTGGCAATATTAGTATATGATAAAGTTGTCATTAAACCTTGTCATTATTATTATAGATCGTTATTGGTATATTCAAAACTCGTCATTATTAGTAAACTTTTTACTAATAGTATCTACTAATCTTTTCATTATCACTATATTCCAAGTTTGACATCATTAGTATCATTAATAGTGCATACTAATCTTGGTTTTATTAGTATTTTCCAAACCTGGTATTATTAGTGTGTTCTAAACTTATTATCAGTGAAACTTAGTCATCAATAGTACCTTCTACACTAATCATTAACAGTGCCCTTTTAACTTGCAATTATTAGTATATTCTAAACTAGTCAAGTTATCATTGTCGTTAAAAATTTGTCACTACTAAAATATATGCTAAGCTTGTTTTTATTAGTACACATTTAAGTTATCATTAATAGCTCCTTTTCAACCTGTCGTTATAAGTATATTCTATATTTGTCAGTATTAGTACACAATAAAGATATTAATTGTATTTTCACACTCTTCATTATTAGTATATTCTAAATTCTAAACTTATCATTATTAGTACATATTATAGTTAACAATTATAGTAACATCTGAACTTGTTATTATTAGTATATTCTAATCTGAACAGTACCTTCTAAACTTCTTATTATTGCGTGCAATTATTGGTACACATTAAAGATATCATTCAATAGGATCTTTTAAAGATATCATTATTGCTATATTTTAAACATGTCAATATTAGTTTCTTCGAAACTTTTCATTATTTTTCATTCTAAACTATATTATTTGTATATTATAAACTTTACAGTATTAGTTTACTCTAAAGTTATCATTAATAGTACTTTCTAAACTTGTCATTACCAGTATATTCTAAACTTTAATATTATCATTAATAGTTCCTTATAAAATTTTTAGTGTATTCTAAACCTCTCATTATTGGTACACATTAAAGTTATCATTAATAGTACCTACCCGGACTTTATTTGTATATCCTAAACTTAATAATAGTATACTCTAAATATGTCATTATTAGTTTACTTTAAAGGTACTATTAATAGTACCATTAACCTGTCATTACTAGTACACATAAAAGATATCGTTAAAAGTGCATTCTAAAATTGTCATTATTAGTTTAGAATATACCAATAATATACCAATAATAAGTTTAGAACTTATTATTGGTATATTCTAAACTTTTCATTTTCAGAACACATTAAAGTTATTATTTATAGCTTATAAATTTGTATTTGCATTTGTATTTGTATTTGTTTTGTATTTTTGTATGTATTTTTTATATTTTGTATATTCGTATTTTGTAGTTTTTGTATTTATTAGTATAACATTAACGTTATCATTGATAACTTTTCATTCTAAGCTTGACAATGATAGTATCTTCTAAACTTCTCATTATTACTATATTTTAAACTTGTCACTACTAAAGTCTAATGTAAAAGTGTATCATTACCATATTCTAAACTTTTTATCATCAATACACATTAAATCTATTAGAGTGCATTCTAAACTTGTCTTTATTAATATATCACGAACTTGCTTATTATTAGTACAAATTAAAGTTATATTGAACAGTACCCTTTAAACTTGTAATTATTGGTATATTCTAATTTTTCCATTATCAGTACACTTACCTGTACCTTTAAACCTCTTTATTAGTATATTGCAAATTTCTGATTATTAGTACACATTAAAGTTATTATTAGTAATACCTTCTAAACTTGTCAAAGTTAAATGCATTATTAATACATCTTTTAAACTAGTCACTATTAGTATATTACAAACTGGCCATTATTAGTAAAGTCATTGTTGGTATATTCTAGTCTTTCAATTATTAGTAAACATAAAAGTTATCATTAACTGTGCCTTGCATCATAAGTATATTGTAAACTTGTAACATTAAAGCTATTATTAATTATACCTTATAAACTTGATATTATTTGTATATTACAAAATTGCCATTACTAGCATATTCTAAATTTGTCACTATTAGTGCACATTAAAGTTATCATGCAATAGTACCTTCTAAACTTGTCATAATTAGTATATTCTAAACTTGTTATTACTAGTACACATTAAAGTTATCATTAATAATACCTTCTAAACTTGTCATAATTAGAATATCATAAATTTGTCCCTATTAATATACATTATGGCTGTCATTGTTAGTATATTCTAAACTTTTCATTATTAAGACAGATCAAATTATTCAGTATGAGTACATATCAAAGATATTTAATAGAACCTTCTAAAATTGCCATTATTAAAAAATTAAAGTTATTATAAATATCATTTTCTAAAATTGTGATTATTGATTATTGTTGCATATATCATTAATAGTACTATCCACTATTCATTATTAATATATTCTAAACTTTTGATATTAAATTTATCATCACTAGTTCCGACTGAATATGTTATCCTAAACTTATCAGTGCATATTAAAGTTATCATTAAAAGTATATTCTAAACATGTCATTAATAGTTTTTATTGTAAAATTTCACATTAAAGATTTTGATAATAGTACCTGCTAAACGCTATATTATTTTTATAAATTTCCCATATCATAAATTAAATTTTTCATTGGTTTTGAATATACTAACAATGACATGTTTAGACGACACTACTAATGATAACTTTAATATGTATTAATACTCAAAAGTTTAGAATATATTAATAATGACAAGTTTAGGATAATGATAAACTCGGAATATATTATTATTACCAAGTTTAGAATATACTAATAATGGTAAGGATACAAGGTCCTAGTAATGATAACTTCAATGTATACTAATAAAATTTAGAATACCAAAGAAGATATGTTTAGTATTTACTAATAGTGATGTTTCGAATTTACGAACAATGACAACTTAAGAAAGTATTGTTAGTGATAACTAATGAGGGTTTAGAATATACAATTGACAAGCTTTAATGTTTACTAATAATGACAAGTGTTAAATATACCAATAATGACAAATTTAGAATATGCTAACAAATTTAGAAGGTATCATTAATGAAAAATTTAGTATGTACCAATAATAACGAGCTTAGAAACTAAGAACCACAAGTTTACAATAATGACATAATTAGAGTATACTAATGATAAGCTTAGAAGATTCATGATAACTTTAATGTGGAAAATTTTAGAATAAATTGATAATGGAAAGTATAGAAATTACTAAAAATGACAACTTTAGAAGGTTCTATATATGATAACTATAATTTGTACTAATAAATGACAAGTTTAGAACGTACCAATAATGACAAACATAGAATGCATTATAAAAAAATTAATGTCTTCTGATAATTAACATTTGGTATATACTAATAATTACAAGTTTAAAGGCACTATTAATGATAACTTGAATATGTACACATATTCACATATTATTATATGTTATCATTGGCATGTTATTATAATACATGTATTATGTACACATAATCACATGTTTACAATATTGTAATAAAGTTTAAAAGGTTAGATTAATAATAATGTTAATGTGTAGCAATAATGATACATTTTAATTATATTGATAATGCAAAGTTTTGCAAATACTAATAATAGCATAATTAGAAATTGCTATTAATGATAACTATAATATGTACTAATAATGGTTAGTTTTGAAAAAGCTAACAATGTCATATTAAAAAGCCAGTAATAATGGTAACTTTAACATGTACTAATACTCACAATTTTAGAATATACTAATAATGACAAGTTTTAAATAATTATAAATTTTGGAATATATTAGTATTGTCCTAATAATGATAACTTTAATGTGTACTAATAATGACAAGTTTAGAATAATAAAGAAGATATGTTAGTATGATATTTTTCGAATATACGTACAATGACTTTAGAAAGTATTGTTAATGACAACTTTAACGTGTAAAGAGATACTTTTAATGATAACTTGTCATAATTAGAATATTATTAGTAATGACATGTTTAGAAGGTTACATTAAGGATAACGTTAATGTGTAGTAATAATGACACGTTTAAAATATACTATTAATGCAAGGTTTAGAAAATACTAACAATAGCATAGTAGAAGTTGCTATTAATGATAACTATAATTTATCATTATTCTAAACTTGTCATTATTGGTATATTCTAAACTTGTGAGTATACATGTTAAAGTTACTAATTTATCAGTGTCTTCTAAACATGATATTGTTAGGTTATTCAAAACTAATCATTATTAGTACGTATTATATTTATCATTAATAGCAACTTCTGATATTGCTATTACAAGAATTTTCTAAACTTTGCATTATTAATATGATTCAAACGTGTCATTAATATAACCTCCAAAACTTGTCATTATTACAAAATTGTAAACTTGTGATCATTGGTACATATTAAAGTTATCATTAACAGTGCCTTTAAACTTTTCAATATTAGTATTTTTCAAACATTAGTTATTAGAGGACATCAAAGTTTTCATTTATAGTACATTCTAAATTTGTCATTAGTACGCTCTGGTCATTATTAGTACAAGTTAAAGTTATGATATATATTACCTTCTAAAGTTGTCATTATTAGTAATTTCTAAACTTAATATGTTCGAAACTTGTACTTATTAATACACATTAAAGTTATCATTAATAGTACCTTGTAAACTTATGTACTAATAATAGTACAAAATGAAGTTATCATTACTAGAACCTTCTAAACTTATCATTATTAGTATATTCCACACTTGTCATTATTTCTACACATCAAAGTTATCTTGAGGAGTATCTTCTAAACCTGTCAATCTTAGTAGATTCTAAACTTTTAATTGTATATACATTCTAAACCTGTGGTTATTAGTGCATTTCTTCTATACATGTCGTTATTAGTATATTCTAATTTTGTCATTATTAGGACACCTTGATTCGTTATTGTTGGTATATTATAAACTTTTCATTATTAGTACACATTAAACTTATCAATCATAACACCTTCCAAACTTGTCAGTATTAGTGTATTCTAAACTTTTCTTTGTTTTTATAATATAAACTTGTCGTTATTGATACATATTAAAACTATTATTATTAGTATCTCCTAAACTTGTATTATTAGTACACGTTAAGAGTACCTTCTAAACATCATTATTAGTATATTCTAAACTTGTCATTATCAGTACACATTAACGTTATTATCAATATTACCTTCTTAACTTGACATCATTAGTATAGTATAAACTTGCCATATTAGTACACAATAAATTAATCATTTATAGTATATTCTAAATTTGTCATTATCAGTATATTCTTAACTTGTCATTATTAGTACACATTAAAGTAATCATTAGAAATACCTTCTAAACTTTTCATTATTAGTACATGTTAAAACTATTAGGACCTCGTATACTTATATTGGTATATTCTAAACTTGGCAAAACTAATATATTCCAAAGTTTATCATTTTTCTAAACATGACATTGTTAGTTTATTCAAAACAAATCATTGATAGTATTAGTATTTTCTAAACTTTGCATTATTAATATAATTCAAACGTGTCATTACACATTAACGTTATCATTAATATAACCTTCTAAACATGTCATTTATTGCTGTTTTTTAACTTTTCTTTATTAGTATTTTATAAACTTGTCAATGTCCATAAATATTAAAGCTATTAGTAGTAGTATCTTCTAAACTTGTCATTATTTGTATAGTCCAGTATTATTAGTACACGTTAAAAGTACCTTCTACCTTAACAGTAACTTGACATCATTAGTATATTATAAACATGTAGGTAATCATTAATAGTATATTCTAAATTTGTCATTATTACTATATTCTAAACTTGTCATCCTAATTTTTCATTATTTGGATATTGTAAACCTCTTCTAAAATTATCGTTCTTCAAATATTCTAACCTTGTCATCAATAGTACATTTTAAATTTGTGATTTGTGATTAAATTTGTGATTTGTACAAATTAAATATATCATTAGTAGATCCGTCTAAGTCTGTCATTTAGTACATTCTAAACTTCTCCTTATTAGTACCTTCTAAACTTCTCATTATTAGTATATTCTAAACATGTTATTAGTGCTCATTAAAGTCATCATTAATAGTAACTTCTAAACATGACATTATTTATTCATAGAACGGTCTAAATTTGTCATTATTAGTATGTTCTAAAATTGTCCTTATTTGTTCATATTAAAGTTATATCTGATAGCACCTTCTAAACTTATAATTGTGAGTATATTCTAAACATGCCATTATTAGCATATTATAACTTTTCATTTTTAGAATACCTTATAGCTATCAGTAATAGTTCCTTCTAAATCAGTTACTATTTGTATATTCTAAACTTATCATAATTAGTAGACAGGAAACTTTTATTTTTAAAAGTTGCTATTATCGTTATATGATAACCTTTTCATTAATAAAACAAATTAAATGTTTTTTTTATTAGTACCTTCTAAACTTATCACTATTGGTATATTCTAAAATTCTCATTATTAGCACTCATTAACAGTGCCTTCAGAACCTATATATTAGTATATTCTAAGCTTGTCCATTTTAGAACACATTATATTTATCACTAATAGTACCTTCTAAACTTGTCATTATTATTATATTATAGTTAACAGTTATAGTAACTTCTCAACTTGTTATTATTAGCATATTCTAAACTTTCATTATTAGTACACATGAAAGTTTTCATTAACAGTACTTTCTAAACTTCTCATTATTACGTGTCATTATTTGTACATATTTAAGTTATCATTAATAGGATCCTTTAAACTTATCATTATTGCTATATTTTAAACATGTGAGTATTACATTCTTCTAAACTTGTCATTATATTTTATTCTAAACGTTTTATTGCTTGTATTTCATTAACAGTACCTTCTAAACTTCTCATTATTACGTGCCATTATTAATTCATATTTAAGTTATCATTAATAGGATCTTTTCAGTTTATGATTATTGCTATATCTTAAACATGTCGATATTAGATTCTTCTAAAGTTGTCATTACCTTTTATTCTCAACATTATATTACTTGTGTATTCTAAGCTTGTCACTATTAGAGTTATCATTAATAGTACTTTCATATTCTAAGCTTGTCATTAATAGAATATTCTTTAAATTTCATTATTAGTATATTTTAAACTTGTCATTAATAGTACAATTAAAATGATCATTAATAGTATCCTTCATCTGATCATTATTAGTATGTTCTATAATTATCATTATTAGTATTAGTTATCATCAACAGTATCTTGTAAACTTATTATTAGTATGTTCCATATACATTAAACTTACCATTAACAGTACTTTCTAAACTTGTCATTATTAGTATATTACAAACTTACCCATAATAGTATATTCTCAACTTTCATAATTAGTACACATTATAAGTAGCTTCCAAACTTGTATAAACTTGTATATTCTATAGTTGTCACTCTTACTCCATATTTAAGTTATTATTAAAAGAATCTTCTGATCTTGTCGTTATTGGTATATCCTAAACTTGTCATTAATAGCACTCGTTAATACCATAATCTTAACTTGTCATTAAAGTTTTATTAGTTGTACCTAAAAAGTGTCATTAATCGTATATCTTATCATTACTAGAACATATTAAAGTTATTATTGATAATTCCTTTTCAACTTGCCATTATTAGTATAATTCAAACATTAATTAGTAATCATTATTAGTGTGTTCTAAACCTGTTATTGTTAGTCACTATTCAAAAACTCTAAACTTTTCATTATTAGTACACATTAAAGTTTCAATTAATTGTACCTTTTGAATATGACATTATGACATTAAACTTGTCATAATTCTAAACTTTCTTTAATCGTACATGTTAAAGAGAATATTTTAATCTTGTCAATATCAATATACATTAAAATTATTATTACTATTATATTCTAATCTTGACAACACAATAAAGTCATTAAAAGTACCGATTATTACCACATTCTACATTTGTCATTATTTGTGCAAATAAAATTTATCATTAATCGCACACTTCTAAATTTTTTATTATTAGCAAACTTTGGGGTTTTCACAAATATTACCTTCTAAACTTGTCATCATTAGTATATTCTAAACATGCCATTATTAGTATATTCTAATAATTCTTAGTATATTCTAAACTCGCCAATATTAATCAACATTAATAGTATCTTCATTACTAGAATATTCTAATTATTTCATTATTAGTACACATCAAATATATCATTAATAGTACCTTTTAAATCTGTCACCATTAGAGTGTTCTATACTTTCCATTATTAGTTCACATTAAAGTTATCATTAATAGTACTTTCTAGACTTCTCATTATACACATGTCAATATTGGTATATTCTAAATATGTCTTCAGTGATGTATCTAAACTTGTCATTATTAGTATGTTGAAAACTTGTCATAATATATCATATGAAAGTTATCATTAATAGGACGTTATCATTAGTATATTATAAGCTTAGCAGTATGCTAAAGTTGCCATTATTCTAACTTTGTCATTATCATAATTTAAACTAGTATATTCTAAACATGTCATTAATAGTATATTCAACTTTCATATTTTCTAATATTTGTTATTATCAGTATCCTCTACAATTGCCATTATTAGTGCATATTAAAGTTATCATTAATAGTACCTTCTAAACTTATCGATATTAGTATATTCTAAACATGTGATTATGAGTACATATTAGAGTTATCATTAATAGTACTTTCTCAACATGTACTTGCATATTCTAAGGTTAAAGTTATCATTAATAAAATATTCTAAAATTTCATTAATAGTATACTTTAAAGTTTTCATTAATAGTATCTTTAATATGATCATTATTAGCATGTTCTATAATCTTCTATAATCTTCTAAACCTGGCATTATTAGTGTGTTCTAAACTTATTATTAGTGAAAATTAAGGTTATTAATAGTACCTTATACACTAATCATTAACAGTATCCTTTTAACTTGTAATTATTAGTATATTCTAAACTTATTATTATTATTACTTTATTATTATTATTACTTATTGTATATTCTATTCTAAACTTATTACACATTAAAGTTATCATTATTAGTATTTTCTAAACCTGGCATTATTAGTGTGTTCTAAACTTACTATTAGTGAAAATTAAAGTTATTGATAGTACCTTATACACTAATCATTAACAGTATCCTTTTAACTTGTAATTATTAGTATATTCTAAACTTATTACAAATTAAAGTTATTATCGTTAAAAACTTATCACTACTAAACTTTAATCTGCACTAATAAAAACAACTTTAGAATATATATTCCAAACTTGTTTTTATTAGTACACATTTAAGTTATCATTAATAGTTCCTTTTCAACATGTCGTTATAGGTATGTTCTATATTTGTCATTATTAGTACACAATAAATATATTAAGTGTATTTTAACACTTCGTTATTAGAATATATTCTATTATTCTCATGATTACTACACATTAATGTTATCTTTAAAAATACCTTCTAATCTTGTTTTTGTTGTCAGTATTAGTATATTCTAATTTTTTTCATTATTACTCCTAGATTTTCTTTATATATTCTAAACTTGTCATTATTAGTTCATATTAACGTTATCATTATTAGTACCTTCTAAACTTATTATTATTAGTATATTCTAAATTCTTAATTCTTTCCATTATTAGTAGTTATACATGTTCCTTCTAAACCTCTTTTTTATTAGTATATTGTAAATTTCTGATTATTACACATTAAAGTTCTTATCAAAGTTAAATGCATTATCAATACATCTTTTAAACTAGTCATTATTAGTATATTACAAACTTGCCATTATTAGTATCTTTTAAGTTTTCATTATTAGTATATATTGGCATATTCTAGTCTTTCCATTATTAGTACACATAAAAGTTATCATTAATTGTGCCTTGCATTATCAGTATATTGTAAACTTGTCACATTAAAGCTATACCTTCTAAACTTGACATCATTTGTATATTACAAAATTGCTATTTCTAAATTTATCATTATTAGTGCACATTAAAGTTATCATGCAATAGTACCTTCTAAACTTGTTATTATTAGTATATTCCAAACTTGTTATTACTAGTACACATTAAAGCTATCATATGACCTTCTAAACTTGTCATAATTAGAATATCATAAATTTGTCCCTATTAATATACATTATGCTGATATTCTATGGTTGTCATTGTTAGTATATTCTAAACTTTTCATTATTAACACAGATCAAATTATTCAATATTAGTACATATCAAAGATATTTAATAGAACCTTCTAAAATTGTCATTATTAAAACATATTAAAGTTATTACAAATATAATTTTCTAAAATTTTGATTATTGGTTATTGTTGTATATATCGACAATATTCATTATTAATATATTCTAAACTTTTGATATTAAAGTTATCATCAATAGTTCCGACTGAATATGTTATTCTTAGTATATTCTAAACTTGTTACTATCAGTGCATATTAAAGTTATCATTAAAAGTATATTCTAAACATGTCATTACTAGTATTTTGTAATTTTTTCACTATTAGTACTCATTAAAGTAATTGTTAGTACACATTAAAGATTTTGATAATAGTACCTGCTAAACGCTATACTTTTTTTTATAAATTTCCCATATCATAAATTAAAATTTTCATTAGTTTTGAATATACTAACAATGACATGTTTAGAAGACACTACTAATGATAACTTTAATATGTACTAATACTCAAAAGTTTAGAATATAGTAATAGTGACAAGTTTAGGATAATGATAAACTCGGAATATATTATTATTACCAAGTGTAGGATATACTAATAATGGTAAGGATACAAGGTCCTAGTAATGATAACTTCAATGTATACTAATAAAGTTTAGAATACCAAAGAAGATATGTTTAGTATCTCCTAATAGTGATGTTTCGAATTTACGAACAATGACAACTTTTAAATAAAAACTTTAATGTTTTCTGATCATTAATGTTTGGTATATACTAATAATGACAAGTTTAAATGCACTATTAATGATAACTTGAATATGTGCACATATTCACATGTTATCATATGTTATTATTCACATGTTATTATAATACATTATTATGTACACATAATCACATGATTACAATAGTGTAATAAAGTTTAAAAGGTTATATTGATGATAACTATAATACGTACTAATAATGATTAGTTTTGAAAAAAAACTAACTGTCATTTTAAAAAGCCAGTAATAATGGTAACTTTAACATGTATTAATACTCACAATTTTAGAATATACTAATAATGACAAGTTTTAAATAATTATAAAATTTGGAATATATTAGTATTGCCAAGTTTAGAATATACTAATAATGGTCCTAATAATGACAACTTTAATGTGTACTAATAATAACAAGTTTAGAATAATAAAGAAGATATGTTAGTATATACTAATACTGATATTTTTCGAATATACGAACAATGACAACTTTAGAAAGTATTGTTAATGATAACTTAAACGTGTACTAATAAAGAGAAGCTTTTAATGATAACTCAGATATGTGTTAATAATAACAAGTTTATAATATACAAAAATTGACAAGTGTAGAGGGTACTATTGATAATGAATTGAATGTGTACCAAAATGACAAATTTAGAAAGACACTATTAATGATAACTTTAACGTGTAGTTACAAAGAGAAGTTTATAAAGTACTATTAATGATAACTTTAATGTGTACTAATAATGACAAGTTTAAAATGCAGTAACAATGACAAGTTCAGAAAGTTATAAACTTTAATAAATTCCAATATTGACATGAGATGTTTAGAAGGTGCTATTAATGATAACTTATATGGCAAATGGCAAATGATAAGTTTAGAACATACCAATGAAAAGTTAAAGTTAATGATAACTTCAATGTGTACTAATACTGTCAAGATTATGATATGCTAGTAATCACAAATTTGAAAAATACAGTAGAAATATATATAAAAAAATGGCATATTTAGAAGAAACTTTAGAAGATAAATTTAGAATATACTGATAATAACAAGTTTAATATAATAATAATGGCGATTTTAGAAGGTGCTAATATGTGGTAATGTGGTAATATTGACAAGTTTAGAATACTTTAAAAATAGCATTTTTTGTAATATACAAATAAAGATAAGTTCAGACTGTATCTTAATGACAACTTTTAGAAGGTACTATTAATGATAACTTTAATATAAACAAAGCACTATATACTAATAAGGGTAAGTTTAGAAGGTACTATAATCGATAACGTTAACTTGTACTAATAACGACAAGCTTGGAATATACTAATAATGCCAAGTTTAGAAGGTACTATTAAGGATAACTTTAATGTCTATTAATAGTGATAAGTTTAGTATACACTATTAAGTTTAGAATATAATAATAATGACAAGTTTGGAAAGCACTATTAAAGATAAAATCTATGCGAAATGATAATGAAAATTTTAGAATATGACAAGGTATAATTCAATTTATAATAAAATAGCGTTTAGCAGGTACTATTATTAAATATTTAATATGTACTAATAATCACTTTAATGAGTACTAATAGTGAAAAAATTACAAAATACTAGTAATGGAATGTTTAGAATATACTTTTAATGATAACTTTAATATGCATTGATAGTAACAAGTTTAGAATATACTAAGAATATCCTCTACAATTGCCATTATTAGTGCATATTAAAGTTATCATTAATAGTACTTTCTAAACTTGCCCTTATTAGTATTCGAAAAATATCAGTATTAGTAAATACTAACATATCTTCTATATTATTCTAAACTTGTCATTATTAGTACACATTAAAGCTATCATTATTAGGACCATTATTAGTATATTCTAAACTTGGCAATACTAATATATTCCAAAGTTTATAATTATTTAAATCTTGTCATTATTAGTATATTCTAAAATTGTGAGTATTAGTATATGTTAAAGTTACCATTTTTACAAGCTTTTTAATATGATATTGTTAGCTTTTTTTCAAAACTAATAATTATAGTTATCATTAATACCAACTTCTAATTATGTTATTATTAGTATTTACAAATTTACATTATCAATATAATTAAAACGTGTCATTATTGCTACACATTAACATTATTATTAATATAACCTTTTAAACTTTATTACAATATTGTAAACATGTGATTATGTGTACATAATTCAGTACATGTATTATAATAACATGTGAATAATAACATATAATAACATGTGAATATGTGTACATATTCAAGTTATCATTAATAGTGCCTTTAAACTTGTCATTATTAGTATATACCAAACATTAATTATCAGAAGACATTAAAGTTTTTATTTATAATACATTCTAAGTTTGTCATTATTAGTACGTTCTAAACTTGTCATTATTAGTACAAATTATAGTTATCATATAGAACCTTCTAAACTTGTCATTTTTAGTCATTTCTATACTTTCCATTATCAAATTATTCTAAACTTTTCCACATTAAAGAATTTCCACATCAAGAATCTTCTAAGCTTAGCATTAGTTTAATGTCATTATTCTAAACTTGTGATTCTTAGTATATTCTAAGCCCGTTATTATTGGTACATACTAAATTTTTCATTAATAATACCTTCTAAATTTGTTAGTATTAGTGTATTCTAAACTTGTCATTACAAGTATATTCTAAACCTGACATTATTAGCATATTCTAATTCTGTCATTATTGGTATATTCAACACTTGTCATTGTTAGTAAACATTAAAGCTTGTCAATTGTATATTCTGAACCCTCATTGTTAGTACACATTAGTTATCACTAACAATACTTTCTCAATTTGTCATTGTTCGTAAATTCGAAACATCACTATTAGTAAATACTAAACATATCTTCTTTGGTATTCTAAACTTTATTAGTATACATTGAAGATATCATTACTAGGACCTTGTATCCTTACCATTAATAGTATATCCTACACTTTGTAATAATATATTCCGAGTTTATCATTATCCTAAACTTGTCATTATTACTATATTCTAAACTTTTGAGTATCAATACATATTAAAGTTATCATTAGTAGTGTCTTCTAAACATGTCATTGGACTCGTGATCGACAGCTATTTCCCTCCTGGAAGAGAGCTCAGAGCTCGTAGGTCCGATCTATGGGTAATGCTATGACCTTGCACACACACACTATTAATGATAACTTTAGAATGTACTACTACTGAAAGGTTCAATATACAAATAATAAAAAGTTTAGAATAAAAGATAATGACAAGTTTAGAAGAAGAATATTGACATGTTTAAAATATAGCAATAATGATAAGTTTAAAAGATCCTATTAATGATAACTTAAATGTGTACTAATAATGACACGTAATAATGAGAAGTTTAGAAGGTACTGTTAATGAAAACTTTAATGCGTACTAATAATGAAAGTTTATAATATACTAATAAAGACACGTTTAGAATATACTAATAATAACAAGTTGAGAAGTTACTATAACTGTTAACTATAATATTAGAAGTATATAAGGTACTATTTGTAATAATAATGAAAAAATAGAATAATGTTAGAAGGTACTATTAATGATAACGTTAATATGTACTAATATAGACAAGTTTAAAACATATACATAAAGAAAGTTTATAAGGTACTATTTGTAGTAATAATGAAAAAATAGAATATACCAACACAGACAAGTTTAGAATATAACAATAACAACAAGATTAGAAGGTATCTGTAAAGATAACATTAATGGGTACTAATAATGATAATTTTAGAATATACTAATAATGAAGAATGTGAATATAACAATTAATAATAATAACAAATATAGAATATACCAATAACGACAAGTTGAAAAAGAAATTGAGAAGCTAGTAATTTGTACACTAATAATAAAGGCTTAGAATATATTAATAATGTCAAGTTTAGAAGGTATTGTTAATTTTAGAGCATACTAATAATAAAAGTTTAGAATATGGTAACAGTGACAAGTTTTTAACGTACTATGAATAATAACTTTAATGTGTACTAATTTTGACAAATTTAGAATATACTAATAATTACAAGTTTAGAGGGGACTGTTAATGATAAGTTTAGAAGGTACTATTAATATCTTTAATGTGTACTAATGATAATAATGCCAAGTTTAGAATATACGAATAAAACAAGATTAGAAGGTACTGATAACGATAAATTTAATGTGTACTAATAATGACAAGTTTAGAAGATGCTTTTAATGGTAAAATTTAATGTTTACTAATAATGACGAGTTATGAATATACTAATAATGATATGTACTAGTTTAGAATATAATAATAATGACAAAGATAGAATAATGACAACTTTAGAATGTACTTATATTACAAAATTCAAAATGTACTAGTAATGATAAGTTTAGAACGTCCTATTAATGATAAATTTGATGTGACCTAATAATGACGTGTTTAGAATTTACAAATAATGATAAGTTTAGTGTATACCAATGAAGACATGTTTAGAATATACTAATATTGACATGTTTAGAATATACCAATAATGATAAATAATAATGACAAGTACCACTAATGATATATTTAATACTATATATATTTAATACTTATACTACTAATGATATATTTAGTTTACTAGTAAGTTTATATATAATGTGTACTAGTAAGTTTAGAATATACTAATAATGACAAGTCTAGAATACTCCAATAATGACAGGTTTAGAAGATACTATTAATGATAACTTTAATGTTTACTAATAATGATGATTTTAGGTTTTCCCAAGACTGACAAGTTTACAATATCAATTGAAAAGGTACTATCAATGATAACTTTAATATGTTCTGATCATGACAAGTTTAGAATATACGATTAATGACAAATTAAGAGCATACTATTGGTTATAACTTTAATGACAAGACTAACGACAAGTTTATAAGGTACTATTAATAACAACTTTAATGTGTACTTATAATGACAACTTTAATGTGTACTTATAATGACAATTTTATGTACTTATAATGACAACTTTAGTATATAACTTTAATATGGGTTGATAAAGACAGGTTTCGAACATACTAATTATAACAAGTTTTGATGGTTCTTTTGATAATAACTTTAATGTGTACCAACAATCACAAGTTTAGAATATACTTGTAATATTATAAACTTAACCATAATAGTGTATTTTCAACTTTCATAATATTTTCTAATATTTGTTATTATCAGTAGTATCCTCTACAATTGCGATCATTAGTGCATATTAAAGTTATCATTAATAGTACCTTCTAAACTTGTCGTTATTAGTAAATTCTAAACATGTGATTATGAGTTTATATTAGAGTTATCATTAATAGTACTTTCTCAACATGTACTTTCATTCTAAGGTTGGCCACTATTGGTACACTTTAAAGTTATCATTAATAGAATATTCTAAAATTTCATTATCAATATATTCTAAACTTGTCATTAATAGTACACTTTAAAGTTCTCATTAATAGTATATTTAATATGATCATTATTAGCATGTTCTATAATCATCATTATTAGTATTAGTTATTATCAAGAGTATCTTGTAACTTGTCATTATTAGTATCTTCTATACTTGTCATTATAAGTATATTCTTAACGTATATTCTTAACGTATATTCTTAACGTATCATAATCACTATACATTAAACTTACCCATAATATTATATTCTCAACTTTTATAGTTAGTACACATTAATGTTATCATTAATAGTAGCCTCAAACTTGTATAACCTTGTATATTCTAAAGTTGTCATTCTTAGTACATATTTAAGTTATTATTAAAAGAATCTTCTGATTTTGTCGTTATTGGTATATCCTAAACTAAAAATTATCATTAATACCATAATCTTAATTTGTCATTATTAGTACACATTAAAGTTTTTATCAGAAGTACCTAAAAGTATCAGAAGTACCTAAAAGTATCAGAAGTACCTAAAAGTGTCATTATTCTAAACTTGTCATTACTAGAACATATTAAAGTTATCATTGATAATTCCTTTTCAACTTGTCATTATTAGTATAATTCAAACATTAATTAGTAATCATTATTAGTGTATTCTAAACTTGTTATTATCAGTCATTATTCAAAAACTTGTAATCATTAGTATATTCTAAACTTTCTTTAGTAGTACACGTTAAAGATATTGCTGAGAGAATCTTAATCTTGTCAGTATCAATATACATTAAAGTTATTATTACTATTATATTCAAATCTTGACATTATTACAACACAATAAAATGATCAAAAGTACCGATTATTACCACATTCTAAATTTGACATTATTTGTGCAAATAAAATTTATCATTAATCGCACACTTCTTATTATTAGTATATTCTAAATTTGTTATTATAAGTAAACATTGAAGTTATCATAAATATTACCTTCTAAACTTGTCATTATTAGTATATTCTAAACATGTCATTATTAGTATATTCTAATAATTATTCTAAATAGTATTCTAAATACTATCTTCTAAATCTGTCATTATTATAGTGTTCTAAACTTGTCATTATAAGATATCATTAGTAATACCCTTTAAACCTGTCCCCATTAGTGTTCTATACTTTTCATTATTAGTACACATTAAAGTTATCATTAATAGTACTTTCTAGACTTCTCATTATACGTATATTCTAAACATGTCAATATTGGTATATTCTAAATGTGTCCTCAACTTCTCATTATTAGTATGTTAACTTGTCATTGTTAGTTCATACCAAATTTATCATTAATAGGACGTTATCATTAGTATATTCTAAGTCTGGCAATTTTAGTATATGTTAATGTTGTCATTATTCTAACCTTGTCATTATTATTATAATTCAAACTAGTATATTCAAAACTCGTTGTTATTATTAGTAAACTTATCATTAATAGTATATCCTAATTACACTGTACAACAAATTTCAGGATTAAGAAAAAAACATAGTTCTCATGTGCGTTTTATTATGAAGTTCAGTGTGCTGAATTCAAATTTGATAACAAAAATTTCATGCCAGGTCACAATTTTTTGTAAATCGCTGTTTTAATAATTATGCAATTAATAGAGATTTCCAAGGTTCCATAAATGTATTTTGCTCCCAAAGTCAGATTAAATGTCTTCATTGTATTTATTTAATTAATATATAATAAATCGGCATGTTTGTTAGCTTTATATGATGTATTAACCTACAATCTATTATTTACTTCTTCTTTTATAAGACGTCTCAGGCGTGTCACGCTTCAGGTTCCAACAGAAGTCAGCCAGCATAGCAGGGCTCCATTTTCCCTTGTACCTGTTTTCCATTGACGCTATATCTTGATGGAACCTCTCTCCATGTTCATCACTCACATCTGCTGCATTCTCTGGGAAGAAGGACAGATGAGAATGAAGAAAGTGTATCTTCAGTGACATATTGCATCCAAGATCTTGGTAGCATTTGATTAGCCTCTCCACTTTACGCTACGCTCAGGTTCATCCATTGTCGCCTCAAAGTCCTCATCATTTATAAGCTTGCGAATCTGAGGGCCTACAAATATACCCTCTTTAATCTTGGCATCACTAATTTTAGGGAAGATCCCTTTGAGATACTGGAAACATGGCTTGTTATGTTGCAGTGCTTTGGTAAATTGCTTCATTAGGCCTAGTTTTATATGCAGTGGTGGCAAAATGATTTTCTCCTTCTTAACTAGTGGCTCATGAATTACATTATGGCATCCAAGCGTCATAGATTCCCGAGATGGCCATTCTGAGCGTATATAATGTTCTGATCTGGCCCTACTGTCCCACTTGCAAAGAAAGCACATAAATTTTGTGTATTCAGTTTGTAGCCCATTAAGTATGGCTACTACTTTCAAGTCTGCACAAATTAACCACTCATGCTCTTTGTAACTTATGCGGTCTAGAATAAAAGCAAGGTTCTCATATGTCTCTCTTAAAATGACTGAGTAAGCAACTGGAACTGAAGGCATGGTGTTCCCAATGTGCAACAGAACTGCTTTTATGCTGTAAAGGGATCCATCTATGAATAGCCTCCACTCATTGGGTTCATAGGACAGCTCAAGGGCACTGAATAGGCCTCTGATATCATTACAATAAGTCAAGTTGTTTTCCAAAGTGAAGAAATCCTGTAGATTTGCAGAACGCTTCCTAAATACTGTAATTCGAGCTTCTTCATCCAACAGGTGCCATTGTTGCAAACGTGAGGCCAGGAGTTCACTCTGTTGCTTAGTAAGTGTTAGATCACGAACTAGATCATTGAGTTCTGGTTGGGTGATGAGGTGTGGTTTCTTATCAGATTCAAGTTGTGTCGTATACGTTGCATCTTGAGATTCTGAATCGTCTGAGTTGCTCGTGTCATCGCTTGGTAGTTCAGAGGGCGGCTGTGGTACAGGAATATCACTTGAATGTAGAACTGGGCGAATAGCAGACTGAAGATCTGGATACACGATAGATTTCTTGCCTTTTCTGTTGCGACCTGCAGGAAAATAAAATAAAATCAGACTAAAAATGGATACTATTGGTTGTGATCACGTGCAAAAATAGTGGAAGTGCAACTTATTATGTATTTCGATCTTTTTTATTGATACATCTCTTGAAAATATATATAAAAACAGTAAAAAATAAACACTGAACACCCACCTTTAATATCCATTAAGCAGAAGTAGCAATCTGTTGAGTGGTCCTTTGGCTCCCTCCAGACCATTGGTACGCCAAACATGAGGCCAGTCCCTTTGCCTTTCACCCAGGCAGAAAGGGAACTTGTACACCTGACACAACATATGTGAGGTGCCCAGCTTTTGTCCTGGTCACCCACTTTACATCCAAAGTACAGCTCATAAAGTTTCTTTACACGTTGAGTCAACTGTCTCTTGTATTGCCTTAATGTAACTGATCCACATATATAACAAAACTTGTCTGGCGAATTCTTGCATTCTCTAGGCATCTTAACTCTGTATCCTGTTAAGAAAAAAAAACACATAGCTATGTGAAAAATTATATAAATGGTAAAAGCAACAAAAAATACCGTTCAGATAGACATTGCGGGCACTGCTATTTACGAAGAACTGGAGGGTCACAGAAAGAAACGGATGTTATATTCGTGATCTACGCAAAAAAATAACTAGAAAAGGATAGTCTCATTTCCGTTTTTTTTCATTGTTATACAGTGTTATTAATATTAGTATATTCCAAATTTGCCATTATTAGTACACATTAAATTTATCATTAAAAGTACCTTCTAATCTTGTTTTTATTAGTACATTCGAAACTTGACATTATTAGTATGTTGTAAACTTATCATTAGTAAAAAATAAAGTAATTAATAGTACCTTCTAAACTCGTCATTATTAGTTAATTTTGTAGTATCTTCTAAACCTGTCATTGTAAACTTGTCATTGTAAGTACACATCAAAGATATAATTAATAGTACCTTTTAAACTTATCATTAGAATGTTTTATACTTTTCATTATTAGTACACATTAAAGTTATCATTAATAGTACTTTCTAAACTTCTGTATATTCTAAACATGTCTTCATTGGTATATTCTAAACTTGCCATTAATACTTCATATCAATTTTATCATTAATAGGACGTTCTAAAGTTAGCATTATTAGTATATTCTAAACTTGGCAATATTAGTATATGTTAAAGTTTAAACTAGTATATTCTAAACATTCTAAACTTGTCATTATTATTATGTTCTAAACTTATCAATAGTAAAAATTAAAGTCATTAATAGTACCTTCCAAACTTATCACTAACAGTACCCTTTAGGTTTGTAATTTTTAGTATATTCTAAACTCGTCCTTATTAGTTATCATTAATAGCATCATTATCGGAATATTCTAAACGTGTCATTATTTAGTACACATCAAAGATATCATTAATAGTACCTTTTAAACTAGTCTTCATTAGTACACATTAAAATTATCATTAATAATACTTTCCAAATTTCTCATTATACGTATATTCTAAACATGTCTACATTGGAATATTCTAAACTTGTCATTATTAGTATGTTCAAAATTTGCCATTAATAGTTTATATTAAGTATATCATTATTAGTATATTCTAAACTTGGCAATATATGTTAAAGTTGTCATTATTATTATTGTTTAAAGTAGTATATTCTAAAGATGTCGTTATCAGTATATTCAAAACTCATTATTAATAGTATCATCTAATATATTCTTCTAATATATTCTTCTAATATATATAATAGTATATTCTAATATATTCAAAACTCGTCATTATTAATAGTATCTTCTAATCTTTTCATTATTACTATATTCCAGGTTTGACATTATTAGTACACATTAAATCTATCATTAATAGTACCTACTCATCTTGTTTATATTTTTTGTATTTTCTAAAACTAAACTTATTTTTAATGAAAATTAAAGTCGTTAATAGTAACTTCTACACTAATCAATAGAAGTACCCTTTTAACTTTTAATTATTAGTATATTCTAAACTTGTCAATATTATTACACATTAAATTTATCATTATCGTTAAAAAAATTGTCACTGCTAAAATATATTCTAAACTTGTTTTTATTAGTACACATTAAAGTTATCATTAATAGTTCCTTTACAACCTGTCGTCATAAGTATATTCTATATTAGTCATTATTAGTACACAATAAAGATATAAATTGTATTTTCACACCTTTCATTAATAGTATATTCTAAAATTCTAAACATTCTAAACTTGACATTATTAGTATGTTCTAAACTTATCATTATTAAAAATTAAAGTCATTAATAGTACCTTCGAAACTTATCATTAACAGTACCCTTTAAATTTGTAATTATTAGTATATTCTAAACTCGTCATTATTAGTTATCATTAATAGTATCTTCTAAACCTGTCTTTATCGGAATATTCTAAACTTTGTATCCATCAAAGATATCATTGATAGTACCTTTTAAACTTGTCATCATTAGAATGTTCTATACTTTTCATCATTAGTACACATTAAAGTTAGTACACATTAATACACATTAGTACACATTAGTACACATTAATAGTACTTTCCAAATTTCTAATTATACGTATATTCTAAAAATGTCTACATTGGAATATGTTAAACTTGTCATTATTAGTTAAAGTTGTCATTAAACCTTGTCATTATTATTATAGATCGTTATTGGTATATTCAAAACTCGTCATTATTAGTAAACTGATTACTAATAGTATCTTCTAATCTTTTCATTATCACTATATTCCAAGTTTGACATCATTAGTACACATTAGTACACATTAGTACATCATTAGTACACATTAATAGTGCATACTAATCTTGGTTTTATTAGTATTTTCCAAACCTGGTATTATTAGTGTGTTCTAAACTTATTATCAGTGAAACTTAGTCATCAATAGTACCTTCTACACTAATCATTAACAGTGGCCTTTTAACTTGCAATTATTAGTATATTCTAAACTTGCCAAGTTATCATTGTCGTTAAAAACTTGTCACTACTAAAATATATGCTAAGCTTGTTTTTATTAGTACACATTTAAGTTATCATTAATAGCTCCTTTTCAACCTGTCGTTATAAGTATATTCTATATTTGTCAGTATTAGTACACAATAAAGATATTAATTGTATTTTCACACTCTTCATTATTAGTATATTCTAAAATTCTCATTTAGTACACATTAATCTTATCTTTAAAAATGCCTTTTAATCTTGTTTTTATTGTTATATTCTATTTATTCATTATTACTATTTATAGTACCTTCTAATTTTTTTGTATATTCTAAACTTATCATTAGTTCATATTAACGTTATCATTATTAGTACCTTTTAAACTTATCATTATTGGTATATTCTAAATTCTAAACTTATCATTATTAGTACATATCATAGTTAACAATTATAGTAACATCTGAACTTGTTATTATTAGTATATTCTAATCTTAACAGTACCTTCTAAACTTCTTATTATTACGTGCAATTATTGGTACACATTAAAGATATCATTCAATAGGATCTTTTAAAGATATCATTATTGCTATATTTTAAACATGTCAATATTAGTTTCTTCGAAACTTGTCATTATTTTTCATTCTAAACTATATTATTTGTATACTTTACAGTATTAGTTTACTCTAAAGTTATCATTAATAGTACTTTCTAAACTTGTCATTACCAGTATATTCTAAACTTGTTATTATTACTCAACTTTAATGTTATCATAGTTCCTTATATAATTGTCATTTTTAGTGTATTCTAAACATCTCATTATTGGTACACATTAAAGTTATCATTAATAGTACCTACCCGGACTTTATTTGTATATCCTAAACTTAATAATAGTATACTCTAAATATGTCATTATTAGTTTACTTTAAAGGTACTATTAATAGTACCATTAACCTGTCATTACTAGTACACATAAAAGATATCGTTAAAAGTGCATTCTAAAATTGTCATTATTAGCTTATTCTAAACTTATTATTGGTATATTCTATACTTTTCATTTTCAGAACACATTAAAGTTATTATTTATAGCTTATAAATTTGTATTTGCATTTGTATTTGTATTTGTTTTGTATTTTTGTATGTATTTTTTATATTTTGTATATTCGTATTTTGTAGTTTTTGTATTTATTAGTATAACATTAACGTTATCATTGATAACTTTTCATTCTAAGCTTGACAATGATAGTATCTTCTAAACTTCTCATTATTACTATATTCTAAACTTGTCACTTGTCACTTGTCACGAACTTGCTTATTATTAGTACAAATTAAAGTTATCTTGAACAGTACCCTTTAAAATTGTAATTATTGGTATATTCTAATTTTTCCATTATCAGTACACTTACCTGTACCTTTAAACCTCTTTATTAGTATATTGTAAATTTCTGATTATTAGTACACATTAAAGTTATTATTAGTAATACCTTCTAAACTTGTCAAAGTTAAATGCATTATTAATATATCTTTTAAACTAGTCACTATTAGTATATTACAAACTGGCCATTATTAGTAAAGTCATTGTTGGTACATTCTAGTCTTTCAATTATTAGTAAACATAAAAGTTATCATTAACTGTGCCTTGCATCATAAGTATATTGTAAACTTGTAACATTAAAGCTATTATAAATTATACCTTATAAACTTGATATTATTTGTATATTACAAAATTGCCATTACTAGTATATTCTAAATTTGTCACTACTAAACTTTTCACAATTAGAATATTATAAATTTGTCCCTATTAATACACATTATAATGATATTCTATGGTTGTCATTGTTAGTATATTCTAAACTTCTCATTATTAGTACAAATCAAATTTTTCAATATTAGTACATATAAAAATATTTAATAGAGCCTTCTGAAATAGCCATTATTAAAACATTAAAGTTATTATAAATATAGTTTTCTAACATTTTGATTATTAGTACACTATCGAAATTAATATATTCTAAACTTGTTATTACTAGTACACATTAAAGTTATCATTAATAATACCTTCTAAACTTGTCATAATTAGAATATCATAAATTTGTCCCTATTAATATACATTATGCTGATATTCTATCGCTGTCATTGTTAGTATATTCTAAACTTTTCATTATTAAGACAGATAAAATTATTCAGTATGAGTACATATCAAAGATATTTAATAGAACCTTCTAAAAATGCCATTATTAAAAAATTAAAGTTATTGTAAATATCATTTTCTAAAATTGTGATTATTGATTATTGTTGCATATATCATTAATAGTACTATCGACACTATTCATTATTAATATATTCTAAACTTTTGATATTAAATTTATCATCAATAGTTCCGACTGAATATGTTATTCTTAGTATATTCTAAACTTGTTATCAGTGCATATTAAAGTTATCATTAAAAGTATATTCTAAACATGTCATTAATAGTTTTTTTTTGTAAAATTTTCACTGTTAGTACTCATTAAAGTAATTATTAGTACACATTAAATATTTTGATAATAGTACCTGCTAAACGCTATATTATTTTTATAAATTTCCCATATTATCATAAATTAAATTTTTCATTGGTTTTGAATATACTAACAATGACATGTTTAGACGACAAAACTAATGATAACTTTAATATGTATTAATACTCAAAAGTTTAGAATATATTAATAATGACAAGTTTAGGATAATGATAAACTCGGAATATATTATTATTACCAAGTTTAGAATATACTAATAATGGTAAGGATACAAGGTCCTAGTAATGATAACTTCAATGTATACTAATAAAGTTTAGAATACCAAAGAAGATATGTTTAGTATTTACTAATAGTGATGTTTCGAATTTACGAACAATGACAACTTAAGAAAGTATTGCTAGTTATAACTAATGTGTACTAATAATGAGGGTTTAGAATATACAATTGACAAGCTTTAATGTTTGCTAATAATGACAAGTGTTGAATATACCAAAAATGACAAATTTAGAATATGCTAACAAATTTAGAAGGTATCATTAATGAAAAATTTACTATGTACGAGCTTACAATATACTAAGAACCACAAGTTTACGATAATGACATAATTAGAGTATACTAATGATAAGCTTAGAAGATTCATGATAACTTTAATGTGGAAAAATTTAGAATAAGTTGATAATGGAAAGTATAGAAATTACTAAAAATGACAACTTTAGAAGGTTCTATATATGATAACTATAATTTGTACTAATAATGACAAACTTGCATTATAAAAAAAATTAGTCTTCTGATAATTAACATTTGGTATATACTAATAATGACAAGTTTAAAGGCACTATTAATGATAACTTGAATATGTACACATATTCACATGTTATTATATGTTATCATTGACATGTTATTATAATACATGTATTATGTACACATAATCACATGTTTACAATATTGTAATAAAGAATAAAATATTAGATTAATAATAATGTTAATGTGTAGCAATAATGACACATTTTAATTATATTGATAATGCAAAGTTTTGCAAATACTAATAATAGCATAATTAGAAATTGCTATTAATGATAACTATAATATGTACTAATAATGGTTAGTTTTGAAAAAAGCTAACAATGTCATATTAAAAAGCCAGTAATAATGGTAACTTTAACATGTACTAATACTCACAATTTTAGAATATACTAATAATGACAAGTTTTAAATAATTATAAACTTTGGAATATATTAGTATTGTCCTAATAATGATAACTTTAATGTGTACTAAAAATGACAAGTTTAGAATAATAAAGAAGATATGTTAGTATGTACTAATACTGATATTTTTCGAATATACGTACAATGACTTTAGAAAGTATTGTTAATGATAACTTTAACGTGTACTAATAAAGAGATACTTTTAATGATAACTTAAAAATGTGTTAATAATAACAAGTTTATAATATACAAAAATTAACAAGGTACTATTGATAATAAATTGAATGTGTACTAAAATAACAAATTTAGAAAGATACTATTAATGATAACTTTAATGTGTAGTTACAAAGGTACTACTAATAACTTTAATTTGTACTAATAATGACAAGTTTAAAATGCAGTAACAATGACAAGTTCAGAAAGTTCTATTACTGTAAACTTTAATAAAATCCAATATTGACAAATCTAGAAAACACCAATTATGAGAAGTTTAAATTATACTAAAATGAGATGTTTAGAAGGTACCATTAATGATAACTTATATGGCAAATGGCAAATGACGACAAAATTAGAATATACTAATGAAAAGTTAAGAAACTACTCTTAATGATAACTTCAATGTGTACTAATACTGTCAAGATTATGATATGCTAGTAATCAGAAATTTGAAAGGTACAGTAAAAATGTATAAAAAATGGCATGTTTAGAAGAAAACTTTAGAAGATAAATTTAGAATATAAGTTTACTATAATAATAATGGCGATTTTTGAAGGTGCTAATATGTGGTAATGTGGTAATATTGACAAGTTTAGAATACATTAAAAATAGCATTTTGTAATATACAAGTAACGATAAGTTCAGACTGTACCTTAATGACAACTTTTAGAAGGTACTATTAATGATAACTTTAATGTGTACTAATATAAACAAAGCACTATAAGGGTAAGTTTAGAAGGTACTATAATTGATAACGTTAACTTGTACTAATAACGACAAGCTTGGAATATACTAATAATGCCAAGTTTAGAAGGTACTATTAAGGATAACTTTAATGTCTATTAATAGTGATAAGTTTAGTGTATACTATTAACGAGAAGTTTAGAATATACTAATAATGACAAGTTTGGAAAGCACTATTAAAGATAAAATCTATGCGAAATGACAATGAAAAGTTTAGAATATGACGAGGTATAATTTCATTCATAATAAAATGGAAAATTTAGAAAGAAAACGTATAGCGTTTAGCAGGTGTATTATTAAATCTTTGATATGTACTAATAATTACTTTAATGAGTACTTAAAGTGACAAATTTACAAAATACTAGTAATGGCATGTTTAGAATATACTTTTAATGATAACTTTAATATGCACTGATAGTAACAAGTTTAGAATATACCAAGAATATCCTCTGCAATTGCCATTATTAGTGCATATTAAAGTTATCATTAATAGTACCTTCTAAACTTGCCCTTATTAGTACAAATTATGTGATTATTAGTACACTTGAGTACACATTAGAATTATCATTAATAGTGCTTTCTAAACATGTAATTATCTTTCATATTCTAAGCTATTGGTAAACTTTAAAGTTATCATTAGTAGAATGTCCTAAAATTTCATTATTAGCATATTCTGAAATTGTCATTAATAGTACACATTAAAGTTATCATTCATAGTAACTTTAATCTGATCATTATTTGTATTGTAAGCTTGTCATTATTAGTATGTTCTCAACTTATTATTATAAGTATATTCTTAACGTATCATTATTACTATTCATTAGACTTACCATTAACAGTACTTTCTAAGCTTGTTATTATTTGTAATATTATAAACTTAACCATAATAGTGTATTTTCAACTTTCATAATATTTTCTAATATTTGTTATTATCAGTATTCTCTCTAATTGCGATCATTAGTGCATATTAAAGTTATCATTAATAGTACCTTCTAAACTTGTCGTTATTAGTATATTCTAAACATGTGATTATGAGTTTATATTAGATTTATCATTAATAGTACTTTCTCAACATGTACTTTCATTCTAAGGTTGCCACTATTGGTACACTTTAAGGTTATCATTAATAGAATATTCTAAAATTTCATTATCAGTATCTTCTAACTTTGTCATTAATAGTACACTTTAAAGTTCTCATTATTAGTATTAGTTATTATTAAGAGTATCTTGTAACTTGTCATTATTAGTATCTTCTATACTTGTCATTATAAGTATATTCTTAACGTATCATAATCACTATACATTAAACTTACCATTGATAGTACTTTCTAAACTTGTCATTATTAGTATGTTATAACTTTTATAGTTAGTACACATTAATGTTATCATTAATAGTAGCCTCAAACTTGTATAACCTTGTATATTCTAAAGTTGTCATTCTTAGTACATATTTAAGTTATTATTAAAAGAATCTTCTGATTTTGTCGTTATTGGTATATCCTAAACTAAAAATTATCATTAATACCATAATCTTAATTTGTCATTATTAGTACACATTAAAGTTTTTATAAGAAGTACCTAAAAGTGTCATTAATCGTATATTCTAAACTTGTCATTACTAGAACATATTAAAGTTATCATTGATAACTATATATATATATATTTGTAGTTTTTTATTTGTTTGTATTTATTAATATAACATTAATGTTATCATTGATAATATTTTCCAAACTTTTCATTATTAGTGCATTCTAAAGTTGTCAATGATAGTGCTTCTAAATTTCTCATTATTACTATATTCTAAACTTGTCACTATTAGTACACATTAAAGATCTCAATAGTACCTTCTAAAATTGTTATCATTACCATATTCTAAACTTTTTATCATTAGTACACATTAAATTCATTAGAGTGCATTCTAAACTTGTCTTTATTAGTGTATTACAAACTTACTTATTATTAGTACAAATTACTCTTTAAACTTGTAATTATTGGTACATTCTAATCTTTCCATTATTAGTACACATACCTGTACCTTCTAAACCTCTGATTATTAATAATACCTTCTAAACTTGTCAAAGTTAAATGCATTATTAACATATCTTTAAAACAAGTCATTATTAGTATATTACAAACTTGCCATTATTAGTATCTTTTAATCTTTCCATTATTAGTACAAATAAAAGTTATCATTAACTGTGCCTTGCATTATAAGTATATTGTAAACTTGTCACATTAAAGCTATTATTGATAATACCTTCTAAACTTGTACATGTTATTCTTAGTATATTCTAAACTTGTTACAAATAGTTATCATTATCATATCATTACTAGTATTTTGTAAACTTTTCACTATTAGTACTCATTTAAGTAATTATTAGTACACATTAAAGATTTTATTAATAGTACCTGTTAAACACTATCCGTTTTTTGTCAATTTCCCATGATGTTATAAATCAATTTTTCATTAACATGTAAACTTGTCATATTCTAAACTTTTCATTATCATTTCACATAGATTTATCTCTAATAGTGCTTTCGAAACTTCACATTAATAGTATATACTAAACTTACCACTATTAGTAGACATTAAAGTTATCCTTAATAGTACCTTCTAAACTTGGCATTATTAGTATATTCTAAGCTTGTATTTATGAGTACAAGTTAACGTTATTAATTATAGTACCTTTTAAACTTACCCTTATTAGTAAATAGTACTTTTTTATGTTAGTACACATTAAAGTTATCATTAATAGTACTTTCTAAAAGTTGTCATTAAGGTACCTTCTGAACTCATCTTTTATATATTACAAAAATGTGTATTTAGTGTATTCTAAATTTGTCATTATTACCACATTAGCACATATTAAATCTAACCGTAATATTACAAAATTGTCATTACTAGCATATTCTAAATTTGTCATTATTAGTGCACATTAAAGTTATCATGCAATAGTACCTTCTAAACTTGTCATTATTAGTATATTCGATACACGTTAAAATTATCATTAATAATACCTTCTAAACTTGTCATAATTAGAATATTATTAGTAATGACATGTTTAGAAGGTTACATTAAGGATAACGTTAATGTGTAGTAATAATGACACGTTTAAAATATACTATTAAACTTCTCATTTTAATATTAGCAATACTTGCCATTGTTAGTATATTCTAAACTTTTCATTATTATTACACATTAAAGTTTTCATTAATAGTACCTTCTAAACTTCTCAATGTAGGTATATTCTAAACATGCCATTATTAGCATATTATAACTTTTCATTTTTGGAATACCTTATAGCTATCAGTAATAGTTCCTTCTAAACCAGTTACTATTTGTATATTCTAAACTTATCATAATTAGTAGACAGGAAAATTTCATTTTTAAAAAGTTGCTATTATCGTTATATGATAAACTTTTCATTAATAAAACAAATTAAAGTTATTTTTATTAGTACCTTCTAAACTTATCACTATTGGTATATTCTAAAATTCTCATTATTAGCACTCATTAACAGTGCCTTCAGAACCTATATATTAGTATATTCTAAGCTTGTCATTTTAGAACACATTAGATTTATCTCTAATAGTACCTTCTAAACTTGTCATTATTATCATATTATAGTTAACAGTTATAGCAACTTCTCAACTTGTTATTATTAGCATATTCTAAACTTTCATTATTAGTACACATGAAAGTTTTCATTAACAGTACTTTCTAAACTTCTCATTATTACGTGTCATTATTTGTACATATTTAAGTTATCATTAATAGGATCCTTTAAACTTATCATTATTGCTATATTTTAAACATGTGAGTATTACATTCTTCTAAACTTGTCATTATCTTTTATTCTAAACGTTTTATTGCTTGTATTTCATTAACAGTACCTTCTAAACTTCTCATTATTACGTGCCATTATTAATTCATATTTAAGTTATCATTAATAGGATCTTTTCAGTTTATGATTATTGCTATATCTTAAACATGTCGATATTAGATTCTTCTAAAGTTGTCATTACCTTTTATTCTCAACATTATATTACTTGTGTATTCTAAGCTTGTCACTATTAGAGTTATCATTAATAGTACTTTCATATTCTAAGCTTGTCATTAATCCTTAATCTGATCATTATTAGTATGTTCTATAATTATCATTATTAGTATTAGTTATCATCAACAGTATCTTGTAAACTTATTATTAGTATGTTCCATATACATTAAACTTACCATTAACAGTACTTTCTAAACTTGTCATTATTAGTATATTACAAACTTACCCATTATAGTATATTCTCAACTTTCATAATTAGTACACATTATAAGTAGTTTCCAAACTTGTATAAACTTGTATATTCTATAGTTGTCACTCTTACTCCATATTTAAGTTATTATTAAAAGAATCTTCTGATCTTGTCGTTATTGGTATATCCTAAACTTGTCATTAATAGCACTCGTTAATACCATAATCTTAACTTGTCATTAAAGTTTTATTAGTTGTACCTAAAAAGTGTCATTAATCGTATATCTTATCATTACTAGAACATATTAAAGTTATTATTGATAATTCCTTTTCAACTTGTCATTATTAGTATAATTCAAACATTAATTAGTAATCATTATTACCTGTTATTGTTAGTCACTATTCAAAAACTCTAAACTTTTCATTATTAGTACACATTAAAGTTTCAATTAATTGTACCTTTTGAATATGACATTATGACATTAAACTTGTCATAATTCTAAACTTTCTTTAATCGTACATGTTAAAGAGAATATTTTAATCTTGTCAATATCAATATACGTTAAAATTATTATTACTATTATATTCTAATCTTGACAACACAATAAAGTCATTAAAAGTACCGATTATTACCACTTTCTAAATTTGTCATCATTTGTGCAAATAAAATTTATCATTAATCGCAAACTTCTAAATTTGTTATTATTAGCAAACTCTGGGGGTTTTCACAAATATTACCTTCTAAACTTGTCATCATTAGTATATTCTAAACATGCCATTATTAGTATATTCTAATAATTCTTAGTATATTCTAAACTCGTAAATATTAATCAACATTAATAGTATCTTCTAAACCTGTCATTACTAGAATATTCTAATTATTTCATTATTAGTACACATCAAATATATCATTAATAGTACCTTTTAAACCTGTCACTATTAGAGTGTTCCATACTCTCCATTATTAGTTCACATTAAAGTTATCATTAATAGTACTTTCTAGACTTCTCATTATACGTATATTATCAACATGTCAATATTGGTATATTCTAAATATGTCTTCAGTGATGTATCTAAACTTGTCATTATTAGTATGTTGAAAACTTGTCATAATATATCATATGAAATTTATCATTAATAGGACGTTATCATTAGTATATTATAAGCTTAGCAGTATGCTAAAGTTGCCATTATTCTAACTTTGTCATTATCATAATTTAAACTAGTATATTCTAAACATGTCATTAATAGTATATTCAACTTTCATATTTTCTAATATTTGTTATTATCAGTGCATATTATTATTATGCCATTATTAGTGCATATTAAAGTTATCATTAATAGTACCTTCTAAACTTATCGATATTAGTATATTCTAAACATGTGATTATGAGTACATATTAGAGTTATCATTAATAGTACTTTCTCAACATGTACTTGCATATTCTAAGGTTAAAGTTATCATTAATAAAATATTCTAAAATTTCATTATTAGTATATTCTAAACTTGTCAATAATAGTATACTTTAAAGTTTTCATTAATAGTATCTTTAATATGATCATTATTAGCATGTTCTATAATATTCTATAATCTTCTAAACCTGGCATTATTAGTGTGTTCTAAACTTATTATTAGTGAAAATTAAGGTTATTAATAGTACCTTATACACTAATCATTAACAGTATCCTTTTAACTTGTAATTATTAGTATATTCTAAACTTATTATTATTATTACTTTATTATTATTATTACTTATTGTATATTCTATTCTAAACTTATTACACATTAAAGTTATCATTATTAGTATTTTCTAAACCTGGCATTATTAGTGTGTTCTAAACTTACTATTAGTGAAAATTAAAGTTATTGATAGTACCTTATACACTAATCATTAACAGTATCCTTTTAACTTATAATTATTAGTATATTCTAAACTTATTACAAATTAAAGTTATTATCGTTAAAAACTTATCACTACTAAACTTTAATCTGCACTAATAAAAACAACTTTAGAATATATATTCCAAACTTGTTTTTATTAGTACACATTTAAGTTATCATTAATAGTTCCTTTTCAACATGTCGTTATAGGTATGTTCTATATTTGTCATTATTAGTACACAATAAATATATTAAGTGTATTTTAACACTCTTCGTTATTAGAATATATTCTATTATTCTCATGATTACTACACATTAATGTTATCTTTAAAAATACCTTCTAATCTTGTTTTTGTTGTCAGTATTAGTATATTCTAATTTTTTTCATTATTACTCCTAGATTTTCTTTATATATTCTAAACTTGTCATTATTAGTTCATATTAACGTTATCATTATTAGTACCTTCTAAACTTATTATTATTAGTATATTCTAAATTCTTAATTCTTTCCATTATTAGTAGTTATACATGTTCCTTCTAAACCTCTTTTTATTAGCATATTGTAAATTTCTGATTATTACACATTAAAGTTCTTATCAAAGTTAAATGCATTATCAATACATCTTTTAAACTAGTCATTATTAGTATATTACAAACTTGCCATTATTAGTATCTTTTAAGTTTTCATTATTAGTATATATTGGCATATTCTAGTCTTTCCATTATTAGTACACATAAAAGTTATCATTAACTGTGCCTTGCATTATCAGTATATTGTAAACTTGTCACATTAAAGCTATACCTTCTAAACTTGACATCATTTGTATATTACAAAATTGCTATTTCTAAATTTATCATTATTAGTGCACATTAAAGTTATCATGCAATAGTACCTTCTAAACTTGTTATTATTAGTATATTCCAAACTTGTTATTACTAGTACACATTAAAGCTATCATATGACCTTCTAAACTTGTCATAATTAGAATATCATAAATTTGTCCCTATTAATATACATTATGCTGATATTCTATGGTTGTCATTGTTAGTATATTCTAAACTTTTCATTATTAACACAGATCAAATTATTCAATATTAGTACATATCAAAGATATTTAATAGAACCTTCTAAAATTGTCATTATTAAAACATATTAAAGTTATTACAAATATAATTTTCTAAAATTTTGATTATTGGTTATTGTTGTATATATCGACAATATTCATTATTAATATATTGTAAACTTTTGATATTAAAGTTATCATCAATAGTTACGACTGAATATATTATTCTTAGTATATTCTAAACTTGTTACTATCAGTGCATATTAAAGTTATCATTAAAAGTATATTCTAAACATGTCATTACTAGTATTTTGTAATTTTTTCACTATTAGTACTCATTAAAGTAATTGTTAGTACACATTAAAGATTTTGATAATAGTACCTGCTAAACGCTATACTTTTTTTTATAAATTTCCCATATCATAAATTAAAATTTCCATTAGTTTTGAATATACTAACAATGACATGTTTAGAAGACACTACTAATGATAACTTTAATGTGTACTAATACTCAAAAGTTTAGAATATAGTAATAGTGACAAGTTTAGGATAATGATAAACTCGAAATATATTATTATTACCAAGTGTAGGATATACTAATAATGGTAAGGATACAAGGTCCTAGTAATGATAACTTCAATGTAAAGTTTAGAATACCAAAGAAGATATGTTTAGTATCTCCTAATAGTGATGTTTCGAATTTACGAACAATGACAACTTTTAAATAAAAACTTTAATGTTTTCTGATCATTAATGTTTGGTATATACTAATAATGACAAGTTTAAAGGCACTATTAATGATACCTTGAATATGTGCACATATTCACATGTTATCATATGTTATTCACATGTTATTATAATACATTATTATGTACACATAATCACATGATTACAATAGTGTAATAAAGTTTAAAAGGTTATATTGATAATAATGTTAATGTGTAGCAATAATGACACGTTTTAATTATATTGATAATGTAAAGTTTAATAAATACTAATACTAACATAATTAGAAGTTGCTATCGATGATAACTATAATACGTACTAATAATGATTAGTTTTGAAAAAAGCTAACAATGTCATTTTAAAAAGCCAGTAATAATGGTAACTTTAACATGTATTAATACTCACAATGTTAGAATATACTAATAATGACAAGTTTTAAATAATTATAAAATTTGGAATATATTAGTATTGCCAAGTTTAGAATATACTAATAATGGTCCTAATAATGACAACTTTAATGTGTACTAATAATAACAAGTTTAGAATAATAAAGAAGATATGTTAGTATATACTAATACTGATATTTTTCGAATATACGAACAATGACAACTTTAGAAAGTATTGTTAATGATAACTTAAACGTGCTTTTAATGATAACTCAGATATGTGTTAATAATAACAAGTTTATAATATACAAAAATTGACAAGTGTAGAGGGTACTATTGATAATGAATTGAATGTGTACCAAAATGACAAATTTAGAAAGACACTATTAATGATAACTTTAATGTGTAGTTACAAAGACAAGTTTATAAAGTACTATTAATGATAACTTTAATGTGTACTAATAATGACAAGTTTAAAATGCAGTAACAATGACAAGTTCAGAAAGTTATAAACTTTAATAAATTCCAATATTGACAAATATAAAAAACACCAATAATGAGAAGTTTAAATCATACTAAAAATGAGATGTTTAGAATGTGCTATTAATGATAACTTATATGGCAAATGGCAAATGATAAGTTTAGAACATACTAATGAAAAGTTAAAGTTAATGATAACTTCAATGTGTACTAATACTGTCAAGATTATGATATGCTAGTAATCACAAATTTGAAAAATACAGTAGAAATATATATAAAAAATGGCATATTTAGAAGAAAACTTTAGAAGATAAATTTAGAATATACTGATAATAACAAGTTTAATATAATAATAATGGCGATTTTAGAAGGTGCTAATATGTGGTAATGTGGTAATATTGACAAGTTTAGAATACTTTAAAAATAGCATTTTTTGTAATATACAAATAAAGATAAGTTCAGACTGTATCTTAATGACAACTTTTAGAAGGTACTATTAATGATAACTTTAATATAAACAAAGCACTATATACTAATAAGGGTAAGTTTAGAAGGTACTATAATCGATAACGTTAACTTGTACTAATAACGACAAGCTTGGAATATACTAATAATGCCAAGTTTAGAAGGTACTATTAAGGATAACTTTAATGTCTATTAATAGTGATAAGTTTAGTATACACTATTAAGTTTAGAATATAATAATAATGACAAGTTTGGAAAGCACTATTAAAGATAAAATCTATGCGAAATGATAATGAAAATTTTAGAATATGACAAAGTATAATTCAATTTATAATAAAATAGCGTTTAGCAGGTACTATTATTAAATATTTAATATGTACTAATAATCACTTTAATGAGTACTAATAGTGAAAAAATTACAAAATACTAGTAATGGCATGTTTAGAATATACTTTTAATTATAACTTTAATATGCATTGATAGTAACAAGTTTAGAATATACTAAGAATATCCTCTACAATTGCCATTATTAGTGCATATTAAAGTTATCATTAATAGTACCTTCTAAACTTGCCCTTATTAGTATTCGAAAAATATCAGTATTAGTAAATACTAACATATCTTCTTTATTAGTAGTATTGATGGCGCAGAAGTAACAATCCGATTCATGGTCAGACGGCTCCCTCCAAACCATCGGAATCCCAAACTTCAGTGAAGTTTTCGTGCCCTTCGTCCACCGCCGGAGGTATTCCACGCACGTCATGCACACCGTGTGCGGTGCCCAGGACTTATCTTGGTCACCCAGCTTGACTTGAAAGTAAGCCTGGTATGCGCGCTTCACAAAGCTTGTGATGCTCTTCCTGTGCATTGACAGCGTGTATTCTCCGCAAATGTAGCAGAAAATGTCAGGATTATTCCTGCATGACCGTCGCGCCGAAGCCATGTCAATACAAATAAGTCAATTAGTCAATTTCAAACAGAAACACACCAGAAGCAACCATTTATATATGAATAATTCGCTATATTCTTCAAGAAAAATAGGATTGAACTCAAAACCCTTCAAATTATCATATGAGCTCGTCAGGTAGGCCTATGGCTGTATCTCAAAAAGTTGACCTGATTGAGCAAAACCAATGTGATATTCGGACTCAGAACACCAAATTTAGTCTAAATTATAGTACCCTTTAGGTTTGTAATTTTTAGTATATTCTAAACTCGTTATTATTAGTTATCATTAATAGCATCATTATCAGAATATTCTAAACGTGTCATTATTTAGTACACATCAAAGATATCATTAATAGTACCTTTTAAACTAGTCTTCATTAGTACACATTAAAATTATCATTAATAATACTTTCCAAATTTCTCATTATACGTATATTCTAAACATGTCTACATTGGAATATTCTAAACTTGTCATTATTAGTATGTTCAAAATTTGCCATTAATAGTTTATATTAAGTATATCATTATTAGTTAAAGTTGTCATTATTATTATTGTTTAAAGTAGTATATTCTAAAGATGTCGTTATCAGTATATTCAAAACTCATTATTAATAGTATCATCTAATATATTCTTCTAATATATTCTTCTAATATATATAATAGTATATTCTAATATATTCAAAACTCGTCATTATTAATAGTATCTTCTAATCTTTTCATTATTACTATATTCCAGGTTTGACATTATTAGTACACATTAAATCTATCATTAATAGTACCTACTCATCTTGTTTATATTTTTTGTATTTTCTAAAACTAAACTTATTTTTAATGAAAATTAAAGTCGTTAATAGTAACTTCTACACTAATCAATAGAAGTACCCTTTTAACTTTTAATTATTAGTATATTCTAAACTTGTCAATATTATTACACATTAAAGTTATCATTATCGTTAAAAAATTGTCACTGCTAAAATATATTCTAAACTTGTTTTTATTAGTACACATTAAAGTTATCATTAATAGTTCCTTTACAACCTGTCGTCATAAGTATATTCTATATTAGTCATTATTAGTACACAATAAAGATATAAATTGTATTTTCACACCCTTCATTAATAGTATATTCTAAAATTCTAAACATTCTAAACTTGACATTATTAGTATGTTCTAAACTTATCATTATTAAAAATTAAAGTCATTAATAGTACCTTCGAAACTTATCATTAACAGTACCCTTTAAATTTGTAATTATTAGTATATTCTAAACTCGTCATTATTAGTTATCATTAATAGTATCTTCTAAACCTGTCTTTATCGGAATATTCTAAACTTTGTATCCATCAAAGATATCATTGATAGTACCTTTTAAACTCGTCATCATTAGAATGTTCTATACTTTCCAAATTTCTAATTATACGTATATTCTAAAAATGTCTACATTGGAATATGTTAAACTTGTCATTATTAGTTAAAGTTGTCATTAAACCTTGTCATTATTATTATAGATCGTTATTGGTATATTCAAAACTCGTCATTATTAGTAAACTGATTACTAATAGTATCTTCTAATCTTTTCATTATCACTATATTCCAAGTGACATCATTAGTACACATTAGTACACATTAGTACATCATTAGTACACATTAATAGTGCATACTAATCTTGGTTTTATTAGTATTTTCCAAACCTGGTATTATTAGTGTGTTCTAAACTTATTATCAGTGAAACTTAGTCATCAATAGTACCTTCTACACTAATCATTAACAGTGGCCTTTTAACTTGCAATTATTAGTATATTCTAAACTTGCCAAGTTATCATTGTCGTTAAAAACTTGTCACTACTAAAATATATGCTAAGCTTGTTTTTATTAGTACACATTTAAGTTATCATTAATAGCTCCTTTTCAACCTGTCGTTATAAGTATATTCTATATTTGTCAGTATTAGTACACAATAAAGATATTAATTGTATTTTCACACTCTTCATTATTAGTATATTCTAAAATTCTCATTTAGTACACATTAATCTTATCTTTAAAAATGCCTTTTAATCTTGTTTTTATTGTTATATTCTATTTATTCATTATTACTATTTATAGTACCTTCTAATTTTTTTGTATATTCTAAACTTATCATTAGTTCATATTAACGTTATCATTATTAGTACCTTTTAAACTTATCATTATTGGTATATTCTAAATTCTAAACTTATCATTATTAGTACATATTATAGTTAACAATTATAGTAACATCTGAACTTGTTATTATTAGTATATTCTAATCTAAACAGTACCTTCTAAACTTCTTATTATTACGTGCAATTATTGGTA
This sequence comes from Oratosquilla oratoria, assembly GCF_046742065.1. NCBI lineage: Eukaryota > Metazoa > Arthropoda > Malacostraca > Stomatopoda > Squillidae > Oratosquilla > Oratosquilla oratoria. The sequence continues at coordinate 7,718,138 of NW_027467710.1, forward strand.
CACATTAAAGATATCATTCAATAGGATCTTTTAAAGATATCATTATTGCTATATTTTAAACATGTCAATATTAGTTTCTTCGAAACTTGTCATTATTTTTCATTCTAAACTATATTATTTGTATACTTTACAGTATTAGTTTACTCTAAAGTTATCATTAATAGTACTTTCTAAACTTGTCATTACCAGTATATTCTAAACTTATTATTACTCAACTTTAATGTTATCATAGTTCCTTATATAATTGTCATTTTTAGTGTATTCTAAACATCTCATTATTGGTACACATTAAAGTTATCATTAATAGTACCTACCCGGACTTTATTTGTATATCCTAAACTTAATAATAGTATACTCTAAATATGTCATTATTAGTTTACTTTAAAGGTACTATTAATAGTACCATTAACCTGTCATTACTAGTACACATAAAAGATATCGTTAAAAGTGCATTCTAAAATTGTCATTATTAGCTTATTCTAAACTTATTATTGGTATATTCTATACTTTTCATTTTCAGAACACATTAAAGTTATTATTTATAGCTTATAAATTTGTATTTGCATTTGTATTTGTATTTGTTTTGTATTTTTGTATGTATTTTTTATATTTTGTATATTCGTATTTTGTAGTTTTTGTATTTATTAGTATAACATTAACGTTATCATTGATAACTTTTCATTCTAAGCTTGACAATGATAGTATCTTCTAAACTTCTCATTATTACTATATTCTAAACTTGCCACTACTAAACTGTAATGTAAAAGTGTAATGATAGTACCTATCATTACCATATTCTAAACTTTTTATCATCAATACACATTAAATCTATTAGAGTGCATTCTAAACTTGTCTTTATTAATATATCACGAACTTGCTTATTATTAGTACAAATTAAAGTTATCTTGAACAGTACCCTTTAAAATTGTGATTATTGGTATATTCTAATTTTTCCGTTATCAGTACACTTACCTTTACCTTTAAACCTCTTTATTAGTATATTGTAAATTTCTGATTATTAGTACACATTAAAGTTATTATTAGTAATACCTTCTAAACTTGTCAAAGTTAAATGCATTATTAATATATCTTTTAAACTAGTCACTATTAGTATATTACAAACTGGCCATTATTAGTAAAGTCATTGTTGGTATATTCTAGTCTTTCAATTATTAGTAAACATAAAAGTTATCATTAACTGTGCCTTGCATCATAAGTATATTGTAAACTTGTAACATTAAAGCTATTATTAATTATACCTTATAAACTTGATATTATTTGTATATTACAAAATTGCCATTACTAGCATATTCTAAATTTGTACCTATCAGTGCACATTAAAGTTATCATGCAATAGTACCTTCTAAACTTGTCATTATTAAAAAATTCTAAACTTGTTATTACTAGTACACATTAATGTTATCATTAATAATACCTACTAAACTTTTCACAATTAGAATATTATAAATTTGTCCCTATTAATACACATTATAATGATATTCTATGGTTGTCATTGTTAGTATATTCTAAACTTTTCATTATTAGTACAAATCAAATTTTTCAATATTAGTACATGTAAAAATATTTAATAGAACCTTCTGAAATAGCCATTATTAAAACATATTAAAGTTATTATAAATATAGTTTTCTAAAATTTTGATTATTAGTACACTATCGAAATTAATATATTCTAAACTTGTTATTACTAGTTCACATTAAAGTTATCATTAATAATACCTTCTAAACTTGTCATAATTAGAATATCATAAATTTGTCCCTATCAATATACATTATGCTGATATTCTATCGCTGTCATTGTTAGTATATTCTAAACTTTTCATTATTAAGACAGATAAAATTATTCAGTATGAGTACATATCAAAGATATTTAATAGAACCTTCTAAAAATGCCATTATTAAAAAATTAAAGTTATTATAAATATCATTTTCTAAAATTGTGATTATTGATTATTGTTGCATATATCATTAATAGTACTATCGACACTATTCATTATTAATATATTCTAAACTTTTGATATTAAATTTATCATCAATAGTTCCGACTGAATATGTTATTCTTAGTATATTCTAAACTTGTTATCAGTGCATATTAAAGTTATCATTAAAAGTATATTCTAAACATGTCATTAATAGTTTTTTTTGTAAATTTTTCACTGTTAGTACTCATTAAAGTAATTATTAGTACACATTAAATATTTTGATAATAGTACATGCTAAACGCTATATTATTTTTATAAATTTCCCAAATTATCATAAATTCAATTTTTCATTTGTTTTGAATATACTAACAATGACATGTTTAGACGACAAAACTAATGATAACTTTAATATGTATTAATACTCAAAAGTTTAGAATATATTAATAATGACAAGTTTAGGATAATGATAAACTCGGAATATATTATTATTACCAAGTTTAGAATATACTAATAATGGTAAGGATACAAGGTCCTAGTAATGATAACTTCAATGTATACTAATAAAGTTTAGAATACCAAAGAAGATATGTTTAGTATTTACTAATAGTGATGTTTCGAATTTACGAACAATGACAACTTAAGAAAGTATTGCTAGTGATAACTAATGTGTACTAATAATGAGGGTTTAGAATATACAATTGACAAGCTTTAATGTTTGCTAATAATGACAAGTGTTGAATATACCAAAAATGACAAATTTAGAATATGCTAACAAATTTAGAAGGTATCATTAATGAAAAATTTACTATGTACGAGCTTACAATATACTAAGAACCACAAGTTTACGATAATGACATAATTAGAGTATACTAATGATAAGCTTAGAAGATTCATGATAACTTTAATGTGGAAAAATTTAGAATAAGTTGATAATGGAAAGTATAGAAATTACTAAAAAATGACAACTTTAGAAGGTTCTATATATGATAACTATAATTTGTACTAATAATGACAAACTTACATTATAAAAAAAATTAGTCTTCTGATAATTAACATTTGGTATATACTAATAATGACAAGTTTAAAGGCACTATTAATGATAACTTGAATATGTACACATATTCACATGTTATTATATGTTATCATTGACATGTTATTATAATACATGTATTATGTACACATAATCACATGTTTACAATATTGTAATAAAGTTTAAAAGGTTAAATTAATAATAATGTTAATGTGTAGCAATAATGACACATTTTAATTATATTGATAATGCAAAGTTTTGCAAATACTAATAATAGCATAATTAGAAATTGCTATTAATGATAACTATAATATGTACTAATAATGGTTAGTTTTGAAAAAAGCTAACAATGTCATATTAAAAAGCCAGTAATAATGGTAACTTTAACATGTACTAATACTCACAATTTTAGAATATACTAATAATGACAAGTTTTAAATAATTATAAACTTTGGAATATATTAGTATTGTCCTAATAATGATAACTTTAATGTGTACTAAAAATGACAAGTTTAGAATAATAAAGAAGATATGTTAGTATGTACTAATACTGATATTTTTCGAATATACGTACAATGACTTTAGAAAGTATTGTTAATGATAACTTTAACGTGTACTAATAAAGAGATACTTTTAATGATAATTTTTTTTAATGTCTTCTGATAATTAACATTTGATATATACTAATAATGACAAGTTTAAAGGCACTATTAATGATAACTTGAATATGTACATATATTCACATGTTATTATATGTTATCATTGACATGTTATTATAATACATGTATTATGTACACATAATCACATGTTTACAATATTGTAATAAAGTTTAAAAGGTTAGATTAATAATAATGTTAATGTGTAGCAATAATGACACATTTTAATTATATTGATAATGCAAAGTTTTGCAAATACTAATAATAGCATAATTAGAAATTGCTATTAATGATAACTATAATATGTACTAATAATGGTTAGTTTTGAAAAAAGCTAACAATGTCATATTAAAAAGCCAGTAATAATGGTAACTTTAACATGTACTAATACTCACAATTTTAGAATATACTAATAATGACAAGTTTTAAATAATTATAAACTTTGGAATATATTAGTATTGTCCTAATAATGATAACTTTAATGTGTACTAATAATGACAAGTTTAGAATAATAAAGAAGATATGTTAGTATGTACTAATACTGATATTTTTCGAATATACGTACAATGACTTTAGAAAGTATTGTTAATGATAACTTTAACGTGTACTAATAAAGAGATACTTTTAATGATAACTTAAAAATGTGTTAATAATAACAAGTTTATAATATACAAAAATTAACAAGGTACTATTGATAATAAATGGAATGTGTACTAAAAAACAAATTTAGAAAGATACTATTAATGATAACTTTAATGACAAGTTCAGAAAGTTCTATTACTGTAAACTTTAATAAAATCCAATATTGACAAATCTAGAAAACACCAATTATGAGAAGTTTAAATTATACTAAAATGAGATGTTTAGAAGGTACCATTAATGATAACTTATATGGCAAATGGCAAATGACGACAAGTTTAGAATATACTAATGAAAAGTTAAGAAACTACTCTTAATGATAACTTCAATGTGTAGTAATACTGTCAAGATTATGATATGCTAGTAATCAGAAATTTGAAAGGTACAGTAAAAATGTATAAAAAAATGGCATGTTTAGAAGAAAACTTTAGAAGATAAATTTAGAATATAAGTTTACTATAATAATAATGGCGATTTTTGAAGGTGCTAATATGTGGTAATGTGGTAATATTGACAAGTTTAGAATACATTAAAAATAGCATTTTTGTAATATACAAGTGACGATAAGTTCAGACTGTACCTTAATGACAACTTTTAGAAGGTACTATTAATGATAACTTTAATGTGTACTAATATAAACAAAGCACTATAAGGGTAAGTTTAGAAGGTACTATAATTGATAACGTTAACTTGTACTAATAACGACAAGCTTGGAATATACTAATAATGCCAAGTTTAGAAGGTACTATTAAGGATAACTTTAATGTCTATTAATAGTGATAAGTTTAGTGTATACTATTAACGAGAAGTTTAGAATATACTAATAATGACAAGTTTGGAAAGCACTATTAAAGATAAAATCTATGCGAAATGACAATGAAAAGTTTAGAATATGACGAGGTATAATTTCATTCATAATAAAATGGAAAATTTAGAAAGAAAACGTATAGCGTTTAGCAGGTGTATTATTAAATCTTTGATATGTACTAATAATTACTTTAATGAGTACTTAAAGTGACAAATTTACAAAATACTAGTAATGGCATGTTTAGAATATACTTTTAATGATAACTTTAATATGCACTGATAGTAACAAGTTTAGAATATACCAAGAATATCCTCTGCAATTGCCATTATTAGTGCATATTAAAGTTATCATTAATAGTACCTTCTAAACTTGCCCTTATTAGTACAAATTATGTGATTATTAGTACACTTGAGTACACATTAGAATTATCATTAATAGTGCTTTCTAAACATGTAATTATCTTTCATATTCTAAGCTATTGGTAAACTTTAAAGTTATCATTAGTAGAATGTCCTAAAATTTCATTATTAGCATATTCTGAAATTGTCATTAATAGTACACATTAAAGTTATCATTCATAGTAACTTTAATCTGATCATTATTTGTATTGTAAGCTTGTCATTATTAGTATGTTCTCAACTTATTATTATAAGTATATTCTTAACGTATCATTATTACTATTCATTAGACTTACCATTAACAGTACTTTCTAAGCTTATTATTTGTAATATTATAAACTTAACCATAATAGTGTATTTTCAACTTTCATAATATTTTCTAATATTTGTTATTATCAGTATTCTCTCTAATTGCGATCATTAGTGCATATTAAAGTTATCATTAATAGTACCTTCTAAACTTGTCGTTATTAGTATATTCTAAACATGTGATTATGAGTTTATATTAGATTTATCATTAATAGTACTTTCTCAACATGTACTTTCATTCTAAGGTTGCCACTATTGGTACACTTTAAGGTTATCATTAATAGAATATTCTAAAATTTCATTATCAGTATCTTCTAACTTTGTCATTAATAGTACACTTTAAAGTTCTCATTAATAGTATATTTAATATGATCATTATTAGCATGTTCTATAATCATCATTATTAGTATTAGTTATTATTAAGAGTATCTTGTAACTTGTCATTATTAGTATCTTCTATACTTGTCATTATAAGTATATTCTTAACGTATCATAATCACTATACATTAAACTTACCATTGATAGTACTTGTCATTATTAGTATGTTATAAACTTACCCATAATATTATATTCTCAACTTTTATAGTTAGTACACATTAATGTTATCATTAATAGTAGCCTCAAACTTGTATAACCTTGTATATTCTAAAGTTGTCATTCTTAGTACATATTTAAGTTATTATTAAAAGAATCTTCTGATTTTGTCGTTATTGGTATATCCTAAACTAAAAATTATCATTAATACCATAATCTTAATTTGTCATTATTAGTACACATTAAAGTTTTTATAAGAAGTACCTAAAAGTGTCATTAATCGTATATTCTAAACTTGTCATTACTAGAACATATTATTAGTTATTAGTTATTGTTATTAGTATAATTCAAACATTAATTAGTAATCATTATTAGTGTATTCTAAACTTGTTATTATTAGTCATTATTCAAAAACTCTAAACTTTTCCTTATTAGTACACATTAAAGTTTCAATTGAGTATGACATAATGACACATTAAACTTGTAATCATTAGTATATTCTAAACTTTCTTTAGTAGTACACGTTAAAGATATTGCTAAGAGAATCTTAATCTTGTCAGTATCAATATACATTAAAGTTATTATTACTATTATATTCTAATCTTGACATTATTACAACACAATAAAATGATCAAAAGTACCGATTATTACCACATTCTAAATTTGACATTATTTGTGCAAATAAAATTTATCATTAATCGCACACTTCTTATTATTAGTATATTCTAAACATGTCATTATTAGTATATTCTAATAATTATTCTAAATAGTATTCTAAATACTATCTTCTAAATCTGTCATTATTATAGTGTTCTAAACTTGTCATTATAAGATATCATTAATAGTACCCTTTAAACCTGTCCCCATTAGTGTTCTATACTTTTCATTATTAGTACACATTAATAATTAGTACTTTCTAGACATTAGTACTTTCTAGACTTCTCATTATACGTATATTCTAAACATGTCAATATTGGTATATTCTAAATGTGTCCTCAACTTCTCATTATTAGTATGTTCTAAACTTGTCATTATTAGTTCATACCAAATTTATCATTAATAGGACGTTATCATTAGTATATTCTAAGTCTGGCAATTTTAGTATATGTTAATGTTGTCATTATTCTAACCTTGTCATTATTATTATAATTCAAACTAGTATATTCTGAACATATTACACTGGGTAACAATTTTTTTTTTTTTTTAATCGTCCAGGGTTTTCCAGCGGAATTAGACTAATTGTGATGCTCTGAGTCCGAAAATGCCCTTGGTTTTTCTCAATCAGGTCAGGATTGTTCGTTACAGACATTTAAGAAAAAAAAAACTATTTTTCGTCCAAAAACCCAATTTCTGCGGATCATAAAAATTCTGTTTTTCCGTTTTCCTGGGGAAAAAAAGTCAACGTATCCAAATTCATTCATTTTTTATATACTCGATTACATTTGATAAGCTTAATACATGTACGTGAGCGTTACGTGACACAAAAGTTCGGAGTTCACGGCGTAAATCGCCGTTTCCTCGAATTCCGTGTGTGAGCAGCTGCTGGGTTGTCTCTCTTCAGCGACCAGCAGTAGTCCGCGAGCATGACTGCGTCCCACCTCCCCTGGTACCTCTCCTTCATTTGACGCATGTCCTGATGGAACCTTTCTCCCTGCTCGTCGCTGACCGCACCAAGGTTTTCAGGAAACTTCTCCATGTGTGAGAACAGGAAATGCATCTTTATACTCATCAAACACCCGAGGTTTTGGAAGTTCTTTATCATGCTGTTGATGAGTGTGGCGTGGTTTGCTGCCTTCTTGTTCCCCAGGAAGTTGTTCACCACCTGCACAAACGACCTCCAGGCGGCGCACTCTAGCGTGTTCATGGAGTTTTCGAACTCTGTGTCCTTGATGAGCTGCCGTATCTGTGGGCCATCGAAAATGCCGGCCTTCAGCTTCTCAATGGTCACTCCAGGGAAGGCTCGCCACAGGTAGTTGAAGCACCTCCCATCCTTGTCCAGAGCGCGCGTGAACTGTTTCATTAACCCAAGCTTGATGTGAAGCGGTGGGAACAAAATCTTTTCCCGGTCAACAAGAGGTTCGTTTATGATGTTGCTCGCCCCAGGTACTAACTGCTCTCGCGCCGGACACTCTTTCTTCACATAGTGCTGGGCTCTGTCTCGACCAAGTAGAAAGTTCACCATCTTAAGGTCGACGCAGATGAGCCATTGGTGCTGCTCATATTGGATTTTGTCGAGCACTTACTTGACTGCTTCATATTTCTCTTTGAGAGTTGTGGAGTGCGCAAGATGAATTGAGGCGAACTCGTTCGAGTTTAACAAGAAGACCGGCGACATCTCGGCAGTACACGAGGTCTTCCTCCTGGCAGAAGTAGCCCATGTAGTCCTGATGCCTTCTACGAAAGAACGTGATACGCGCGTCCTCGCCGAGTAGATTTTTCTCTTTGAGTCTGGAGGCCAACAGCTCGGCTGAAGTCTTCGACAAGCTGAGATCCCGAACCAGATCATTAAGCTCACATTGTGAAAAGGGCTGCGGACCATCTTGTGTTTCATACTCTTCTTCTGTATCTCCTCCCTCATATGCAGTGGTGGCCTCGTCGTCGCTGTCAGGAAGCTCTCTGCACGCTGGTACAGGAAGTTCTTCGCAGTGAGCAACTGGACGGCGGGCAGATGGAAGGTTGGGGTACTGGAGGCTGCTCCGATTCTTCCGGTTTACGCCAGTAGTATTGATGGCGCAGAAGTAACAATCCGATTCATGGTCAGACGGCTCCCTCCAAACCATCGGAATCCCAAACTTCAGTGAAGTTTTCGTGCCCTTCGTCCACCGCCGGAGGTATTCCACGCACGTCATGCACACCGTGTGCGGTGCCCAGGACTTATCTTGGTCACCCAGCTTGACTTGAAAGTAAGCCTGGTATGCGCGCTTCACAAAGCTTGTGATGCTCTTCCTGTGCATTGACAGCGTGTATTCTCCGCAAATGTAGCAGAAAATGTCAGGATTATTCCTGCATGACCGTCGCGCCGAAGCCATGTCAATACCCTGAAAAGAAAGAAATAAGTCAATTAGTCAATTTCAAACAGAAACACACCAGAAGCAACCATTTATATATGAATAATTCGCTATATTCTTCAAGAAAAATAGGATTGAACTCAAAACCCTTCAAATTATCATATGTATAGCTCGTCAGGTAGGCCTATGGCTGTATCTCAAAAAGTTGACCTGATTGAGCAAAACCAATGTGATATTCGGACTCAGAACACCAAAATTAGTCTAAATCAGCTGAGAAACCCCTGACGATTTTTTGGCTGTTACCCAGTGTTATTATTAGTATATTCAAAACTCGTTGTTATTATTAGTAAACTTATCATTAATAGTATATCCTAATTATTAGTATATAGATATTAGTATATTCCAAATTTGCCATTATTAGTACACATTAAATTTATCATTAAAAGTACCTTCTAATCTTGTTTTTATTAGTACATTCGAAACTTGACATTATTAGTATGTTGTAAACTTATCATTAGTAAAAAATAAAGTAATTAATAGTACCTTCTAAACTCGTCATTATTAGTTAATTTTGTAGTATCTTCTAAACCTGTCATTGTAAACTTGTCATTGTAAATACACATCAAAGATATCATTAATACCTTTTAAACTTGTCATCATTAGAATGTTTTATACTTTTCATTATTAGTACACATTAAAGTTATCATTAATAGTACTTTCTAAACTTCTGTATATTCTAAACATGTCTTCATTGGTATATTCTAAACTTGTCATTAATATTTTATATCAATTTTATCATTAATAGGACGTTCTAAACTTATCAATAGTAAAAATTAAAGTCATTAATAGTACCTTCGATACTTATCACTAACAGTACCCTTTAGATTTGTAATTTTTAGTATATTCTAAACTCGTCATTATTAGTTATCATTAATAGCATCATTATCGGAATATTCTAAACGTGTCATTATTTAGTACACATCAAAGATCATTAATAGTACCTTTTAAACTTGTCTTCATTAGAATGTTCTATACATTTCATTATTAGTACACATTAAAATTATCATTAATAATACTTTCCAAATTTCTCATTATACGTATATTCTAAACATGTCTACATTGGAATATTCTAAACTTGTCATTATTAGTATGTTCAAAACTTGCCATTAATAGTTTATATTAAGTATATCATTATTAGTATATTCTAAACTTGGCAATATATGTTAAAGTTGTCATTATTATTATTGTTTAAAGTAGTATATTCTAAAGATGTCGTTATCAGTATATTCAAAACTCATTATTAATAGTATCTTCTAATATATTCTTCTAATATAATTATAATTATTAGTATATTCTAATATAATTATAATTATTAGTATATTCTAATATAATTATAATTATTAGTATATTCTAAACTTGGCAATATATGTTAAAGTTGTCATTATTATTATTGTTTAAAGTAGTATATTCTAAAGATGTCGTTATCAGTATATTCAAAACTCATTATTAATAGTATCTTCTAATATATTCTTCTAATATATTCTTCTAATATATATAATAGTATATTCTAATATATTAAAAACTCGTCATTATTAATAGTATCTTCTAATCTTTTCATTATTACTATATTCCAGGTTTGACATTATTAGTACACATTAAATCTATCATTAATAGTACCTACTCATCTTGTTTATATTAGTATTTTCTAAACCTAAACTTATTTTTAATGAATATTAAAGTCGTTAATAGTAACTTCTACACTAATCAATACAAGTACCCTTTTAACTTTTAATCATTAGTATATTCTAAACTTGTCAATATTATTACACATTAAAGTTATCATTATCGTTAAAAAATTGTCACTGCTAAAATATATTCTAAACTTGTTTTTATTAGTACACATTAAAGTTATCATTAACAGTTCCTTTACAACCTGTCGTCATAAAGATATAAATTGTATTTTCACACCCTTCTAAAATTCTCATTATTAGTACGCATTAATGGTATCTTTAAAAATACATTCTAATCTTGTTTTTATTGTTATATTCTAAACTTGTATATTCTATTTTTTTCATTATCACTTCATATAGTACCTTCTGAATTTTCTTTGTATATTCTAAACTTGTCATTATTAGTTCATATTAATGTTATTAGTACCTTCTAAACTTATTATTATTAGTATATTCTAAATCCATTATTAGCACATATTATAGTTAACAATTATAGTAACATCTCAACTTGTTATTATTAGTATATTCTAAACTTAACAGTACCTTCTAAACTCCTTATTATTGCGTGCCATTATTAGTAAACATTAAAGATATCATTTAATAGGATCTTTTAAAATGATAGTTATTGCTATATTTTAAACATGTCAATATTAGTTTCTTCTAAACTTGTCATTATTTTTTTATTCTTAATTTTTTATTATTTATATATTATAAACTCTACAGTATTAGTACACTCTAAAGTTATCATTAATAGTACTTTCTAAACTTGTCATTACTAGTATATTCTAAACTTGTCATTATTACTAAACTTTAAGGTTATCATTAATAGTTCTTTATAAATTTGTCATTTACAGTATATTCTAGCCATATCATTATTGGTACACATTAAAGTTACCATTAATAGTACCTACCCGGCCTTTATTTGTATATCCTAAACTTATTATTAGTATACTCTAAATATGTCATTATTAGTTCACTTTAAAGTTACTATTAATAGTACCTTTAACCTGTCATTACTAGTACACATTAAAGTTATCGTTAAAAGTACATTATAAAATTTTCATTATTAGCTTATCTTTATCATTATACCTATTGGTATATTCTAAACTTTTAACTTTTCATTTTCAGAACACATTAAATTTATTATTGATAGCCTATACATTTGTATTTGTATTTGTTTTGTATATATATATATATATATATATATATATATATATATATATATATATATATATATTTGTAGTTTTTTATTTGTTTGTATTTATTAATATAACATTAATGTTATCATTGATAATATTTTCCAAACTTTTCATTATTAGTGCATTCTAAAGTTGTCAATGATAGTGCCTTCTAAATTTCTCATTATTACTAAATAGAAATGTAGTAGCACATTTGTAGATAACACACAGGAACCCACAGGTACTTTCCTGAAGAGGGCTACAGTTGATAGCCGAAATATAGGATTATTCTTTATTCGAAGTTTATTCTTTCTCCGACTGTGGGTTCTTGTGTGTTCTCATTATTACTATATTCTAAACTTGTCACTATTAGTACACATTAAAGATCTCAATAGTACCTTCTAAAATTGTTATCATTACCATATTCTAAACTTTTTATCATTAGTACACATTAAATTCATTAGAGTGCATTCTAAACTTGTCTTTATTAGTGTATTACAAACTTGCTTATTATTAGTACAAATTACTCTTTAAACTTGTAATTATTTGTATATTCTAATCTTTCCATTATTAGTACACATACCTGTACTATTAATAATACCTTCTAAACTTGTCAAAGTTAAATGCATTATTAATATATCTTTAAAACAAGTAATTGTTAGTATATTACAAACTTGCCATTATTATTATCTTTTAATCTTTTCATTATTAGTACACATTAAAGTTATCATTAACTGTGCCTTGCATTATAAGTATATTGTAAACTTGTCACATTAAAGCTATTATTGATAATACCTTCTAAACTTGTACATGTTATTCTTAGTATATTCTAAACTTGTTACTAATAGTGCATATTAAAGTATTTTGTAAACTTTTCACTATTAGTACTCATTTAAGTAATTATTAGTACACATTAAAGATTTTATTAATAGTACCTGTTAAACACTATACGTTTTTTGTCAATTTCCCATGATGTTATAAATCAATTTTTCATTAACATGTAAACTTGTCATATTCTAAACTTTTCATTATCATTTCACATAGATTTATCTCTAATAGTGCTTTCGAAACTTCACATTAATAGTATATACTAAACTTACCACTATTAGTAGACATTAAAGTTATCCTTAATAGTACCTTCTAAACTTGGCATTATTAGTATATTCTAAGCTTGTCTTTATGAGTACAAGTTAACGTTATTAATTATAGTACCTTTTAAACTTACCCTTATTAGTAAATAGTACTTTGTTTATGTTAGTACACATTAAAGTTATCATTAATAGTACTTTCTAAAAGTTGTCATTAAGGTACCTTCTGAACTCATCTTTTATATATTACAAAAATATGTATTTAGTGTATTCTAAATTTGTAATTATTACCACATTAGCACATATTAAATCTAACCATAATATTTCAAAATTGTCATTACTAGCATATTCTAAATTTGTCATTATTAGTGCACATTAAAGTTATCATGCAATAGTACCTTTTAAACTTGTCATTATTAGTATATTCTACACACGTTAAACTTATAATTAATAATACCTTCTAAACTTGTCATAATTAGAATATTATTAGTAATGACATATTTAGAAGGTTACATTAAGGATAACGTTAATGTGTAGTAATAATGACACGTTTAAAATATACTATTAATGCAAGGTTTAGAAAATACTAACAATAGCATAGTAAAAGTTGCTATTAATGATAACTATAATTTATCATTATTCTAAACTTGTCATTATTGGTATATTCTAAACTTGTGAGTATTGATACATGTTAAAGTTACCAATTTATCAGTGTCTTCTAAACATGATATTGTTAGGTTATTCAAAACTAATCATTATTAGTACGTATTATATTTATCATTAATAGCAACTTCTGATATTGCTATTACAAGAATTTTCTAAACTTTGCATTATTAATATGATTCAAACGTGTCATTATTACTACACATTAACGTTATCATTAATATAACCTCCAAAACTTGTCATTATTACAAAATTGTAAACTTGTGATTATTGGTACATATTAAAGTTATCATTAACAGTGCCCTTAAACTTTTCAATATTAGTATTTTTCAAACGTTAGTTATTAGAGGACATCAAAGTTTTCATTTATAGTACATTCTAAAATTGTCATTGGTACGTTCTGGTCATTATTAGTACAAATTAAAGTTATACATTACCTTCTAAAGTTGTCATTATTAGTAATTTCTAAACTTAATATGTTCGAAACTTGTACTTATTAATACACATTAAAGTTATCATTAATAGTACCTTGTAAACTTATATGCTAAACTTGTCATTATTAGTACAAAATGAAGTTATCATTACTAGAACCTTCTAAACTTATCATTATTAGTATATTCCACACTTGTCATTATTTCTACACATCAAAGTTATCTTGAGGAGTATCTTTTAAACCTGTCAATCTTAGTAGATTCTAAACTTTTAATTGTATATACATTCTAAACCTGTGGTTATTAGTGCATTTCTTCTATACATGTCGTTATTAGTATATTCTAATTTTGTCATTATTGATACATATTAGTATTAGTATTAGTATTAGTATTAGTATTACTATCTCCTAAACTTGTATAATTAGTACACGTTAAGAGTACCTTCTAAACATCATTATTAGTATATTCTAAACTTGTCATTATCAGTACACATTAACGTTATTATCAATATTACCTTCTTAAATTGACATCATTAGTATAGAACTTGCCATATATATTAATCATTAATAGTATATTCTAAAATTGTCATTATCAGTATATTCTAACTTGTCATTATTAAAGTAATCGTTAGAAATACCTTCTAAACTTTTCATTATTAGTACATGTTAAAACTATTAGGACCTCGTATACTTATCATTATTGGTATATTCTAAACTTGGCAAAACTAATATATTCCAAAGTTTATCATTTTTCTAAACTTGTCATTATTACTATATTCTAAACTTGTGAGTATTAGTACATGTTAAATTAGTAGTGTCTTCTAAACATGACATTGTTAGTTTATTCAAAACAAATCATTGATAGTATTAGTATTTTCTAAACTTTGCATTATTAATATAATTCAAACGTGTCATTACACATTAACGTTATCATTAATATAACCTTCTAAACATGTCATTTATTGCTGTTTTTTAACTTTTCTTTATTAGTATTTTATAAACTTGTCAATGTCCATACATATTAAAGCTATTAGTAGTAGTATCTTCTAAACTTGTCATTATTTGTATAGTCCAGTATTATTAGTACACGTTAACAGTACCTTCTACCTTAACAGTAACTTGACATCATTAGTATATTATAAACATGTAGGTAATCATTAATAGTATATTCTAAATTTGTCATTATTACTATATTCTAAACTTGTCATTGTTAGTAGACATTAAAGTTATCATTAAAAATACCTTCCTAATTTTTCATTATTTGGATATTATAAACCTCTTCTTAAAATTATCGTTCTTAAAATATTCTAACCTTGTCATCAATAGTACATTTTAAATTTGTGATTTGTGATTAAATTTGTGATTTGTACAAATTAAATATATCATTAGTAGATCCGTCTAAGTCTGTCATTTAGTACATTCTAAACTTCTCCTTATTAGTACTTTAAAGTTATAATTGATCGTACCTTCTAAACTTCTCATTATTAGTATATTCTAAACATGTTATTAGTGCTCATTAAAGTCATCATTAATAGTAACTTCTAAACATGACATTATTTATTCATAGAACGGTCTAACTTTGTCATTATTAGTATGTTCTAAAATTGTCCTTATTTGTTCATATTAAAGTTATATCTGATAGCACCTTCTAAACTTATAATTGTGAGTATATTCTTAATTATTAATAAACATTAAAGTTACTATTAGTAGTACCTTTTAAATTTGTCATTATTAGGACACATTAAAATTTTCCTTAATGGTACATTGTAAGCTTGTCATTATTAGTATATTCTAATCATGTAGACACTAAAGTATATTCTAAACTTTTCATTATTATTACACATTAAAGTTTTCATTAATAGTACCTTCTAAACTTCTCAATGTAAGTATATTCTAAACATGCCATTATTAGTATATTATAACTTGTCATTTTTAGAATACCTTATAGCTATCAGTAATAGTTCCTTCTAAAGCAGTTACTATTTGTATATTCTAAACTTTTCATAATTAGTAGACAGGAAAATTTCATTTTTAAAAAGTTGCTATTATCGTTATATGATAAACTTTTCATTAATTAAACATATTAAAAAAAATTTATTAGTACCTTCTAAACTTATCACTATTGGTATATTCTAAAATTCTCATTATTAGCACTCATTAACAGTGCCTTCAGAACCTATATATTAGTATATTCTAAGCTTGTCATTTTTAGAACACATTAGATTTATCACTAATAGTACCTTCTAAACTTGTCATTATTATTATATTATAGTTAACAGTTATAGTAACTTCTCAACTTGTCTTAATTAGTATATTGTAAACTTTCATTATTAGTACACATGAAAGTTTTCATTAACAGTACTTTCTAAACTTCTCATTATTACGTGTCATTATTTGTACATATTTAAGTTATCATTAATAGGATCCTTTAAACTTATCATTATTGCTATATTTTAAACATGTGAGTATTACATTCTTCTAAACTTGTCATTATCTTTTATTCTAAACGTTTTATTACTTGTATTTCATTAACAGTACCTTCTAAACTTCTCATTATTACGTGCCATTATTAATTCATATTTAAGTTATCATTAATAGGATCTTTTCAGTTGTCATTACCTTTTATTCTAAACATTTTATTACTTGCAGTATTAGTACATTCTAAATTAATAGTATTTTCTAACCTTGTCATTATTAGTATATTGAAAAGTTATCATTGATAGTATTTTCTAAACTTGTCATTATTAGTATATTCAAAACTTGTTATTATTACTAAACGGTTATCATTAATAGTTCCTTTTAAACTGTCATTTTTAGTATATTCTAAGCATCTCATCGTTGATATATAATAAAGTTGTCATCAATAGTACTTACCCTGTCTTTATTTGTATATTCTAAACTTATTATTAGTATACTCTAAATATGTCATTATTAATTCACTTTAAGGTTACTATGTACACATTCAAGTTATCATTAAAAGTACATTCTAAAATTGTCAATATTAAATTATTCTAAACTTCTCATTATCAGTATATTCCAAACTTTTTATTTTGATAACACATTAAAGTTATTATTATTAGATTCCAAATTTGTATTTATTAGTACACATTAACGTTATCATTAATAATATCTTCCAAACTTTTCATTATTAGTGCATTATGAAATTGTAAATAATACTACCTTCTAAACTTCTCATTATCACTATATTCTAAACTTGTAACACATTAAAGTTATCATTAATAGTACCTTCTATACTTGTTGCTATTACCATATTCTAAAATTTTTATTATTAGTATTTTACTATTAGTATATACTGAATTTATTATTTATCTTCTAAACTTGTCTTTATTATTATATTGTAAACTTGTTTATTATCAGTACAAATTAAAGTTATCTTGAACAGTGCCTTTTAAACTTTTAATTATTGGTATATTCTAATCTTTTCATTATTAGTACCTTCTAAACCTCTGATTATAATCATGTGTACTTATAATCAGAACTTTACAATATACTAATAATTATTAGTATATTGTAAACTGATTATAAGTACACATAAAACTTATTATTAATTGTCAAAGTTTAGAAGTTAATATTAGTAGAACCTTCTAAACTTATTGTTATTAGTATATTCCACACTTGTCATTGTTTCTAAACATTAAAGTTACCATTAACAGTATCTTCTGAACTTGTCAATCTTAGCATATTCTAAATATCATTATAAGTATATTCTAAACCTGTGATTATTAGTATATATTATAATTTTGTCATTATTAGGACTAGTTAAATTTATAGTTAATAGCACCTTCTTAATTTCTCATTACTTGTCATTATTAGTACACATTAAACTTATCCAAACTTGCTAGTATTAGTGTATTCTAATCTTTTCTTTATCAGTATATTATAAACCTGTTATTATTGCTACATATTAAAGTTATTATTAGTAGTATCTTCTAAACTTTTCATTACTTGTATATTCTAGTATTAATAGTACACATTAAGATTTTTTCTAAACATTAGTATATTCTAAACTTGTCGTTATTAGTACACATTAACGTTGTTATCAATATTACCTTCTTAACTTGACATCATTAGTATATTGTAAACTTGTTTGATCAAAAATACCTTTTAATTTTTTTTATTAGTACATGTTAAACTATCATTAAAGGAATTTTCCAAATGCTTATTTGAACACATTAGAACACATTAAAATTACCATTCTAAACTTGTCATTAATAGTACACATTAAAGTTATCATTAATAATATCTTTAATCTGATCATTATTAGTATATTCTATAATTATCCTTATTAGTACACATTAAAGTTATCATTGATATCACTTTCTAACCATTAGAATATTCTAAACACATCTTAATTGAAATGTTCTAAAAAATTTATTTATAGTGTTCATTAAACATATTCTAAACATGACAATATTAGTGTATTCTAAAGTTGCCATTATTCTAAACTTGTCATTATTATTATATTCTAAACTTGTTAGTATTAATACACATGATTGGTAGCACTTTCCAAAGTTGTCATTATTCGTATATTCTAACTTTGTCATTATTAGTACACATTACAGTTATCATTGATACATTCTAATATTTGTAATTATCAGTATCGTCTATAATTGCCATTATTAGTGCATATTAAAGTTATCATTAATAGTACCTTCTAAGCTTGTCCTTAGTATATTCTAAACATGTGATTATGAGTTATCATTAGTAGTGCTTTCTAAACGTAATTATCTTTCATATACTAAGCTTTTCACTATTAGTACACTTTAAAGTTATCGTTAATAGAATATTCTGAAATTTCATTATTAGTATATTCTAAACTTGTCATTAATAGTACAATTACAGTTATCATTAATAGTATCTTTATTCTGATCATTATTAGTATGTTCTATAATTATCATTATTAGTATTACTTATCATTAACAGTATCTTGTAAACTTGTTATTATTAGTATGCCCTAAACTCGTCATTATAAGTATATTCTTAACGTATCATCATTACTATACATTAAACTTTCTAAACATTATAGTATATTTTAAACTTTCATAATATTTATTATCAGTATTCTCTACGATTGCCATTATTAGTGCATATTAAAGTTATCATTGATAGTACCTTTTAAACTTGTCCTTATTTGAGTTATCATTAATAGTACTTTCATATTCTAAGCTTGTCACTATTAGAGTTATCATTAATAGTACTTTCATATTCTAAGCTTGTCATTAATAGAATATTCTTTAAATTTCATTATTAGTATATTTTAAACTTGTCATTAATAGTACAATTAAAATTATCATTAATAGTATCCTTAATCTGATCATTATTAGTATGTTCTATAATTATCATTATTAGTATTAGTTATCATCAACAGTATCTTGTAAACTTATTATTAGTATGTTCCATATACATTAAACTTACCATTAACAGTACTTTCTAAACTTGTCATTATTAGTATATTACAAACTTACCCATAATAGTATATTCTCAACTTTCATAATTAGTACACATTATAAGTAGCTTCCAAACTTGTATAAACTTGTATATTCTATAGTTGTCACTCTTACTACATATTTAAGTTATTATTAAAAGAATCTTCTGATCTTGTCGTTATTGGTATATCCTAAACTTGTCATTAATAGCACTCGTTAATACCATAATCTTAACTTGTCATTAAAGTTTTTATTAGTTGTACCTAAAAAAGTGTCATTAATCGTATATTTTAAACTTATCATTACTAGAACATATTAAAGTTATCATTGATAATTCCTTTTCAACTTGTCATTATTAGTATAATTCAAACATTAATTAGTAATCATTATTAGTGTATTCTAAACCTGTTATTGTTAGTCACTATTCAAAAACTCTAAACTTTTCATTATATTCTAAATTTGTCATTATTACTATATTCTAAACTTGTCATCCTAATTTTTCATTATTTGGATATTGTAAACCTCTTCTAAAATTATCGTTCTTAAAATATTCTAACCTTGTCATCAATAGTACATTTTAAATTTGTGATTTGTGATTAAATTTGTGATTTGTACAAATTAAATATATCATTAGTAGATCCGTCTAAGTTTGTCATTTAGTACATTCTAAACTTCTCCTTATTAGTACCTTCTAAACTTCTCATTATTAGTATATTCTAAACATGTTATTAGTGCTCATTAAAGTCATCATTAATAGTAACTTCTAAACATGACATTATTTGTTCATAGAACGGTCTAAATTTGTCATTATTAGTATGTTCTAAAATTGTCCTTATTTGTTCATATTAAAGTTATATCTGATAGCACCTTCTAAACTTATAATTGTGAGTATATTCTTAATTATTAATAAACAATAAAGTTATTATTAGTAGTACCTTTTAAATTTGTCATTATTAGGACACCTTAAAATTTTCCTTAATGGTACATTGTTAGCTTGTCATTATTAGTATATTCTAATCACGTAGACACTAAAGTTATCATCAATACTGCATTCTAAACTTCTCATTTTAATGTTAGCAGTACTTGCCATTGTTAGTATATTCTAAACTTTTCATTATTATTACACATTAAAGTTTTCATTCATAGTACCTTCTAAACTTCTCAATGTAGGTATATTCTAAACATGCCATTATTAGTATATTATAACTTGTCATTTTTAGAATACCTTATAGCTATTAATAGTTCCTTCTAAATCAGTTACTATTTGTATATTCTAAACTTATCATAATTAGTAGACAGGAAACTTTTATTTTTAAAAGTTGCTATTATCGTTATATGATAACCTTTTCATTAATAAAACAAATTAAATATTTTTTTTGTTAGTACCTTCTAAACTTATCACTATTGGTATATTCTAAAATTCTCATTATTAGCACTCATTAACAGTGCCTTCAGAACCTATATATTAGTATATTCTAAGCTTGTCTTTTTAGAACACATTAGATTTATCACTAATAGTACCTTCTAAACTTGTCATTATTATTATATTATAGTTAACAGTTATAGTAACTTCTCAACTTGTTATTATTAGCATATTCTAAACTTTCATTATTAGTACACATGAAAGTTTTCATTAACAGTACTTTCTAAACTTCTCATTATTACGTGTCATTATTTGTACATATTTAAGTTATCATTAATAGGATCCTTTAAACTTATCATTATTGCTATATTTTAAACATGTGAGTATTACATTCTTCTAAACTTGTCATTATCTTTTATTCTAAACGTTTTATTGCTTGTATTTCATTAACAGTACCTTCTAAAGTTCTCATTATTACGTGCCATTATTAATTAATATTTAAGTTATCATTAATAGGATCTTTTCAGTTTATGATTATTGCTATATCTTAAACATGTCGATATTAGATTCTTCTAAAGTTGTCATTACCTTTTATTCTCAACATTATATTACTTGTGTATTCTAAGCTTGTCACTATTAGAGTTATCATTAATAGTACTTTCATATTCTAAGCTTGTCATTAATCCTTAATCTGATCATTATTAGTATGTTCTATAATTATCATTATTAGTATTAGTTATCATCAACAGTATCTTGTAAACTTATTATTAGTATGTTCCATATACATTAAACTTACCATTAACAGTACTTTCTAAACTTGTCATTATTAGTATATTACAAAATTACCCATAATAGTCTATTCTCAACTTTCATAATTAGTACACATTATAAGTAGTTTCCAAACTTGTATAAACTTGTATATTCTATAGTTGTCACTCTTACTCCATATTTAAGTTATTATTAAAGGAATCTTCTGATCTTGTCGTTATTGGTATATCCTAAACTTGTCATTAATAGCACTCGTTAATACCATAATCTTAACTTGTCATTAAAGTTTTATTAGTTGTACCTAAAAAGTGTCATTAATCGTATATCTTATCATTACTAGAACATATTAAAGTTATTATTGATAATTCCTTTTCAACTTGTCATTATTAGTATAATTCAAACATTAATTAGTAATCATTATTACCTGTTATTGTTAGTCACTATTCAAAAACTCTAAACTTTTCATTATTAGTACACATTAAAGTTTCAATTAATTGTACCTTTTGACATTAAACTTGTCATAATTCTAAACTTTCTTTAATCGTACATGTTAAAGAGAATATTTTAATCTTGTCAATATCAATATACGTTAAAATTATTATTACTATTATATTCTAATCTTGACAACACAATAAAGTCATTAAAAGTACCGATTATTACCACTTTCTAAATTTGTCATCATTTGTGCAAATAAAATTTATCATTAATCGCAAACTTCTAAATTTGTTATTATTAGCAAACTCTGGGGTTTTTCACAAATATTACCTTCTAAACTTGTCATCATTAGTATATTCTAAACATGCCATTATTAGTATATTCTAATAATTCTTAGTATATTCTAAACTCGTCAATATTAATCAACATTAATAGTATCTTCTTAACCTGTCATTACTAGAATATTCTAATTATTTCATTATTAGTACACATCAAATATATCATTAATAGTACCTTTTAAATCTGTCACCATTAGAGTGTTCCATACTTTCCATTATTAGTTCACATTAAAGTTATCATTAATAGTACTTTCTAGACTTCTCATTATACACATGTCAATATTGGTATATTCTAAATATGTCTTCAGTGATGTATCTAAACTTGTCATTATTAGTATGTTGAAAACTTGTCATAATATATCATATGAAAGTTATCATTAATAGGACGTTATCATTAGTATATTATAAGCCTAGCAATATGCTAAAGTTGCCATTATTCTAACTTTGTCATTATCATAATTTAAACTAGTATATTCTAAACATGTCATTATTAGTATATTCAACTTTCATATTTTCTAATATTTGTTATTATCAGTGCATATTATTATTATGCCATTATTAGTGCATATTAAAGTTATCATTAATAGTACCTTCTAAACTTATCGATATTAGTATATTCTAAACATGTGATTATGAGTACATATTAGAGTTATCATTAATAGTACTTTCTCAACATGTATATTCTAAACTTGTCATTAATAGTATACTTTAAAGTTTTCATTAATAGTATCTTTAATATGATCATTATTAGCATGTTCTATAATCTTCTATAATCTTCTAAACCTGGCATTATTAGTGTGTTCTAAACTTATTATTAGTGAAAATTAAGGTTATTAATAGTACCTTATACACTAATCATTAACAGTATCCTTTTAACTTGTAATTATTAGTATATTCTAAACTTATTATTATTATTACTTTATTATTATTATTACTTATTGTATATTCTATTCTAAACTTATTACACATTAAAGTTATCATTATTAGTATTTTCTAAACCTGGCATTATTAGTGTGTTCTAAACTTACTATTAGTGAAAATTAAAGTTATTGATAGTACCTTATACACTAATCATTAACAGTATCCTTTTAACTTGTAATTATTAGTATATTCTAAACTTATTACAAATTAAAGTTATTATCGTTAAAAACTTATCACTACTAAACTTTAATCTGCACTAATAAAAACAACTTTAGAATATATATTCCAAACTTGTTTTTATTAGTACACATTTAAGTTATCATTAATAGTTCCTTTTCAACATGTCGTTATAGGTATGTTCTATATTTGTCATTATTAGTACACAATAAATATATTAAGTGTATTTTAACACTCTTCGTTATTAGAATATATTCTATTATTCTCATGATTACTACACATTAATGTTATCTTTAAAAATACCTTCTAATCTTGTTTTTGTTGTCAGTATTAGTATATTCTAATTTTTTTCATTATTACTCCTAGATTTTCTTTATATATTCTAAACTTGTCATTATTAGTTCATATTAACGTTATCATTATTAGTACCTTCTAAACTTATTATTATTAGTATATTCTAAATTCTTAATTCTTTCCATTATTAGTAGTTATACATGTTCCTTCTAAACCTCTTTTTTATTAGTATATTGTAAATTTCTTATTATTACACATTAAAGTTCTTATCAAAGTTAAATGCATTATCAATACATCTTTTAAACTAGTCATTATTAGTATATTACAAACTTGCCATTATTAGTATCTTTTAAACTGTACCTTAATGACAACTTTTAGAAGGTACTATTAATGATAACTTTAATGTGTACTAATATAAACAAAGCACTATATACTAATAAGGGTAAGTTTAGAAGGTACTATAATTGATAACGTTAACTTGTACTAATAACGACAAGCTTGGAATGCCAAATTTAGAAGGTACTATTAAGGATAACTTTAATGTCTATTAATAGTGATAAGTTTAGTGTATACTATTAACGAGAAGTTTAGAATATACTAATAATGACAAGTTTGGACAGCACTATTAAAGATAAAATCTATGCGAAATGACAATGAAAAGTTTAGAATATGACGAGGTATAATTTCATTCATAATAAAATGGAAAATTTAGAAAGAAAACGTATAGCGTTTAGCAGGTGTATTATTAAATCTTTGATATGTACTAATAATTACTTTAATGAGTACTTAAAGTGACAAATTTACAAAATACTAGTAATGGCATGTTTAGAATATACTTTTAATGATAACTTTGATATGCACTGATAGTAACAAGTTTAGAATATACCAAGAATATCCTCTGCAATTGCCCTTATTAGTACAAATTATGTGATTATTAGTACACTTGAGTACATATTAGAATGATCATTAATAGTGCTTTCTAAACATGTAATTATCTTTCATATTCTAAGCTATTGGTAAACTTTAAAGTTATCATTAGTAGAATGTCCTAAAATTTCATTATTAGCATATTCTGAAATTGTCATTAATAGTACACATTAAAGTTATCATTCATAGTAACTTTAATCTGATCATTATTTGTATTGTAAGCATGTCATTATTAGTATGTTCTCAACTTATTATTATAAGTATATTCTTAACGTATCATTATTACCATTCATTAGACTTACCATTAACAGTACTTTCTAAGCTTATTATTTGTAATATTATAAACTTAACCATAATAGTGTATTTTCAACTTTCATTAGTGCATATTAAAGTTATCATTAATAGTACCTTCTAAACTTGTCGTTATTAGTATATTCTAAACATGTGATTATGAGTTTATATTAGAGTTATCATTAATAGTACTTTCTCAACATGTACTTTCATTCTAAGGTTGCCACTATTGGTACACTTTAAAGTTATCATTAATAGAATATTCTAAAATTTCATTATCAGTATCTTCTAAACTTGTCATTAATAGTACACTTTAAAGTTCTCATTAATAGTATATTTAATATTAGTGCACATTAAAGTTATCATGCAATAGTACCTTCTAAACTTGTCATTATTAGTATATTCGAAACACGTTAAAATTATATTTAATAATACCTTCTAAACTTGTCATAATTAGAATATTATTAGTAATGACATGTTTAGAAGGTTACATTAAGGATAACGTTAATGTGTAGTAATAATGACACGTTTAAAATATACTATTAATGCAAGGTTTAGAAAATACTAACAATAGCATAGTAGAAGTTGCTATTAATGATAACTATAATTTATCATTATTCTAAACTTGTCATTATTGGTATATTCTAAACTTGTGAGTATACATGTTAAAGTTACTAATTTATCAGTGTCTTCTAAACATGATATTGTTAGGTTATTCAAAACTAATCACTATTAGTACGTATTATATTTATCATTAATAGCAACTTCTGATATTGCTATTACAAGAATTTTCTAAACTTTGCATTATTAATATGATTCAAACGTGTCATTAATATAACCTCCAAAACTTGTCATTATTACAAAATTGTAAACTTGTGATCATTGGTACATATTAAAGTTATCATTAACAGTGCCTTTAAACTTTTCAATATTAGTATTTTTCAAACATTAGTTATTAGAGGACATCAAAGTTTTCATTTATAGTACATTCTAAATTTGTCATTAGTACGTTCTGGTCATTATTAGTACAAGTTAAAGTTATGATATATATTAACTTCTAAAGTTGTCATTATTAGTAATTTCTAAACTTAATATGTTCGAAACTTGTACTTATTAATACACATTAAAGTTATCATTAATAGTACCTTGTAAACTTATATGTACTAATAATAGTACAAAATGAAGTTATCATTACTAGAACCTTCTAAACTTATCATTATTAGTATATTCCACACTTGTCATTATTTCTACACATCAAAGTTATCTTGAGGAGTATCTTCTAAACCTGTCAATCCTAGTAGATTCTAAACTTTTAATTGTATATACATTCTAAACCTGTGGTTATTAGTGCATTTCTTCTATACATGTCGTTATTAGTATATTCTAATTTTGTCATTATTAGGACACCTTGATTCGTTATTGTTGGTATATTATAAACTTTTCATTATTAGTACACATTAAACTTATCAATCATAACACCTTCCAAACTTGTCAGTATTAGTGTATTCTAAACTTTTCTTTGTTTTTATAATATAAACTTGTCGTTATTGATACATATTAAAACTATTATTATTAGTATCTCCTAAACTTGTATTATTAGTACACGTTAAGAGTACCTTCTAAACATCATTATTAGTATATTCTAAACTTGTCATTATCAGTACACATTAACGTTATTATCAATATTACCTTCTTAACTTGACATCATTAGTATAGTATAAACTTGCCATATTAGTACACAATAAATTAATCATATATAGTATATTCTAAATTTGTCATTATCAGTATATTCTTAACTTGTCATTATTAGTACACATTAAAGTAATCATTAGAAATACCTTCTAAACTTTTCATTATTAGTACATGTTAAAACTATTAGGACCTCGTATACTTATATTGGTATATTCTAAACTTGGCAAAACTAATATATTCCAAAGTTTATCATTTTTCTAAACATGACATTGTTAGTTTATTCAAAACAAATCATTGATAGTATTAGTATTTTCTAAACTTTGCATTATTAATATAATTCAAACGTGTCATTACACATTAACGTTATCATTAATATAACCTTCTAAACATGTCATTTATTGCTGTTTTTTAACTTTTCTTTATTAGTATTTTATAAACTTGTCAATGTCCATAAATATTAAAGCTATTAGTAGTAGTATCTTCTAAACTTGTCATTATTTGTATAGTCCAGTATTATTAGTACACGTTAAAAGTACCTTCTACCTTAACAGTAACTTGACATCATTAGTATATTATAAACATGTAGGTAATCATTAATAGTATATTCTAAATTTGTCATTATTACTATATTCTAAACTTGTCATCCTAATTTTTCATTATTTGGATATTGTAAACCTCTTCTAAAATTATCGTTCTTAAAATATTCTAACCTTGTCATCAATAGTACATTTTAAATTTGTGATTTGTGATTAAATTCTAAATATGTCTTCAGTGATGTATCTAAACTTGTCATTATTAGTATGTTGAAAACTTGTCATAATATATCATATGAAATTATCATTAATAGGACGTTATCATTAGTATATTATAAGCTTAGCAGTATGCTAAAGTTGCCATTATTCTAACTTTGTCATTATCATAATTTAAACTAGTATATTCTAAACATGTCATTAATAGTATATTCAACTTTCATATTTTCTAATATTTGTTATTATCAGTATCCTCTACAATTGCCATTATTAGTGCATATTAAAGTTATCATTAATAGTACCTTCTAAACTTATCGATATTAGTATATTCTAAACATGTGATTATGAGTACATATTAGAGTTATCATTAATAGTACTTTCTCAACATGTACTTGCATATTCTAAGGTTAAAGTTATCATTAATAAAATATTCTAAAATTTCATTAATAGTATACTTTAAAGTTTTCATTAATAGTATCTTTAATATGATCATTATTAGCATGTTCTATAATCTTCTATAATCTTCTAAACCTGGCATTATTAGTGTGTTCTAAACTTATTATTAGTGAAAATTAAGGTTATTAATAGTACCTTATACACTAATCATTAACAGTATCCTTTTAACTTGTAATTATTAGTATATTCTAAACTTATTATTATTATTACTTTATTATTATTATTACTTATTGTATATTCTATTCTAAACTTATTACACATTAAAGTTATCATTATTAGTATTTTCTAAACCTGGCATTATTAGTGTGTTCTAAACTTACTATTAGTGAAAATTAAAGTTATTGATAGTACCTTATACACTAATCATTAACAGTATCCTTTTAACTTGTAATTATTAGTATATTCTAAACTTATTACAAATTAAAGTTATTATCGTTAAAAACTTATCACTACTAAACTTTAATCTGCACTAATAAAAACAACTTTAGAATATATATTCCAAACTTGTTTTTATTAGTACACATTTAAGTTATCATTAATAGTTCCTTTTCAACATGTCGTTATAGGTATGTTCTATATTTGTCATTATTAGTACACAATAAATATATTAAGTGTATTTTAACACTCTTCGTTATTAGAATATATTCTATTATTCTCATGATTACTACACATTAATGTTATCTTTAAAAATACCTTCTAATCTTGTTTTTGTTGTCAGTATTAGTATATTCTAATTTTTTTCATTATTACTCCTAGATTTTCTTTATATATTCTAAACTTGTCATTATTAGTTCATATTAACGTTATCATTATTAGTACCTTCTAAACTTATTATTATTAGTATATTCTAAATTCTTAATTCTTTCCATTATTAGTAGTTATACATGTTCCTTCTAAACCTCTTTTTTATTAGCATATTGTAAATTTCTGATTATTACACATTAAAGTTCTTATCAAAGTTAAATGCATTATCAATACATCTTTTAAACTAGTCATTATTAGTATATTACAAACTTGCCATTATTAGTATCTTTTAAGTTTTCATTATTAGTATATATTGGCATATTCTAGTCTTTCCATTATTAGTACACATAAAAGTTATCATTAACTGTGCCTTGCATTATCAGTATATTGTAAACTTGTCACATTAAAGCTATACCTTCTAAACTTGACATCATTTGTATATTACAAAATTGCTATTTCTAAATTTATCATTATTAGTGCACATTAAAGTTATCATGCAATAGTACCTTCTAAACTTGTTATTATTAGTATATTCCAAACTTGTTATTACTAGTACACATTAAAGCTATCATATGACCTTCTAAACTTGTCATAATTAGAATATCATAAATTTGTCCCTATTAATATACATTATGCTGATATTCTATGGTTGTCATTGTTAGTATATTCTAAACTTTTCATTATTAACACAGATCAAATTATTCAATATTAGTACATATCAAAGATATTTAATAGAACCTTCTAAAATTGTCATTATTAAAACATATTAAAGTTATTACAAATATAATTTTCTAAAATTTTGATTATTGGTTATTGTTGTATATATCGACAATATTCATTATTAATATATTCTAAACTTTTGATATTAAAGTTATCATCAATAGTTCCGACTGAATATGTTATTCTTAGTATATTCTAAACTTGTTACTATCAGTGCATATTAAAGTTATCATTAAAAGTATATTCTAAACATGTCATTACTAGTATTTTGTAATTTTTTCACTATTAGTACTCATTAAAGTAATTGTTAGTACACATTAAAGATTTTGATAATAGTACCTGCTAAACGCTATACTTTTTTTTATAAATTTCCCATATCATAAATTAAAATTTTCATTAGTTTTGAATATACTAACAATGACATGTTTAGAAGACACTACTAATGATAACTTTAATATGTACTAATACTCAAAAGTTTAGAATATAGTAATAGTGACAAGTTTAGGATAATGATAAACTCGGAATATATTATTATTACCAAATGTAGGATATACTAATAATGGTAAGGATACAAGGTCATAGTAATGATAACTTCAATGTATACTAATTAAGTTTAGAATACCGAAGAAGATATGTTTAGCATCTCCTAATAGTGATGTTTCGAATTTACGAACAATGACACCTTTTAAATAAAAACTTTAATGTTTTCTGATCATTAATGTTTGGTATATAATGACAAGTTTAAAGGCACTATTAATGATAACTTGAATATGTGCACATATTCACATGTTATCATATGTTATTATTCACATGTTATTATAATACATTATTATGTACACATAATCACATGTTTAGAATAGTGTAATAAAGTTTAAAAGGTTATATTAATAATGTTAATGTGTAGCAATAATGACACGTTTGAATTATATTGATAATGTAAAGTTTAATAAATACTAATACTAACATAATTAGAAGTTGCTATCTATGATAACTATAATACGTACTAATAATGATTAGTTTTGAAAAAAACTAACTGTCATTTTAAAAAGCCAGTAATAATGGTAACTTTAACATGTATTAATACTCACAATTTTAGAATATACTAATAATGACAAGTTTTAAATAATTATAAAATTTGGAATATATTAGTATTGCCAAGTTTAGAATATACTAATAATGGTCCTAATAATGACAACTTTAATGTGTACTAATAATAACAAGTTTAGAATAATAAAGAAGATATGTTAGTATATACTAATACTGATATTTTTCGAATATACGAACAATGACAACTTTAGAAAGTATTGTTAATGATAACTTAAACGTGTACTAATAAAGAGAAGCTTTTAATGATAACTCAGATATGTGTTAATAATAACAAGTTTATAATATACAAAAATTGACAAGTGTAGAGGGTACTATTGATAATGAATTGAATGTGTACCAAAATGACAAATTTAGAAAGACACTATTAATGATAACTTTAACGTGTAGTTACAAAGAGAAGTTTATAAAGTACTATTAATGATAACTTTAATGTGTACTAATAATGACAAGTTTAAAATGCAGTAACAATGACAAGTTCAGAAAGTTATAAACTTTAATAAATTCCAATATTGACATGAGATGTTTAGAAGGTGCTATTAATGATAACTTATATGGCAAATAGCAAATGATAAGTTTAGAACATACCAATGAAAAGTTAAAGTTAATGATAACTTCAATGTGTACTAATACTGTCAAGATTATGATATGCTAGTAATCACAAATTTGAAAAATACAGTAGAAATATATATAAAAAAATGGCATATTTAGAAGAAACTTTAGAAGATAAATTTAGAATATACTGATAATAACAAGTTTAATATAATAATAATGGCGATTTTAGAAGGTGCTAATATGTGGTAATGTGGTAATATTGACAAGTTTAGAATACTTTAAAAATAGCATTTTTTGTAATATACAAATAAAGATAAGTTCAGACTGTATCTTAATGACAACTTTTAGAAGGTACTATTAATGATAACTTTAATATAAACAAAGCACTATATACTAATAAGGGTAAGTTTAGAAGGTACTATAATCGATAACGTTAACTTGTACTAATAACGACAAGCTTGGAATATACTAATAATGCCAAGTTTAGAAGGTACTATTAAGGATAACTTTAATGTCTATTAATAGTGATAAGTTTAGTATACACTATTAAGTTTAGAATATAATAATAATGACAAGTTTGGAAAGCACTATTAAAGATAAAATCTATGCGAAATGATAATGAAAATTTTAGAATATGACAAGGTATAATTCAATTTATAATAAAATAGCGTTTAGCAGGTACTATTATTAAATATTTAATATGTACTAATAATCACTTTAATGAGTACTAATAGTGAAAAAATTACAAAATACTAGTAATGGAATGTTTAGAATATACTTTTAATGATAACTTTAATATGCATTGATAGTAACAAGTTTAGAATATACTAAGAATATCCTCTACAATTGCCATTATTAGTGCATATTAAAGTTATCATTAATAGTACTTTCTAAACTTGCCCTTATTAGTATTCGAAAAATATCAGTATTAGTAAATACTAACATATCTTCTTTATTATTCTAAACTTGTCATTATTAGTACATATTAAAGCTATCATTATTAGGACCATTATTAGTATATTCTAAACTTGGCAATAATAATATATTCCAAAGTTTATAATTATTTAAATCTTGTCATTATTAGTATATTCTAAAATTGTGAGTATTAGTACATGTTAAAGTTACCATTATTACTGGCTTTTTAATATGACATTGTTAGCTTTTTTTCAAAACTAATCATTATAGTTATCATTAATAGCAACTTCTAATTATGTTATTATTAGTATTTACAAATTTACATTATCAATATAATTAAAACGTGTCATTATTGCTACACATTAACATTATTATTAATATAACCTTTTAAACTTTATTACAATATTGTAAACATGTGATTATGTGTACATAATTCAGTACATGTATTATAATAACATGTGAATAATAACATATAATAACATGTGAATATGTGTACATATTCAAGTTATCATTAATAGTGCCTTTAAACTTGTCATTATTAGTATATACCAAACATTAATTATCAGAAGACATTAAAGTTTTTATTTATAATACATTCTAAGTTTGTCATTATTAGTACGTTCTAAACTTGTCATTATTAGTACAAATTATAGTTATCATATAGAACCTTCTAAAGTTGTCATTTTTAGTCATTTCTATACTTTCCATTATCAAATTATTCTAAACTTTTCCACATTAAAGAATTTCCACATCAAGAATCTTCTAAGCTTAGCATTAGTTTAA
This sequence comes from Oratosquilla oratoria, assembly GCF_046742065.1. Classification (NCBI taxonomy): domain Eukaryota; kingdom Metazoa; phylum Arthropoda; class Malacostraca; order Stomatopoda; family Squillidae; genus Oratosquilla; species Oratosquilla oratoria. The sequence continues at coordinate 7,751,228 of NW_027467710.1, forward strand.
TGTCATTATTCTAAACTTGTGATTCTTAGTATATTCTAAGCCCGTTATTATTGGTACATACTAAATTTTTCATTAATAATACCTTCTAAATTTGTTAGTATTAGTGTATTCTAAACTTGTCATTACAAGTATATTCTAAACCTGACATTATTAGCATATTCTAATTCTGTCATTATTGGTATATTCAACACTTGTCATTGTTAGTAAACATTAAAGCTTGTCAATTGTATATTCTGAACCCTCATTGTTAGTACACATTAGTTATCACTAACAATACTTTCTCAATTTGTCATTGTTCGTAAATTCGAAACATCACTATTAGTAAATACTAAACATATCTTCTTTGGTATTCTAAACTTTATTAGTATACATTGAAGATATCATTACTAGGACCTTGTATCCTTACCATTAATAGTATATCCTACACTTTGTAATAATATATTCCGAGTTTATCATTATCCTAAACTTGTCATTATTACTATATTCTAAACTTTTGAGTATCAATACATATTAAAGTTATCATTAGTAGTGTCTTCTAAACATGTCATTGGACTCGTGATCGACAGCTATTTCCCTCCTGGAAGAGAGCTCAGAGCTCGTAGGTCCGATCTATGGGTAATGCTATGACCTTGCACACACACACTATTAATGATAACTTTAGAATGTACTACTACTGAAAGGTTCAATATACAAATAATAAAAAGTTTAGAATAAAAGATAATGACAAGTTTAGAAGAAGAATATTGACATGTTTAAAATATAGCAATAATGATAAGTTTAAAAGATCCTATTAATGATAACTTAAATGTGTACTAATAATGACACGTAATAATGAGAAGTTTAGAAGGTACTGTTAATGAAAACTTTAATGCGTACTAATAATGAAAGTTTATAATATACTAATAAAGACACGTTTAGAATATACTAATAATAACAAGTTGAGAAGTTACTATAACTGTTAACTATAATATTAGAAGTATATAAGGTACTATTTGTAATAATAATGAAAAAATAGAATAATGTTAGAAGGTACTATTAATGATAACGTTAATATGTACTAATATAGACAAGTTTAAAACATATACATAAAGAAAGTTTATAAGGTACTATTTGTAGTAATAATGAAAAAATAGAATATACCAACACAGACAAGTTTAGAATATAACAATAACAACAAGATTAGAAGGTATCTGTAAAGATAACATTAATGGGTACTAATAATGATAATTTTAGAATATACTAATAATGAAGAATGTGAATATAACAATTAATAATAATAACAAATATAGAATATACCATAAACGACAAGTTGAAAAAGAAATTGAGAAGCTAGTAATGTCAAGTTTAGAAGATATTGTTAATTTTAGAGCATACTAATAATAAAAGTTTAGAATATGGTAACAGTGACAAGTTTTTAACGTACTATGAATAATAACTTTAATGTGTACTAATTTTGACAAATTTAGAATATACTAATAATTACAAGTTTAGAGGGGACTGTTAATGATAAGTTTAGAAGGTACTATTAATATCTTTAATGTGTACTAATGATAATAATGCCAAGTTTAGAATATACGAATAAAACAAGATTAGAAGGTACTGATAACGATAAATTTAATGTGTACTAATAATGACAAGTTTAGAAGATGCTTTTAATGGTAAAATTTAATGTTTACTAATAATGACGAGTTATGAATATACTAATAATGATATGTACTAGTTTAGAATATAATAATAATGACAAAGATAGAATAATGACAACTTTAGAATGTACTTATATTACAAAATTCAAAATGTACTAGTAATGATAAGTTTAGAACGTCCTATTAATGATAAATTTGATGTGACCTAATAATGACGTGTTTAGAATTTACAAATAATGATAAGTTTAGTGTATACCAATGAAGACATGTTTAGAATATACTAATATTGACATGTTTAGAATATACCAATAATGATAAATAATAATGACAAGTACCACTAATGATATATTTAATACTATATATATTTAATACTTATACTACTAATGATATATTTAGTTTACTAGTAAGTTTATATATAATGTGTACTAGTAAGTTTAGAATATACTAATAATGACAAGTCTAGAATACTCCAATAATGACAGGTTTAGAAGATACTATTAATGATAACTTTAATGTTTACTAATAATGATGATTTTAGGTTTTCCCAAGACTGACAAGTTTACAATATCAATTGAAAAGGTACTATCAATGATAACTTTAATATGTTCTGATCATGACAAGTTTAGAATATACGATTAATGACAAATTAAGAGCATACTATTGGTTATAACTTTAATGACAAGACTAACGACAAGTTTATAAGGTACTATTAATAACAACTTTAATGTGTACTTATAATGACAACTTTAATGTGTACTTATAATGACAATTTTATGTACTTATAATGACAACTTTAGTATATAACTTTAATATGGGTTGATAAAGACAGGTTTCGAACATACTAATTATAACAAGTTTTGATGGTTCTTTTGATAATAACTTTAATGTGTACCAACAATCACAAGTTTAGAATATACTTGTAATATTATAAACTTAACCATAATAGTGTATTTTCAACTTTCATAATATTTTCTAATATTTGTTATTATCAGTAGTATCCTCTACAATTGCGATCATTAGTGCATATTAAAGTTATCATTAATAGTACCTTCTAAACTTGTCGTTATTAGTATATTCTAAACATGTGATTATGAGTTTATATTAGAGTTATCATTAATAGTACTTTCTCAACATGTACTTTCATTCTAAGGTTGGCCACTATTGGTACACTTTAAAGTTATCATTAATAGAATATTCTAAAATTTCATTATCAATATATTCTAAACTTGTCATTAATAGTACACTTTAAAGTTCTCATTAATAGTATATTTAATATGATCATTATTAGCATGTTCTATAATCATCATTATTAGTATTAGTTATTATCAAGAGTATCTTGTAACTTGTCATTATTAGTATCTTCTATACTTGTCATTATAAGTATATTCTTAACGTATATTCTTAACGTATATTCTTAACGTATCATAATCACTATACATTAAACTTACCCATAATATTATATTCTCAACTTTTATAGTTAGTACACATTAATGTTATCATTAATAGTAGCCTCAAACTTGTATAACCTTGTATATTCTAAAGTTGTCATTCTTAGTACATATTTAAGTTATTATTAAAAGAATCTTCTGATTTTGTCGTTATTGGTATATCCTAAACTAAAAATTATCATTAATACCATAATCTTAATTTGTCATTATTAGTACACATTAAAGTTTTTATCAGAAGTACCTAAAAGTATCAGAAGTACCTAAAAGTATCAGAAGTACCTAAAAGTGTCATTATTCTAAACTTGTCATTACTAGAACATATTAAAGTTATCATTGATAATTCCTTTTCAACTTGTCATTATTAGTATAATTCAAACATTAATTAGTAATCATTATTAGTGTATTCTAAACTTGTTATTATCAGTCATTATTCAAAAACTTGTAATCATTAGTATATTCTAAACTTTCTTTAGTAGTACACGTTAAAGATATTGCTGAGAGAATCTTAATCTTGTCAGTATCAATATACATTAAAGTTATTATTACTATTATATTCAAATCTTGACATTATTACAACACAATAAAATGATCAAAAGTACCGATTATTACCACATTCTAAATTTGACATTATTTGTGCAAATAAAATTTATCATTAATCGCACACTTCTTATTATTAGTATATTCTAAATTTGTTATTATAAGTAAACATTGAAGTTATCATAAATATTACCTTCTAAACTTGTCATTATTAGTATATTCTAAACATGTCATTATTAGTATATTCTAATAATTATTCTAAATAGTATTCTAAATACTATCTTCTAAATCTGTTATTATTATAGTGTTCTAAACTTGTCATTATAAGATATCATTAGTAATACCCTTTAAACCTGTCCCCATTAGTGTTCTATACTTTTCATTATTAGTACACATTAAAGTTATCATTAATAGTACTTTCTAGACTTCTCATTATACGTATATTCTAAACATGTCAATATTGGTATATTCTAAATGTGTCCTCAACTTCTCATTATTAGTATGTTAACTTGTCATTGTTAGTTCATACCAAATTTATCATTAATAGGACGTTATCATTAGTATATTCTAAGTCTGGCAATTTTAGTATATGTTAATGTTGTCATTATTCTAACCTTGTCATTATTATTATAATTCAAACTAGTATATTCAAAACTCGTTGTTATTATTAGTAAACTTATCATTAATAGTATATCCTAATTACACTGTACAACAAATTTCAGGATTAAGAAAAAAACATAGTTCTCATGTGCGTTTTATTATGAAGTTCAGTGTGCTGAATTCAAATTTGATAACAAAAATTTCATGCCAGGTCACAATTTTTTGTAAATCGCTGTTTTAATAATTATGCAATTAATAGAGATTTCCAAGGTTCCATAAATGTATTTTGCTCCCAAAGTCAGATTAAATGTCTTCATTGTATTTATTTAATTAATATATAATAAATCGGCATGTTTGTTAGCTTTATATGATGTATTAACCTACAATCTATTATTTACTTCTTCTTTTATAAGACGTCTCAGGCGTGTCACGCTTCAGGTTCCAACAGAAGTCAGCCAGCATAGCAGGGCTCCATTTTCCCTTGTACCTGTTTTCCATTGACGCTATATCTTGATGGAACCTCTCTCCATGTTCATCACTCACATCTGCTGCATTCTCTGGGAAGAAGGACAGATGAGAATGAAGAAAGTGTATCTTCAGTGACATATTGCATCCAAGATCTTGGTAGCATTTGATTAGCCTCTCCACTTTACGCTACGCTCAGGTTCATCCATTGTCGCCTCAAAGTCCTCATCATTTATAAGCTTGCGAATCTGAGGGCCTACAAATATACCCTCTTTAATCTTGGCATCACTAATTTTAGGGAAGATCCCTTTGAGATACTGGAAACATGGCTTGTTATGTTGCAGTGCTTTGGTAAATTGCTTCATTAGGCCTAGTTTTATATGCAGTGGTGGCAAAATGATTTTCTCCTTCTTAACTAGTGGCTCATGAATTACATTATGGCATCCAAGCGTCATAGATTCCCGAGATGGCCATTCTGAGCGTATATAATGTTCTGATCTGGCCCTACTGTCCCACTTGCAAAGAAAGCACATAAATTTTGTGTATTCAGTTTGTAGCCCATTAAGTATGGCTACTACTTTCAAGTCTGCACAAATTAACCACTCATGCTCTTTGTAACTTATGCGGTCTAGAATAAAAGCAAGGTTCTCATATGTCTCTCTTAAAATGACTGAGTAAGCAACTGGAACTGAAGGCATGGTGTTCCCAATGTGCAACAGAACTGCTTTTATGCTGTAAAGGGATCCATCTATGAATAGCCTCCACTCATTGGGTTCATAGGACAGCTCAAGGGCACTGAATAGGCCTCTGATATCATTACAATAAGTCAAGTTGTTTTCCAAAGTGAAGAAATCCTGTAGATTTGCAGAACGCTTCCTAAATACTGTAATTCGAGCTTCTTCATCCAACAGGTGCCATTGTTGCAAACGTGAGGCCAGGAGTTCACTCTGTTGCTTAGTAAGTGTTAGATCACGAACTAGATCATTGAGTTCTGGTTGGGTGATGAGGTGTGGTTTCTTATCAGATTCAAGTTGTGTCGTATACGTTGCATCTTGAGATTCTGAATCGTCTGAGTTGCTCGTGTCATCGCTTGGTAGTTCAGAGGGCGGCTGTGGTACAGGAATATCACTTGAATGTAGAACTGGGCGAATAGCAGACTGAAGATCTGGATACACGATAGATTTCTTGCCTTTTCTGTTGCGACCTGCAGGAAAATAAAATAAAATCAGACTAAAAATGGATACTATTGGTTGTGATCACGTGCAAAAATAGTGGAAGTGCAACTTATTATGTATTTCGATCTTTTTTATTGATACATCTCTTGAAAATATATATAAAAACAGTAAAAAATAAACACTGAACACCCACCTTTAATATCCATTAAGCAGAAGTAGCAATCTGTTGAGTGGTCCTTTGGCTCCCTCCAGACCATTGGTACGCCAAACATGAGGCCAGTCCCTTTGCCTTTCACCCAGGCAGAAAGGGAACTTGTACACCTGACACAACATATGTGAGGTGCCCAGCTTTTGTCCTGGTCACCCACTTTACATCCAAAGTACAGCTCATAAAGTTTCTTTACACGTTGAGTCAACTGTCTCTTGTATTGCCTTAATGTAACTGATCCACATATATAACAAAACTTGTCTGGCGAATTCTTGCATTCTCTAGGCATCTTAACTCTGTATCCTGTTAAGAAAAAAAAACACATAGCTATGTGAAAAATTATATAAATGGTAAAAGCAACAAAAAATACCGTTCAGATAGACATTGCGGGCACTGCTATTTACGAAGAACTGGAGGGTCACAGAAAGAAACGGATGTTATATTCGTGATCTACGCAAAAAAATAACTAGAAAAGGATAGTCTCATTTCCGTTTTTTTTTTTCATTGTTATACAGTTATATTAGTTATACAGTTATACAGTTATATTAGTATATTCCAAATTTGCCATTATTAGTACACATTAAATTTATCATTAAAAGTACCTTCTAATCTTGTTTTTATTAGTACATTCGAAACTTGACATTATTAGTATGTTGTAAACTTATCATTAGTAAAAAATAAAGTAATTAATAGTACCTTCTAAACTCGTCATTATTAGTTAATTTTGTAGTATCTTCTAAACCTGTCATTGTAAACTTGTCATTGTAAGTACACATCAAAGATATAATTAATAGTACCTTTTAAACTTATCATTAGAATGTTTTATACTTTTCATTATTAGTACACATTAAAGTTATCATTAATAGTACTTTCTAAACTTCTGTATATTCTAAACATGTCTTCATTGGTATATTCTAAACTTGCCATTAATACTTCATATCAATTTTATCATTAATAGGACGTTCTAAAGTTAGCATTATTAGTATATTCTAAACTTGGCAATATTAGTATATGTTAAAGTTTAAACTAGTATATTCTAAACATTCTAAACTTGTCATTATTATTATGTTCTAAACTTATCAATAGTAAAAATTAAAGTCATTAATAGTACCTTCCAAACTTATCACTAACAGTACCCTTTAGGTTTGTAATTTTTAGTATATTCTAAACTCGTCCTTATTAGTTATCATTAATAGCATCATTATCGGAATATTCTAAACGTGTCATTATTTAGTACACATCAAAGATATCATTAATAGTACCTTTTAAACTAGTCTTCATTAGTACACATTAAAATTATCATTAATAATACTTTCCAAATTTCTCATTATACGTATATTCTAAACATGTCTACATTGGAATATTCTAAACTTGTCATTATTAGTATGTTCAAAATTTGCCATTAATAGTTTATATTAAGTATATCATTATTAGTATATTCTAAACTTGGCAATATATGTTAAAGTTGTCATTATTATTATTGTTTAAAGTAGTATATTCTAAAGATGTCGTTATCAGTATATTCAAAACTCATTATTAATAGTATCATCTAATATATTCTTCTAATATATTCTTCTAATATATATAATAGTATATTCTAATATATTCAAAACTCGTCATTATTAATAGTATCTTCTAATCTTTTCATTATTACTATATTCCAGGTTTGACATTATTAGTACACATTAAATCTATCATTAATAGTACCTACTCATCTTGTTTATATTTTTTGTATTTTCTAAAACTAAACTTATTTTTAATGAAAATTAAAGTCGTTAATAGTAACTTCTACACTAATCAATAGAAGTACCCTTTTAACTTTTAATTATTAGTATATTCTAAACTTGTCAATATTATTACACATTAAATTTATCATTATCGTTAAAAAAATTGTCACTGCTAAAATATATTCTAAACTTGTTTTTATTAGTACACATTAAAGTTATCATTAATAGTTCCTTTACAACCTGTCGTCATAAGTATATTCTATATTAGTCATTATTAGTACACAATAAAGATATAAATTGTATTTTCACACCTTTCATTAATAGTATATTCTAAAATTCTAAACATTCTAAACTTGACATTATTAGTATGTTCTAAACTTATCATTATTAAAAATTAAAGTCATTAATAGTACCTTCGAAACTTATCATTAACAGTACCCTTTAAATTTGTAATTATTAGTATATTCTAAACTCGTCATTATTAGTTATCATTAATAGTATCTTCTAAACCTGTCTTTATCGGAATATTCTAAACTTTGTATCCATCAAAGATATCATTGATAGTACCTTTTAAACTTGTCATCATTAGAATGTTCTATACTTTTCATCATTAGTACAAATTAAAGTTATAATTAATAGTACTTTCCAAATTTCTAATTATACGTATATTCTAAAAATGTCTACATTGGAATATGTTAAACTTGTCATTATTAGTTAAAGTTGTCATTAAACCTTGTCATTATTATTATAGATCGTTATTGGTATATTCAAAACTCGTCATTATTAGTAAACTGATTACTAATAGTATCTTCTAATCTTTTCATTATCACTATATTCCAAGTTTGACATCATTAGTACACATTAGTACACATTAGTACATCATTAGTACACATTAATAGTGCATACTAATCTTGGTTTTATTAGTATTTTCCAAACCTGGTATTATTAGTGTGTTCTAAACTTATTATCAGTGAAACTTAGTCATCAATAGTACCTTCTACACTAATCATTAACAGTGGCCTTTTAACTTGCAATTATTAGTATATTCTAAACTTGCCAAGTTATCATTGTCGTTAAAAACTTGTCACTACTAAAATATATGCTAAGCTTGTTTTTATTAGTACACATTTAAGTTATCATTAATAGCTCCTTTTCAACCTGTCGTTATAAGTATATTCTATATTTGTCAGTATTAGTACACAATAAAGATATTAATTGTATTTTCACACTCTTCATTATTAGTATATTCTAAAATTCTCATTTAGTACACATTAATCTTATCTTTAAAAATGCCTTTTAATCTTGTTTTTATTGTTATATTCTATTTATTCATTATTACTATTTATAGTACCTTCTAATTTTTTTGTATATTCTAAACTTATCATTAGTTCATATTAACGTTATCATTATTAGTACCTTTTAAACTTATCATTATTGGTATATTCTAAATTCTAAACTTATCATTATTAGTACATATCATAGTTAACAATTATAGTAACATCTGAACTTGTTATTATTAGTATATTCTAATCTTAACAGTACCTTCTAAACTTCTTATTATTACGTGCAATTATTGGTACACATTAAAGATATCATTCAATAGGATCTTTTAAAGATATCATTATTGCTATATTTTAAACATGTCAATATTAGTTTCTTCGAAACTTGTCATTATTTTTCATTCTAAACTATATTATTTGTATACTTTACAGTATTAGTTTACTCTAAAGTTATCATTAATAGTACTTTCTAAACTTGTCATTACCAGTATATTCTAAACTTGTTATTATTACTCAACTTTAATGTTATCATAGTTCCTTATATAATTGTCATTTTTAGTGTATTCTAAACATCTCATTATTGGTACACATTAAAGTTATCATTAATAGTACCTACCCGGACTTTATTTGTATATCCTAAACTTAATAATAGTATACTCTAAATATGTCATTATTAGTTTACTTTAAAGGTACTATTAATAGTACCATTAACCTGTCATTACTAGTACACATAAAAGATATCGTTAAAAGTGCATTCTAAAATTGTCATTATTAGCTTATTCTAAACTTATTATTGGTATATTCTATACTTTTCATTTTCAGAACACATTAAAGTTATTATTTATAGCTTATAAATTTGTATTTGCATTTGTATTTGTATTTGTTTTGTATTTTTGTATGTATTTTTTATATTTTGTATATTCGTATTTTGTAGTTTTTGTATTTATTAGTATAACATTAACGTTATCATTGATAACTTTTCATTCTAAGCTTGACAATGATAGTATCTTCTAAACTTCTCATTATTACTATATTCTAAACTTGTCACTTGTCACTTGTCACGAACTTGCTTATTATTAGTACAAATTAAAGTTATCTTGAACAGTACCCTTTAAAATTGTAATTATTGGTATATTCTAATTTTTCCATTATCAGTACACTTACCTGTACCTTTAAACCTCTTTATTAGTATATTGTAAATTTCTGATTATTAGTACACATTAAAGTTATTATTAGTAATACCTTCTAAACTTGTCAAAGTTAAATGCATTATTAATATATCTTTTAAACTAGTCACTATTAGTATATTACAAACTGGCCATTATTAGTAAAGTCATTGTTGGTACATTCTAGTCTTTCAATTATTAGTAAACATAAAAGTTATCATTAACTGTGCCTTGCATCATAAGTATATTGTAAACTTGTAACATTAAAGCTATTATAAATTATACCTTATAAACTTGATATTATTTGTATATTACAAAATTGCCATTACTAGTATATTCTAAATTTGTCACTACTAAACTTTTCACAATTAGAATATTATAAATTTGTCCCTATTAATACACATTATAATGATATTCTATGGTTGTCATTGTTAGTATATTCTAAACTTTTCATTATTAGTACAAATCAAATTTTTCAATATTAGTACATGTAAAAATATTTAATAGAACCTTCTGAAATAGCCATTATTAAAACATATTAAAGTTATTATAAATATAGTTTTCTAAAATTTTGATTATTAGTACACTATCGAAATTAATATATTCTAAACTTATTACTAGTACACATTAAAGTTATCATTAATAATACCTTCTAAACTTGTCATTATTAGAATATCATAAATTTGTCCCTATTATTATACATTATGCTGATATTCTATGGCTGTCATTGTTAGTATATTCTTATCTTTTCATTATTAAGACAGATAAAATTATTCAGTATGAGTACATATCAAAGATATTTAATAGAACCTTCTAAAAATGCCATTATTAAAAAATTAAAGTTATTGTAAATATCATTTTCTAAAATTGTGATTATTGATTATTGTTGCATATATCATTAATAGTACTATCGACACTATTCATTATTAATATATTCTAAACTTTTGATATTAAAGTTATCATCAATAGTTCTGACTGAATATGTTATTCTTAGTATATTCTAAACTTGTCATCAGTGCATATTAAAGTTATCATTAAAAGTATATTCTAAACATGTCATTAATAGTTTTTTGTAAATTTTTCACTGTTAGTACTCATTAAAGTAATTATTAGTACACATTAAATATTTTGATAATAGTACCTGCTAAACGCTATATTATTTTTATAAATTTCCCATATTATCATAAATTAAATTTTTCATTGGTTTTGAATATACTAACAATGACATGTTTAGACGACAAAACTAATGATAACTTTAATATGTATTAATACTCAAAAGTTTAGAATATATTAATAATGACAAGTTTAGGATAATGATAAACTCGGAATATATTATTATTACCAAGTTTAGAATATACTAATAATGGTAAGGATACAAGGTCCTAGTAATGATAACTTCAATGTATACTAATAAAGTTTAGAATACCAAAGAAGATATGTTTAGTATTTACTAATAGTGATGTTTCGAATTTACGAACAATGACAACTTAAGAAAGTATTGCTAGTGATAACTAATGTGTACTAATAATGAGGGTTTAGAATATACAATTGACAAGCTTTAATGTTTGCTAATAATGACAAGTGTTGAATATACCAAAAATGACAAATTTAGAATATGCTAACAAATTTAGAAGGTATCATTAATGAAAAATTTAGTATGTACGAGCTTACAATATACTAAGAACCACAAGTTTACGATAATGACATAATTAGAGTATACTAATGATAAGCTTAGAAGATTCATGATAACTTTAATGTGGAAAAATTTAGAATAAGTTGATAATGGAAAGTATAGAAATTACTAAAAATGACAACTTTAGAAGGTTCTATATATGATAACTATAATTTGTACTAATAATGACAAACTTGCATTATAAAAAAAATTAGTCTTCTGATAATTAACATTTGGTATATACTAATAATGACAAGTTTAAAGGCACTATTAATGATAACTTGAATATGTACACATATTCACATGTTATTATATGTTATCATTGACATGTTATTATAATACATGTATTATGTACACATAATCACATGTTTACAATATTGTAATAAAGTTTAAAAGGTTAAATTAATAATAATGTTAATGTGTAGCAATAATGACACATTTTAATTATATTGATAATGCAAAGTTTTGCAAATACTAATAATAGCATAATTAGAAATTGCTATTAATGATAACTATAATATGTACTAATAATGGTTAGTTTTGAAAAAAGCTAACAATGTCATATTAAAAAGCCAGTAATAATGGTAACTTTAACATGTACTAATACTCACAATTTTAGAATATACTAATAATGACAAGTTTTAAATAATTATAAACTTTGGAATATATTAGTATTGTCCTAATAATGATAACTTTAAGTGTACTAAAAATGACAAGTTTAGAATAATAAAGAAGATATGTTAGTATGTACTAATACTGATATTTTTCGAATATACGTACAATGACTTTAGAAATTATTGTTAATGATAACTTTAACGTGTACTAATGAAGAGATACTTTTAATGATAAATTTTTTTAATGTCTTCTGATAATTAACATTTGATATATACTAATAATGACAAGTTTAAAGACACTATTAATGATAACTTGAATATGTACATATATTCACATGTTATTATATGTTATCATTGACATGTTATTATAATACATGTATTATGTACACATAATCACATGTTTACAATATTGTAATAAAGTTTAAAAGGTTAGATTAATAATAATGTTAATGTGTAGCAATAATGACACATTTTAATTATATTGATAATGCAAAGTTTTGCAAATACTAATAATAGCATAATTAGAAATTGCTATTAATGATAACTATAATATGTACTAATAATGGTTAGTTTTGAAAAAAGCTAACAATGTCATATTAAAAAGCCAGTAATAATGGTAACTTTAACATGTACTAATACTCACAATTTTAGAATATACTAATAATGACAAGTTTTAAATAATTATAAACTTTGGAATATATTAGTATTGTCCTAATAATGATAACTTTAATGTGTACTAATAATGACAAGTTTAGAATAATAAAGAAGATATGTTAGTATGTACTAATACTGATATTTTTCGAATATACTTACAATGACTTTAGAAAGTATTGTTAATGATAACTTTAACGTGTACTAATAAAGAGATACTTTTAATGATAACTTAAAAATGTGTTAATAATCACAAGTTTATAATATACAAAAATTAACAAGGTACTATTGATAATAAATTGAATGTGTACTAAAATAACAAATTTAGAAAGATACTATTAATGATAACTTTAATGTGTAGTTACAAAGGTACTACTAATAACTTTAATTTGTACTAATAATGACAAGTTTAAAATGCAGTAACAATGACAAGTTCAGAAAGTTCTATTACTGTAAACTTTAATAAAATCCAATATTGACAAATCTAGAAAACACCAATTATGAGAAGTTTAAATTATACTAAAATGAGATGTTTAGAAGGTACCATTAATGATAACTTATATGGCAAATGGCAAATGACGACAAAATTAGAATATACTAATGAAAAGTTAAGAAACTACTCTTAATGATAACTTCAATGTGTACTAATACTGTCAAGATTATGATATGCTAGTAATCAGAAATTTGAAAGGTACAGTAAAAATGTATAAAAAATGGCATGTTTAGAAGAAAACTTTAGAAGATAAATTTAGAATATAAGTTTACTATAATAATAATGGCGATTTTTGAAGGTGCTAATATGTGGTAATGTGGTAATATTGACAAGTTTAGAATACATTAAAAATAGCATTTTTGTAATATACAAGTAACGATAAGTTCAGACTGTACCTAAATGACAACTTTTAGAAGGTACTATTAATGATAACTTTAATGTGTACTAATATAAACAAAGCACTATAAGGGTAAGTTTAGAAGGTACTATAATTGATAACGTTAACTTGTACTAATAACGACAAGCTTGGAATATACTAATAATGCCAAGTTTAGAAGGTACTATTAAGGATAACTTTAATGTCTATTAATAGTGATAAGTTTAGTGTATACTATTAACGAGAAGTTTAGAATATACTAATAATGACAAGTTTGGAAAGCACTATTAAAGATAATCTATGCGAAATGACAATGAAAAGTTTAGAATATGACGAGGTATAATTTCATTCATAATAAAATGGAAAATTTAGAAAGAAAACGTATAGCGTTTAGCAGGTGTATTATTAAATCTTTGATATGTACTAATAATTACTTTAATGAGTACTTAAAGTGACAAATTTACAAAATACTAGTAATGGCATGTTTAGAATATACTTTTAATGATAACTTTAATATGCACTGATAGTAACAAGTTTAGAATATACCAAGAATATCCTCTGCAATTGCCATTATTAGTGCATATTAAAGTTATCATTAATAGTACCTTCTAAACTTGCCCTTATTAGTACAAATTATGTGATTATTAGTACACTTGAGTACACATTAGAATTATCATTAATAGTGCTTTCTAAACATGTAATTATCTTTCATATTCTAAGCTATTGGTAAACTTTAAAGTTATCATTAGTAGAATGTCCTAAAAGTTCATTATTAGCATATTCTGAAATTGTCATTAATAGTACACATTAAAGTTATCATTCATAGTAACTTTAATCTGATCATTATTTGTATTGTAAGCTTGTCATTATTAGTATGTTTTCAACTTATTATTATAAGTATATTCTTAACGTATCATTATTACTATTCATTAGACTTACCATTAACAGTACTTTCTAAGCTTGTTATTATTTGTAATATTATAAACTTAACCATAATAGTGTATTTTCAACTTTCATAATATTTTCTAATATTTGTTATTATCAGTATTCTCTCTAATTGCGATCATTAGTGCATATTAAAGTTATCATTAATAGTACCTTCTAAACTTGTCGTTATTAGTATATTCTAAACATGTGATTATGAGTTTATATTAGATTTATCATTAATAGTACTTTCTCAACATGTACTTTCATTCTAAGGTTGCCACTATTGGTACACTTTAAAGTTATCATTAATAGAATATTCTAAAATTTCATTATCAGTATCTTCTAAACTTGTCATTAATAGTACACTTTAAAGTTCTCATTATTAGTATTAGTTATTATTAAGAGTATCTTGTAAACTTGTCATTATTAGTATCTTCTATACTTGTCATTATAAGTATATTCTTAACGTATCATAATCACTATACATTAAACTTACCATTAATAGTACTTTCTAAACTTGTCATTATTAGTATGTTAAACTTACCCACATTAATGTTATCACTAATAGTAGCCTCAAACTTGTATAACCTTGTGTATTCTAAAGTTGTCATTCTTAGTACATATTTAAGTTATCAAAAGAATCTTCTGATTTTTGTCGTTATTGGTATATCCTAAACTAAAAATTATCATTAATACCATAATCTTAATTTGTCATTATTAGTACACATTAAAGTTTTTATAAGAAGTACCTAAAAGTGTCATTAATCGTATATTCTAAACTTGTCATTACTAGAACATATTAAAGTTATCATTGATAACTATATATATATATTTGTAGTTTTTTATTTGTTTGTATTTATTAATATAACATTAATGTTATCATTGATAATATTTTCCAAACTTTTCATTATTAGTGCATTCTAAAGTTGTCAATGATAGTGCTTCTAAATTTCTCATTATTACTATATTCTAAACTTGTCACTATTAGTACACATTAAAGATCTCAATAGTACCTTCTAAAATTGTTATCATTACCATATTCTAAACTTTTTATCATTAGTACACATTAAATTCATTAGAGTGCATTCTAAACTTGTCTTTATTAGTGTATTACAAACTTACTTATTATTAGTACAAATTACTCTTTAAACTTGTAATTATTGGTACATTCTAATCTTTCCATTATTAGTACACATACCTGTACCTTCTAAACCTCTGATTATTAATAATACCTTCTAAACTTGTCAAAGTTAAATGCATTATTAACATATCTTTAAAACAAGTCATTATTAGTATATTACAAACTTGCCATTATTAGTATCTTTTAATCTTTCCATTATTAGTACAAATAAAAGTTATCATTAACTGTGCCTTGCATTATAAGTATATTGTAAACTTGTCACATTAAAGCTATTATTGATAATACCTTCTAAACTTGTACATGTTATTCTTAGTATATTCTAAACTTGTTACAAATAGTTATCATTATCATATCATTACTAGTATTTTGTAAACTTTTCACTATTAGTACTCATTTAAGTAATTATTAGTACACATTAAAGATTTTATTAATAGTACCTGTTAAACACTATCCGTTTTTTGTCAATTTCCCATGATGTTATAAATCAATTTTTCATTAACATGTAAACTTGTCATATTCTAAACTTTTCATTATCATTTCACATAGATTTATCTCTAATAGTGCTTTCGAAACTTCACATTAATAGTATATACTAAACTTACCACTATTAGTAGACATTAAAGTTATCCTTAATAGTACCTTCTAAACTTGGCATTATTAGTATATTCTAAGCTTGTATTTATGAGTACAAGTTAACGTTATTAATTATAGTACCTTTTAAACTTACCCTTATTAGTAAATAGTACTTTTTTTATGTTAGTACACATTAAAGTTATCATTAATAGTACTTTCTAAAAGTTGTCATTAAGGTACCTTCTGAACTCATCTTTTATATATTACAAAAATGTGTATTTAGTGTATTCTAAATTTGTCATTATTACCACATTAGCACATATTAAATCTAACCGTAATATTACAAAATTGTCATTACTAGCATATTCTAAATTTGTCATTATTAGTGCACATTAAAGTTATCATGCAATAGTACCTTCTAAACTTGTCATTATTAGTATATTCGATACACGTTAAAATTATCATTAATAATACCTTCTAAACTTGTCATAATTAGAATATTATTAGTAATGACATGTTTAGAAGGTTACATTAAGGATAACGTTAATGTGTAGTAATAATGACACGTTTAAAATATACTATTAAACTTCTCATTTTAATATTAGCAATACTTGCCATTGTTAGTATATTCTAAACTTTTCATTATTATTACACATTAAAGTTTTCATTAATAGTACCTTCTAAACTTCTCAATGTAGGTATATTCTAAACATGCCATTATTAGCATATTATAACTTTTCATTTTTGGAATACCTTATAGCTATCAGTAATAGTTCCTTCTAAACCAGTTACTATTTGTATATTCTAAACTTATCATAATTAGTAGACAGGAAAATTTCATTTTTAAAAAGTTGCTATTATCGTTATATGATAAACTTTTCATTAATAAAACAAATTAAAGTTATTTTTATTAGTACCTTCTAAACTTATCACTATTGGTATATTCTAAAATTCTCATTATTAGCACTCATTAACAGTGCCTTCAGAACCTATATATTAGTATATTCTAAGCTTGTCATTTTAGAACACATTAGATTTATCTCTAATAGTACCTTCTAAACTTGTCATTATTATCATATTATAGTTAACAGTTATAGTAACTTCTCAACTTGTTATTATTAGCATATTCTAAACTTTCATTATTAGTACACATGAAAGTTTTCATTAACAGTACTTTCTAAACTTCTCATTATTACGTGTCATTATTTGTACATATTTAAGTTATCATTAATAGGATCCTTTAAACTTATCATTATTGCTATATTTTAAACATGTGAGTATTACATTCTTCTAAACTTGTCATTATCTTTTATTCTAAACGTTTTATTGCTTGTATTTCATTAACAGTACCTTCTAAACTTCTCATTATTACGTGCCATTATTAATTCATATTTAAGTTATCATTAATAGGATCTTTTCAGTTTATGATTATTGCTATATCTTAAACATGTCGATATTAGATTCTTCTAAAGTTGTCATTACCTTTTATTCTCAACATTATATTACTTGTGTATTCTAAGCTTGTCACTATTAGAGTTATCATTAATAGTACTTTCATATTCTAAGCTTGTCATTAATCCTTAATCTGATCATTATTAGTATGTTCTATAATTATCATTATTAGTATTAGTTATCATCAACAGTATCTTGTAAACTTATTATTAGTATGTTCCATATACATTAAACTTACCATTAACAGTACTTTCTAAACTTGTCATTATTAGTATATTACAAACTTACCCATTATAGTATATTCTCAACTTTCATAATTAGTACACATTATAAGTAGTTTCCAAACTTGTATAAACTTGTATATTCTATAGTTGTCACTCCTACTCCATATTTAAGTTATTATTAAAAGAATCTTCTGATCTTGTCGTTATTGGTATATCCTAAACTTGTCATTAATAGCACTCGTTAATACCATAATCTTAACTTGTCATTAAAGTTTTATTAGTTGTACCTAAAAAGTGTCATTAATCGTATATCTTATCATTACTAGAACATATTAAAGTTATTATTGATAATTCCTTTTCAACTTGTCATTATTAGTATAATTCAAACATTAATTAGTAATCATTATTACCTGTTATTGTTAGTCACTATTCAAAAACTCTAAACTTTTCATTATTAGTACACATTAAAGTTTCAATTAATTGTACCTTTTGAATATGACATTATGACATTAAACTTGTCATAATTCTAAACTTTCTTTAATCGTACATGTTAAAGAGAATATTTTAATCTTGTCAATATCAATATACGTTAAAATTATTATTACTATTATATTCTAATCTTGACAACACAATAAAGTCATTAAAAGTACCGATTATTACCACTTTCTAAATTTGTCATCATTTGTGCAAATAAAATTTATCATTAATCGCAAACTTCTAAATTTGTTATTATTAGCAAACTCTGGGGGTTTTCACAAATATTACCTTCTAAACTTGTCATCATTAGTATATTCTAAACATGCCATTATTAGTATATTCTAATAATTCTTAGTATATTCTAAACTCGTAAATATTAATCAACATTAATAGTATCTTCTAAACCTGTCATTACTAGAATATTCTACTTATTTCATTATTAGTACACATCAAATATATCATTAATAGTACCTTTTAAACCTGTCACTATTAGAGTGTTCCATACTTTCCATTATTAGTTCACATTAAAGTTATCATTAATAGTACTTTCTAGACTTCTCATTATACGTATATTATCAACATGTCAATATTGGTATATTCTAAATATGTCTTCAGTGATGTATCTAAACTTGTCATTATTAGTATGTTGAAAACTTGTCATAATATATCATATGAAATTTATCATTAATAGGACGTTATCATTAGTATATTATAAGCTTAGCAGTATGCTAAAGTTGCCATTATTCTAACTTTGTCATTATCATAATTTAAACTAGTATATTCTAAACATGTCATTAATAGTATATTCAACTTTCATATTTTCTAATATTTGTTATTATCAGTGCATATTATTATTATGCCATTATTAGTGCATATTAAAGTTATCATTAATAGTACCTTCTAAACTTATCGATATTAGTATATTCTAAACATGTGATTATGAGTACATATTAGAGTTATCATTAATAGTACTTTCTCAACATGTACTTGCATATTCTAAGGTTAAAGTTATCATTAATAAAATATTCTAAAATTTCATTATTAGTATATTCTAAACTTGTCAATAATAGTATACTTTAAAGTTTTCATTAATAGTATCTTTAATATGATCATTATTAGCATGTTCTATAATCTTCTATAATCTTCTAAACCTGGCATTATTAGTGTGTTCTAAACTTATTATTAGTGAAAATTAAGGTTATTAATAGTACCTTATACACTAATCATTAACAGTATCCTTTTAACTTGTAATTATTAGTATATTCTAAACTTATTATTATTATTACTTTATTATTATTATTACTTATTGTATATTCTATTCTAAACTTATTACACATTAAAGTTATCATTATTAGTATTTTCTAAACCTGGCATTATTAGTGTGTTCTAAACTTACTATTAGTGAAAATTAAAGTTATTGATAGTACACTAATCATTAACAGTATCCTTTTAACTTGTAATTATTAGTATATTCTAAACTTATTACAAATTAAAGTTATTATCGTTAAAAACTTATCACTACTAAACTTTAATCTGCACTAATAAAAACAACTTTAGAATATATATTCCAAACTTGTTTTTATTAGTACACATTTAAGTTATCATTAATAGTTCCTTTTCAACATGTCGTTATAGGTATGTTCTATATTTGTCATTATTAGTACACAATAAATATATTAAGTGTATTTTAACACTCTTCGTTATTAGAATATATTCTATTATTCTCATGATTACTACACATTAATGTTATCTTTAAAAATACCTTCTAATCTTGTTTTTGTTGTCAGTATTAGTATATTCTAATTTTTTTCATTATTACTCCTAGATTTTCTTTATATATTCTAAACTTGTCATTATTAGTTCATATTAACGTTATCATTATTAGTACCTTCTAAACTTATTATTATTAGTATATTCTAAATTCTTAATTCTTTCCATTATTAGTAGTTATACATGTTCCTTCTAAACCTCTTTTTATTAGTATATTGTAAATTTCTGATTATTACACATTAAAGTTCTTATCAAAGTTAAATGCATTATCAATACATCTTTTAAACTAGTCATTATTAGTATATTACAAACTTGCCATTATTAGTATCTTTTAAGTTTTCATTATTAGTATATATTGGCATATTCTAGTCTTTCCATTATTAGTACACATAAAAGTTATCATTAACTGTGCCTTGCATTATCAGTATATTGTAAACTTGTCACATTAAAGCTATACCTTCTAAACTTGACATCATTTGTATATTACAAAATTGCTATTTCTAAATTTATCATTATTAGTGCACATTAAAGTTATCATGCAATAGTACCTTCTAAACTTGTTATTATTAGTATATTCCAAACTTGTTATTACTAGTACACATTAAAGCTATCATATGACCTTCTAAACTTGTCATAATTAGAATATCATAAATTTGTCCCTATTAATATACATTATGCTGATATTCTATGGTTGTCATTGTTAGTATATTCTAAACTTTTCATTATTAACACAGATCAAATTATTCAATATTAGTACATATCAAAGATATTTAATAGAACCTTCT
The DNA here is from genome assembly GCF_046742065.1 of Oratosquilla oratoria. Lineage (NCBI taxonomy): Eukaryota > Metazoa > Arthropoda > Malacostraca > Stomatopoda > Squillidae > Oratosquilla > Oratosquilla oratoria. The sequence goes on from NW_027467710.1 coordinate 7,772,632, forward strand.
AAAATTGTCATTATTAAAACATATTAAAGTTATTACAAATATAATTTTCTAAAATTTTGATTATTGGTTATTGTTGTATATATCGACAATATTCATTATTAATATATTCTAAACTTTTGATATTAAAGTTATCATCAATAGTTTCGACTGAATATGTTATTCTTAGTATATTCTAAACTTGTTACTATCAGTGCATATTAAAGTTATCATTAAAAGTATATTCTAAACATGTCATTACTAGTATTTTGTAATTTTTTCACTATTAGTACTCATTAAAGTAATTGTTAGTACACATTAAAGATTTTGATAATAGTACCTGCTAAACGCTATACTTTTTTTTTATAAATTTCCCATATCATAAATTAAAATTTTCATTAGTTTTGAATATACTAACAATGACATGTTTAGAAGACACTACTAATGATAACTTTAATATGTACTAATACTCAAAAGTTTAGAATATAGTAATAGTGACAAGTTTAGGATAATGATAAACTCGGAATATATTATTATTACCAAGTGTAGGATATACCTGTAAGGATAGAAGGTCCTAGTAAAGATAACTTCAATGTATAGAATACCAAAGAAGATATGTTTAGTATCTCCTAATAGTGATGTTTCGAATTTACGAACAATGACAACTTTTAAATAAAAACTTTAATGTTTTCTGATCATTAATGTTTGGTATATACTAATAATGACAAGTTTAAAGGCACTATTAATGATACCTTGAATATGTGCACATATTCACATGTTATCATATGTTATTCACATGTTATTATAATACATTATTATGTACACATAATCACATGATTACAATAGTGTAATAAAGTTTAAAAGGTTATATTGATAATAATGTTAATGTGTAGCAATAATGACACGTTTTAATTATATTGATAATGTAAAGTTTAATAAATACTAATACTAACATAATTAGAAGTTGCTATCGATGATAACTATAATACGTACTAATAATGATTAGTTTTGAAAAAAGCTAACAATGTCATTTTAAAAAGCCAGTAATAATGGTAACTTTAACATGTATTAATACTCACAATGTTAGAATATACTAATAATGACAAGTTTTAAATAATTATAAAATTTGGAATATATTAGTATTGCCAAGTTTAGAATATACTAATAATGGTCCTAATAATGACAACTTTAATGTGTACTAATAATAACAAGTTTAGAATAATAAAGAAGATATGTTAGTATATACTAATACTGATATTTTTCGAATATACGAACAATGACAACTTTAGAAAGTATTGTTAATGATAACTTAAACGTGCTTTTAATGATAACTCAGATATGTGTTAATAATAACAAGTTTATAATATACAAAAATTGACAAGTGTAGAGGGTACTATTGATAATGAATTGAATGTGTACCAAAATGACAAATTTAGAAAGACACTATTAATGATAACTTTAATGTGTAGTTACAAAGACAAGTTTATAAAGTACTATTAATGATAACTTTAATGTGTACTAATAATGACAAGTTTAAAATGCAGTAACAATGACAAGTTCAGAAAGTTATAAACTTTAATAAATTCCAATATTGACAAATATAAAAAACACCAATAATGAGAAGTTTAAATCATACTAAAAATGAGATGTTTAGAAGGTGCTATTAATGATAACTTATATGGCAAATGGCAAATGACAAGTTTAGAACATACTAATGAAAAGTTAAAGTTAATGATAACTTCAATGTGTACTAATACTGTCAAGATTATGATATGCTAGTAATCACAAATTTGAAAAATACAGTAGAAATATATATAAAAAAATGGCATATTTAGAAGAAAACTTTAGAAGATAAATTTAGAATATACTGATAATAACAAGTTTAATATAATAATAATGGCGATTTTAGAAGGTGCTAATATGTGGTAATGTGGTAATATTGACAAGTTTAGAATACTTTAAAAATAGCATTTTTTGTAATATACAAATAAAGATAAGTTCAGACTGTATCTTAATGACAACTTTTAGAAGGTACTATTAATGATAACTTTAATATAAACAAAGCACTATATACTAATAAGGGTAAGTTTAGAAGGTACTATAATCGATAACGTTAACTTGTACTAATAACGACAAGCTTGGAATATACTAATAATGCCAAGTTTAGAAGGTACTATTAAGGATAACTTTAATGTCTATTAATAGTGATAAGTTTAGTATACACTATTAAGTTTAGAATATAATAATAATGACAAGTTTGGAAAGCACTATTAAAGATAAAATCTATGCGAAATGATAATGAAAATTTTAGAATATGACAAAGTATAATTCAATTTATAATAAAATAGCGTTTAGCAGGTACTATTATTAAATATTTAATATGTACTAATAATCACTTTAATGAGTACTAATAGTGAAAAAATTACAAAATACTAGTAATGGCATGTTTAGAATATACTTTTAATTATAACTTTAATATGCATTGATAGTAACAAGTTTAGAATATACTAAGAATATCCTCTACAATTGCCATTATTAGTGCATATTAAAGTTATCATTAATAGTACCTTCTAAACTTGCCCTTATTAGTATTCGAAAAATATCAGTATTAGTAAATACTAACATATCTTCTTTATTAGTAGTATTGATGGCGCAGAAGTAACAATCCGATTCATGGTCAGACGGCTCCCTCCAAACCATCGGAATCCCAAACTTCAGTGAAGTTTTCGTGCCCTTCGTCCACCGCCGGAGGTATTCCACGCACGTCATGCACACCGTGTGCGGTGCCCAGGACTTATCTTGGTCACCCAGCTTGACTTGAAAGTAAGCCTGGTATGCGCGCTTCACAAAGCTTGTGATGCTCTTCCTGTGCATTGACAGCGTGTATTCTCCGCAAATGTAGCAGAAAATGTCAGGATTATTCCTGCATGACCGTCGCGCCGAAGCCATGTCAATACCCTGAAAAGAAAGAAATAAGTCAATTAGTCAATTTCAAACAGAAACACACCAGAAGCAACCATTTATATATGAATAATTCGCTATATTCTTCAAGAAAAATAGGATTGAACTCAAAACCCTTCAAATTATCATATGTATAGCTCGTCAGGTAGGCCTATGGCTGTATCTCAAAAAGTTGACCTGATTGAGCAAAACCAATGTGATATTCGGACTCAGAACACCAAATTTAGTCTAAATTATAGTACCCTTTAGGTTTGTAATTTTTAGTATATTCTAAACTCGTTATTATTAGTTATCATTAATAGCATCATTATCAGAATATTCTAAACGTGTCATTATTTAGTACACATCAAAGATATCATTAATAGTACCTTTTAAACTAGTCTTCATTAGTACACATTAAAATTATCATTAATAATACTTTCCAAATTTCTCATTATACGTATATTCTAAACATGTCTACATTGGAATATTCTAAACTTGTCATTATTAGTATGTTCAAAATTTGCCATTAATAGTTTATATTAAGTATATCATTATTAGTTAAAGTTGTCATTATTATTATTGTTTAAAGTAGTATATTCTAAAGATGTCGTTATCAGTATATTCAAAACTCATTATTAATAGTATCATCTAATATATTCTTCTAATATATTCTTCTAATATATATAATAGTATATTCTAATATATTCAAAACTCGTCATTATTAATAGTATCTTCTAATCTTTTCATTATTACTATATTCCAGGTTTGACATTATTAGTACACATTAAATCTATCATTAATAGTACCTACTCATCTTGTTTATATTTTTTGTATTTTCTAAAACTAAACTTATTTTTAATGAAAATTAAAGTCGTTAATAGTAACTTCTACACTAATCAATAGAAGTACCCTTTTAACTTTTAATTATTAGTATATTCTAAACTTGTCAATATTATTACACATTAAAGTTATCATTATCGTTAAAAAATTGTCACTGCTAAAATATATTCTAAACTTGTTTTTATTAGTACACATTAAAGTTATCATTAATAGTTCCTTTACAACCTGTCGTCATAAGTATATTCTATATTAGTCATTATTAGTACACAATAAAGATATAAATTGTATTTTCACACCCTTCATTAATAGTATATTCTAAAATTCTAAACATTCTAAACTTGACATTATTAGTATGTTCTAAACTTATCATTATTAAAAATTAAAGTCATTAATAGTACCTTCGAAACTTATCATTAACAGTACCCTTTAAATTTGTAATTATTAGTATATTCTAAACTCGTCATTATTAGTTATCATTAATAGTATCTTCTAAACCTGTCTTTATCGGAATATTCTAAACTTTGTATCCATCAAAGATATCATTGATAGTACCTTTTAAACTCGTCATCATTAGAATGTTCTATACTTTTCATCATTAGTACACATTAAAGTTATAATTAATAGTACTTTCCAAATTTCTAATTATACGTATATTCTAAAAATGTCTACATTGGAATATGTTAAACTTGTCATTATTAGTTAAAGTTGTCATTAAACCTTGTCATTATTATTATAGATCGTTATTGGTATATTCAAAACTCGTCATTATTAGTAAACTGATTACTAATAGTATCTTCTAATCTTTTCATTATCACTATATTCCAAGTGACATCATTAGTACACATTAGTACACATTAGTACATCATTAGTACACATTAATAGTGCATACTAATCTTGGTTTTATTAGTATTTTCCAAACCTGGTATTATTAGTGTGTTCTAAACTTATTATCAGTGAAACTTAGTCATCAATAGTACCTTCTACACTAATCATTAACAGTGGCCTTTTAACTTGCAATTATTAGTATATTCTAAACTTGCCAAGTTATCATTGTCGTTAAAAACTTGTCACTACTAAAATATATGCTAAGCTTGTTTTTATTAGTACACATTTAAGTTATCATTAATAGCTCCTTTTCAACCTGTCGTTATAAGTATATTCTATATTTGTCAGTATTAGTACACAATAAAGATATTAATTGTATTTTCACACTCTTCATTATTAGTATATTCTAAAATTCTCATTTAGTACACATTAATCTTATCTTTAAAAATGCCTTTTAATCTTGTTTTTATTGTTATATTCTATTTTTTCATTATTACTATTTATAGTACCTTCTAATTTTTTTGTATATTCTAAACTTATCATTAGTTCATATTAACGTTATCATTATTAGTACCTTTTAAACTTATCATTATTGGTATATTCTAAATTCTAAACTTATCATTATTAGTACATATTATAGTTAACAATTATAGTAACATCTGAACTTGTTATTATTAGTATATTCTAATCTAAACAGTACCTTCTAAACTTCTTATTATTACGTGCAATTATTGGTACACATTAAAGATATCATTCAATAGGATCTTTTAAAGATATCATTATTGCTATATTTTAAACATGTCAATATTAGTTTCTTCGAAACTTGTCATTATTTTTCATTCTAAACTATATTATTTGTATACTTTACAGTATTAGTTTACTCTAAAGTTATCATTAATAGTACTTTCTAAACTTGTCATTACCAGTATATTCTAAACTTATTATTACTCAACTTTAATGTTATCATAGTTCCTTATATAATTGTCATTTTTAGTGTATTCTAAACATCTCATTATTGGTACACATTAAAGTTATCATTAATAGTACCTACCCGGACTTTATTTGTATATCCTAAACTTAATAATAGTATACTCTAAATATGTCATTATTAGTTTACTTTAAAGGTACTATTAATAGTACCATTAACCTGTCATTACTAGTACACATAAAAGATATCGTTAAAAGTGCATTCTAAAATTGTCATTATTAGCTTATTCTAAACTTATTATTGGTATATTCTATACTTTTCATTTTCAGAACACATTAAAGTTATTATTTATAGCTTATAAATTTGTATTTGCATTTGTATTTGTATTTGTTTTGTATTTTTGTATGTATTTTTTATATTTTGTATATTCGTATTTTGTAGTTTTTGTATTTATTAGTATAACATTAACGTTATCATTGATAACTTTTCATTCTAAGCTTGACAATGATAGTATCTTCTAAACTTCTCATTATTACTATATTCTAAACTTGTCACTACTAAACTGTAATGTAAAAGTGTAATGATAGTACCTATCATTACCATATTCTAAACTTTTTATCATCAATACACATTAAATCTATTAGAGTGCATTCTAAACTTGTCTTTATTAATATATCACGAACTTGCTTATTATTAGTACAAATTAAAGTTATCTTGAACAGTACCCTTTAAAATTGTAATTATTGGTATATTCTAATTTTTCCATTATCAGTACACTTACCTGTACCTTTAAACCTCTTTATTAGTATATTGTAAATTTCTGATTATTAGTACACATTAAAGTTATTATTAGTAATACCTTCTAAACTTGTCAAAGTTAAATGCATTATTAATATATCTTTTAAACTAGTCACTATTAGTATATTACAAACTGGCCATTATTAGTAAAGTCATTGTTGGTATATTCTAGTCTTTCAATTATTAGTAAACATAAAAGTTATCATTAACTGTGCCTTGCATCATAAGTATATTGTAAACTTGTAACATTAAAGCTATTATAAATTATACCTTATAAACTTGATATTATTTGTATATTACAAAATTGCCATTACTAGCATATTCTAAATTTGTCACTATTAGTGCACATTAAAGTTATCATGCAATAGTACCTTCTAAACTTGTCATTATTAATATATTCTAAACTTGTTATTACTAGTACACATTAATGTTATCATTAATAATACCTACTAAACTTTTCACAATTAGAATATTATAAATTTGTCCCTATTAATACACATTATAATGATATTCTATGGTTGTCATTGTTAGTATATTCTAAACTTCTCATTATTAGTACAAATCAAATTTTTCAATATTAGTACATATAAAAATATTTAATAGAACCTTCTGAAATAGCCATTATTAAAACATTAAAGTTATTATAAATATAGTTTTCTAAAATTTTGATTATTAGTACACTATCGAAATTAATATATTCTAAACTTGTTATTACTAGTTCACATTAAAGTTATCATTAATAATACCTTCTAAACTTGTCATAATTAGAATATCATAAATTTGTCCCTATTAATATACATTATGCTGATATTCTATCGCTGTCATTGTTAGTATATTCTAAACTTTTCATTATTAAGACAGATAAAATTATTCAGTATGAGTACATATCAAAGATATTTAATAGAACCTTCTAAAAATGCCATTATTAAAAAATTAAAGTTATTATAAATATCATTTTCTAAAATTGTGATTATTGATTATTGTTGCATATATCATTAATAGTACTATCGACACTATTCATTATTAATATATTCTAAACTTTTGATATTAAATTTATCATCAATAGTTCCGACTGAATATGTTATTCTTAGTATATTCTAAACTTGTTATCAGTGCATATTAAAGTTATCATTAAAAGTATATTCTAAACATGTCATTAATAGTTTTTTTGTAAATTTTTCACTGTTAGTACTCATTAAAGTAATTATTAGTACACATTAAATATTTTGATAATAGTACATGCTAAACGCTATATTATTTTTATAAATTTCCCAAATTATCATAAATACAATTTTTCATTTGTTTTGAATATACTAACAATGACATGTTTAGACGACAAAACTAATGATAACTTTAATATGTATTAATACTCAAAAGTTTAGAATATATTAATAATGACAAGTTTAGGATAATGATAAACTCGGAATATATTATTATTACCAAGTTTAGAATATACTAATAATGGTAAGGATACAAGGTCCTAGTAATGATAACTTCAATGTATACTAATAAAGTTTAGAATACCAAAGAAGATATGTTTAGTATTTACTAATAGTGATGTTTCGAATTTACGAACAATGACAACTTAAGAAAGTATTGCTAGTGATAACTAATGTGTACTAATAATGAGGGTTTAGAATATACAATTGACAAGCTTTAATGTTTGCTAATAATGACAAGTGTTGAATATACCAAAAATGACAAATTTAGAATATGCTAACAAATTTAGAAGGTATCATTAATGAAAAATTTAGTATGTACGAGCTTACAATATACTAAGAACCACAAGTTTACGATAATGACATAATTAGAGTATACTAATGATAAGCTTAGAAGATTCATGATAACTTTAATGTGGAAAATTTTAGAATAAGTTGATAATGGAAAGTATAGAAATTACTAAAAATGACAACTTTAGAAGGTTCTATATATGATAACTATAATTTGTACTAATAATGACAAACTTGCATTATAAAAAAATTAGTCTTCTGATAATTAACATTTGGTATATACTAATAATGACAAGTTTAAAGGCACTATTAATGATAACTTGAATATGTACACATATTCACATGTTATTATATGTTATCATTGACATGTTATTATAATACATGTATTATGTACACATAATCACATGTTTACAATATTGTAATAAAGTTTAAAAGGTTAAATTAATAATAATGTTAATGTGTAGCAATAATGACACATTTTAATTATATTGATAATGCAAAGTTTTGCAAATACTAATAATAGCATAATTAGAAATTGCTATTAATGATAACTATAATATGTACTAATAATGGTTAGTTTTGAAAAAAGCTAACAATGTCATATTAAAAAGCCAGTAATAATGGTAACTTTAACATGTACTAATACTCACAATTTTAGAATATACTAATAATGACAAGTTTTAAATAATTATAAACTTTGGAATATATTAGTATTGTCCTAATAATGATAACTTTAATGTGTACTAAAAATGACAAGTTTAGAATAATAAAGAAGATATGTTAGTATGTACTAATACTGATATTTTTCGAATATACGTACAATGACTTTAGAAAGTATTGTTAATGATAACTTTAACGTGTACTAATAAAGAGATACTTTTAATGATAATTTTTTTTAATGTCTTCTGATAATTAACATTTGATATATACTAATAATGACAAGTTTAAAGGCACTATTAATGATAACTTGAATATGTACATATATTCACATGTTATTATATGTTATCATTGACATGTTATTATAATACATGTATTATGTACACATAATCACATGTTTACAATATTGTAATAAAGTTTAAAAGGTTAGATTAATAATAATGTTAATGTGTAGCAATAATGACACATTTTAATTATATTGATAATGCAAAGTTTTGCAAATACTAATAATAGCATAATTAGAAATTGCTATTAATGATAACTATAATATGTACTAATAATGGTTAGTTTTGAAAAAAGCTAACAATGTCATATTAAAAAGCCAGTAATAATGGTAACTTTAACATGTACTAATACTCACAATTTTAGAATATACTAATAATGACAAGTTTTAAATAATTATAAACTTTGGAATATATTAGTATTGTCCTAATAATGATAACTTTAATGTGTACTAATAATGACAAGTTTAGAATAATAAAGAAGATATGTTAGTATGTACTAATACTGATATTTTTCGAATATACGTACAATGACTTTAGAAAGTATTGTTAATGATAACTTTAACGTGTACTAATAAAGAGATACTTTTAATGATAACTTAAAAATGTGTTAATAATAACAAGTTTATAATATACAAAAATTAACAAGGTACTATTGATAATAAATGGAATGTGTACTAAAAAACAAATTTAGAAAGATACTATTAATGATAACTTTAATGTGTAGTTACAAAGGTACTACTAATAACTTTTATTTGTACTAATAATGACAAGTTTAAAATGCAGTAACAATGACAAGTTCAGAAAGTTCTATTACTGTAAACTTTAATAAAATCCAATATTGACAAATCTAGAAAACACCAATTATGAGAAGTTTAAATTATACTAAAATGAGATGTTTAGAAGGTACCATTAATGATAACTTATATGGCAAATGGCAAATGACGACAAGTTTAGAATATACTAATGAAAAGTTAAGAAACTACTCTTAATGATAACTTCAATGTGTAGTAATACTGTCAAGATTATGATATGCTAGTAATCAGAAATTTGAAAGGTACAGTAAAAATGTATAAAAAAAATGGCATGTTTAGAAGAAAACTTTAGAAGATAAATTTAGAATATAAGTTTACTATAATAATAATGGCGATTTTTGAAGGTGCTAATATGTGGTAATGTGGTAATATTGACAAGTTTAGAATACATTAAAAATAGCATTTTTGTAATATACAAGTGACGATAAGTTCAGACTGTACCTTAATGACAACTTTTAGAAGGTACTATTAATGATAACTTTAATGTGTACTAATATAAACAAAGCACTATAAGGGTAAGTTTAGAAGGTACTATAATTGATAACGTTAACTTGTGCTAATAACGACAAGCTTGGAATATACTAATAATGCCAAGTTTAGAAGGTACTATTAAGGATAACTTTAATGTCTATTAATAGTGATAAGTTTAGTGTATACTATTAACGAGAAGTTTAGAATATACTAATAATGACAAGTTTGGAAAGCACTATTAAAGATAAAATCTATGCGAAATGACAATGAAAAGTTTAGAATATGACGAGGTATAATTTCATTCATAATAAAATGGAAAATTTAGAAAGAAAACGTATAGCGTTTAGCAGGTGTATTATTAAATCTTTGATATGTACTAATAATTACTTTAATGAGTACTTAAAGTGACAAATTTACAAAATACTAGTAATGGCATGTTTAGAATATACTTTTAATGATAACTTTAATATGCACTGATAGTAACAAGTTTAGAATATACCAAGAATATCCTCTGCAATTGCCATTATTAGTGCATATTAAAGTTATTATTAATAGTACCTTCTAAACTTGCCCTTATTAGTACAAATTATGTGATTATTAGTACACTTGAGTACACATTAGAATTATCATTAATAGTGCTTTCTAAACATGTAATTATCTTTCATATTCTAAGCTATTGGTAAACTTTAAAGTTATCATTAGTAGAATGTCCTAAAATTTCATTATTAGCATATTCTGAAATTGTCATTAATAGTACACATTAAAGTTATCATTCATAGTAACTTTAATCTGATCATTATTTGTATTGTAAGCTTGTCATTATTAGTATGTTCTCAACTTATTATTATAAGTATATTCTTAACGTATCATTATTACTATTCATTAGACTTACCATTAACAGTACTTTCTAAGCTTATTATTTGTAATATTATAAACTTAACCATAATAGTGTATTTTCAACTTACATAATATTTTCTAATATTTGTTATTATCAGTATTCTCTCTAATTGCGATCATTAGTGCATATTAAAGTTATCATTAATAGTACCTTCTAAACATGTACTTTCATTCTAAGGTTGCCACTATTGGTACACTTTAAGGTTATCATTAATAGAATATTCTAAAATTTCATTATCAGTATCTTCTAACTTTGTCATTAATAGTACACTTTAAAGTTCTCATTAATAGTATATTTAATATGATCATTATTAGCATGTTCTATAATCATCATTATTAGTATTAGTTATTATTAAGAGTATCTTGTAACTTGTCATTATTAGTATCTTCTATACTTGTCATTATAAGTATATTCTTAACGTATCATAATCACTATACATTAAACTTACCATTGATAGTACTTTCTAAACTTGTCATTATTAGTATGTTATAAACTTACCCATAATATTATATTCTCAACTTTTATAGTTAGTACACATTAATGTTATCATTAATAGTAGCCTCAATCTTGTATAACCTTGTATATTCTAAAGTTGTCATTCTTAGTACATATTTAAGTTATTATTAAAAGAATCTTCTGATTTTGTCGTTATTGGTATATCCTAAACTAAAAATTATCATTAATACCATAATCTTAATTTGTCATTATTAGTACACATTAAAGTTTTTATAAGAAGTACCTAAAAGTGTCATTAATCGTATATTCTAAACTTGTCATTACTAGAACATATTAAAGTTATCATTGATAATTCCTTTTCAACTTGTTATTAGTATAATTCAAACATTAATTAGTAATCATTATTAGTGTATTCTAAACTTGTTATTATTAGTCATTATTCAAAAACTCTAAACTTTTCCTTATTAGTACACATTAAAGTTTCAATTGAGTATGACATAATGACACATTAAACTTGTAATCATTAGTATATTCTAAACTTTCTTTAGTAGTACACGTTAAAGATATTGCTAAGAGAATCTTAATCTTGTCAGTATCAATATACATTAAAGTTATTATTACTATTATATTCTAATCTTGACATTATTACAACACAATAAAATGATCAAAAGTACCGATTATTACCACATTCTAAATTTGACATTATTTGTGCAAATAAAATTTATCATTAATCGCACACTTCTTATTATTAGTATATTCTAAACATGTCATTATTAGTATATTCTAATAATTATTCTAAATAGTATTCTAAATACTATCTTCTAAATCTGTCATTATTATAGTGTTCTAAACTTGTCATTATAAGATATCATTAATAGTACCCTTTAAACCTGTCCCCATTAGTGTTCTATACTTTTCATTATTAGTACACATTAAAGTTATCATTAATAGTACTTTCTAGACTTCTCATTATACGTATATTCTAAACATGTCAATATTGGTATATTCTAAATGTGTCCTCAACTTCTCATTATTAGTATGTTCTAAACTTGTCATTATTAGTTCATACCAAATTTATCATTAATAGGACGTTATCATTAGTATATTCTAAGTCTGGCAATTTTAGTATATGTTAATGTTGTCATTATTCTAACCTTGTCATTATTATTATAATTCAAACTAGTATATTCTGAACATATTACACTGGGTAACAATTTTTTTTTTTTTAATCGTCCAGGGTTTTCCAGCGGAATTAGACTAATTGTGATGCTCTGAGTCCGAAAATGCCCTTGGTTTTTCTCAATCAGGTCAGGATTGTTCGTTACAGACATTTAAGAAAAAAAACTATTTTTCGTCCAAAAACCCAATTTCTGCGGATCATAAAAATTCTGTTTTTCCGTTTTCCTGGGGAAAAAAAGTCAACGTATCCAAATTCATTCATTTTTTATATACTCGATTACATTTGATAAGCTTAATACATGTACGTGAGCGTTACGTGACACAAAAGTTCGGAGTTCACGGCGTAAATCGCCGTTTCCTCGAATTCCGTGTGTGAGCAGCTGCTGGGTTGTCTCTCTTCAGCGACCAGCAGTAGTCCGCGAGCATGACTGCGTCCCACCTCCCCTGGTACCTCTCCTCCATTTGACGCATGTCCTGATGGAACCTTTCTCCCTGCTCGTCGCTGACCGCACCAAGGTTTTCAGGAAACTTCTCCATGTGTGAGAACAGGAAATGCATCTTTATACTCATCAAACACCCGAGGTTTTGGAAGTTCTTTATCATGCTGTTGATGAGTGTGGCGTGGTTTGCTGCCTTCTTGTTCCCCAGGAAGTTGTTCACCACCTGCACAAACGACCTCCAGGCGGCGCACTCTAGCGTGTTCATGGAGTTTTCGAACTCTGTGTCCTTGATGAGCTGCCGTATCTGTGGGCCATCGAAAATGCCGGCCTTCAGCTTCTCAATGGTCACTCCAGGGAAGGCTCGCCACAGGTAGTTGAAGCACCTCCCATCCTTGTCCAGAGCGCGCGTGAACTGTTTCATTAACCCAAGCTTGATGTGAAGCGGTGGGAACAAAATCTTTTCCCGGTCAACAAGAGGTTCGTTTATGATGTTGCTCGCCCCAGGTACTAACTGCTCTCGCGCCGGACACTCTTTCTTCACATAGTGCTGGGCTCTGTCTCGACCAAGTAGAAAGTTCACCATCTTAAGGTCGACGCAGATGAGCCATTGGTGCTGCTCATATTGGATTTTGTCGAGCACTTACTTGACTGCTTCATATTTCTCTTTGAGAGTTGTGGAGTGCGCAAGATGAATTGAGGCGAACTCGTTCGAGTTTAACAAGAAGACCGGCGACATCTCGGCAGTACACGAGGTCTTCCTCCTGGCAGAAGTAGCCCATGTAGTCCTGATGCCTTCTACGAAAGAACGTGATACGCGCGTCCTCGCCGAGTAGATTTTTCTCTTTGAGTCTGGAGGCCAACAGCTCGGCTGAAGTCTTCGACAAGCTGAGATCCCGAACCAGATAATTAAGCTCACATTGTGAAAAGGGCTGCGGACCATCTTGTGTTTCATACTCTTCTTCTGTATCTCCTCCCTCATATGCAGTGGTGGCCTCGTCGTCGCTGTCAGGAAGCTCTCTGCACGCTGGTACAGGAAGTTCTTCGCAGTGAGCAACTGGACGGCGGGCAGATGGAAGGTCGGGGTACTGGAGGCTGCTCCGATTCTTCCGGTTGATGCCAGTAGTATTGATGGCGCAGAAGTAACAATCCGATTCATGGTCAGACGGCTCCCTCCAAACCATCGGAATCCCAAACTTCAGTGAAGTTTTCGTGCCCTTCGTCCACCGCCGGAGGTATTCCACGCACGTCATGCACACCGTGTGCGGTGCCCAGGACTTATCTTGGTCACCCAGCTTGACTTGAAAGTAAGCCTGGTATGCGCGCTTCACAAAGCTTGTGATGCTCTTCCTGTGCATTGACAGCGTGTATTCTCCGCAAATGTAGCAGAAAATGTCAGGATTATTCCTGCATGACCGTCGCGCCGAAGCCATGTCAATACCCTGAAAAGAAAGAAATAAGTCAATTAGTCAATTTCAAACAGAAACACACCAGAAGCAACCATTTATATATGAATAATTCGCTATATTCTTCAAGAAAAATAGGATTGAACTCAAAACCCTTCAAATTATCATATGTATAGCTCGTCAGGTAGGCCTATGGCTGTATCTCAAAAAGTTGACCTGATTGAGCAAAACCAATGTGATATTCGGACTCAGAACACCAAAATTAGTCTAAATCAGCTGAGAAACCCCTGACGATTTTTTGGCTGTTACCCAGTGTTATTATTAGTATATTCAAAACTCGTTATTATTAGTAAACTTATCATTAATAGTATATCCTAATTATTAGTATATAGATATTAGTATATTCCAAATTTGCCATTATTAGTACACATTAAATTTATCATTAAAAGTACCTTCTAATCTTGTTTTTATTAGTACATTCGAAACTTGACATTATTAGTATGTTGTAAACTTATAATTAGTAAAAAATAAAGTAATTAATAGTACCTTCTAAACTCGTCATTATTAGTTAATTTTGTAGTATCTTCTAAACCTGTCATTGTAAACTTGTCATTGTAAATACACATCAAAGATATCATTAATACCTTTTAAACTTGTCATCATTAGAATGTTTTATACTTTTCATTATTAGTACACATTAAAGTTATCATTAATAGTACTTTCTAAACTTCTGTATATTCTAAACATGTCTTCATTGGTATATTCTAAACTTGTCATTAATACTTCATATCAATTTTATCATTAATAGGACGTTCTAAAGTTAGCATTATTAGTATATTCTAAACTTGGCAATATTAGTATATGTTAAAGTTTAAACTAGTATATTCTAAACATTCTAAACTTGTCATTATTATTATGTTCTAAACTTATCAATAGTAAAAATTAAAGTCATTAATAGTACCTTCCAAACTTATCACTAACAGTACCCTTTAGGTTTGTAATTTTTAGTATATTCTAAACTCGTCATTATTAGTTATCATTAATAGCATCATTATCGGAATATTCTAAACGTGTCATTATTTAGTACACATCAAAGATCATTAATAGTACCTTTTAAACTTGTCTTCATTAGAATGTTCTATACATTTCATTATTAGTACACATTAAAATTATCATTAATAATACTTTCCAAATTTCTCATTATACGTATATTCTAAACATGTCTACATTGGAATATTCTAAACTTGTCATTATTAGTATGTTCAAAACTTGCCATTAATAGTTTATATTAAGTATATCATTATTAGTATATTCTAAACTTGGCAATATATGTTAAAGTTGTCATTATTATTATTGTTTAAAGTAGTATATTCTAAAGATGTCGTTATCAGTATATTCAAAACTCATTATTAATAGTATCTTCTAATATATTCTTCTAATATATTCTTCTAATATATATAATAGTATATTCTAATATATTGAAAACTCATTATTAATAGTATCTTCTAATCTTTTCATTATTACTATATTCCAGGTTTGACATTATTAGTACACGTTAAATCTATCATTAATAGTACCTACTCATCTTGTTTATATTAGTATTTTCTAAACCTAAATTTATTTTTAATGAATATTAAAGTCGTTAATAGTAACTTCTACACTAATCAATACAAGTACCCTTTTAACTTTTAATCATTAGTATATTCTAAACTTGTCAATATTATTACACATTAAAGTTATCATTATCGTTAAAAAATTGTCACTGCTAAAATATATTCTAAACTTGATTTTATTAGTACACATTAAAGTTATCATTAACAGTTCCTTTACAACCTGTCGTCATAAAGATATAAATTGTATTTTCACACCCTTCATTAATAGTATATTCTAAAATTCTCATTATTAGTACGCATTAATGGTATCTTTAAAAATACATTCTAATCTTGTTTTTATTGTTATATTCTAAACTTGTATATTCTATTTTTTTCATTATCACTTCATATAGTACCTTCTGAATTTTCTTTGTATATTCTAAACTTGTCTATTAGTTCATATTAATGTTATTAGTACCTTCTAAACTTATTATTATTAGTATATTCTAAATCCATTATTAGCACATATTATAGTTAACAATTATAGTAACATCTCAACTTGTTATTATTAGTATATTCTAAACTTAACAGTACCTTCTAAACTTCTTATTATTGCGTGCCATTATTAGTAAACATTAAAGATATCATTTAATAGGATCTTTTAAAATGATAGTTATTGCTATATTTTAAACATGTCAATATTAGTTTCTTCTAAACTTGTCATTATTTTTTATTCTTAATTTTTTATTATTTATATATTATAAACTCTACAGTATTAGTACACTCTAAAGTTATCATTAATAGTACTTTCTAAACTTGTCATTACTAGTATATTCTAAACTTGTCATTATTACTAAACTTTAAGGTTATCATTAATAGTTCTTTATAAAATTGTCATTTACAGTATATTCTAGCCATATCATTATTGGTACACATTAAAGTTACCATTAATAGTGCCTACCCGGCCTTTATTTGTATATCCTAAACTTATTATTAGTATACTCTAAATATGTCATTATTAGTTCACTTTAAAGTTACTATTAATAGTACCTTTAACCTGTCATTACTAGTACACATTAAAGTTATTGTTAAAAATACATTCAAAAATTGTCATTATTAGCTTATTCTAAACCTATTGGTATATTCTAAACTTTTAACTTTTCATTTTCAGAACACATTAAATTTATTATTGATAGCCTATACATTTGTATTTGTATTTGTTTTGTATATATATATATATATATATATATATATATATATATATATATATATATATATATATATATATATTTGTAGTTTTTTATTTGTTTGTATTTATTAATATAACATTAATGTTATCATTGATAATATTTTCCAAACTTTTCATTATTAGTGCATTCTAAAGTTGTCAATGATAGTGCCTTCTAAATTTCTCATTATTACTATATTCTAAACTTGTCACTATTAGTACACATTAAAGATCTCAATAGTACCTTCTAAAATTGTTATCATTACCATATTCTAAACTTTTTATCATTAGTACACATTAAATTCATTAGAGTGCATTCTAAACTTGTCTTTATTAGTGTATTACAAACTTACTTATTATTAGTACAAATTACTCTTTAAACATACCTGTACCTTCTAAACCTCTGATTATTAATAATACCTTCTAAACTTGTCAAAGTTAAATGCATTATTAATATATCTTTAAAACAAGTCATTATTAGTATATTACAAACTTGCCATTATTAGTATCTTTTAATCTTTCCATTATTAGTACAAATAAAAGTTATCATTAACTGTGCCTTGCATTATAAGTATATTGTAAACTTGTCACATTAAAGCTATTATTGATAATACCTTCTAAACTTGTACATGTTATTCTTAGTATATTCTAAACTTGTTACAAATAGTGCATATTAAAGTTATCATTATCATATCATTACTAGTATTTTGTAAACTTTTCACTATTAGTACTCATTTAAGTAATTATTAGTACACATTAAAGATTTTATTAATAGTACCTGTTAAACACTATCCGTTTTTTTGTCAATTTCCCATGATGTTATAAATCAATTTTTCATTAACATGTAAACTTGTCATATTCTAAACTTTTCATTATCATTTCACATAGATTTATCTCTAATAGTGCTTTCGAAACTTCACATTAATAGTATATACTAAACTTACCACTATTAGTAGATATTAAAGTTATCCTTAATAGTACCTTCTAAACTTGGCATTATTAGTATATTCTAAGCTTGTATTTATGAGTACAAGTTAACGTTATTAATTATAGTACCTTTTAAACTATTACCAATTTATCAGTGTCTTCTAAACATGATATTATTTATCAGTGTCTTCTAAACATGATATTGTTAAATAGTACTTTGTTTATGTTAGTACACATTAAAGTTATCATTAATAGTACTTTCTAAAAGTTGTCATTAAGGTACCTTCTGAACTCATCTTTTATATATTACAAAAATGTGTATTTAGTGTATTCTAAATTTGTCATTATTACCACATTAGCACATATTAAATCTAACCGTAATATTACAAAATTGTCATTACTAGCATATTCTAAATTTGTCATTATTAGTGCACATTAAAGTTATCATGCAATAGTACCTTCTAAACTTGTCATTATTAGTATATTCGAAACACGTTAAAATTATCATTAATAATACCTTCTAAACTTGTCATAATTAGAATATTATTAGTAATGACATGTTTAGAAGGTTACATTAAGGATAACGTTAATGTGTAGTAATAATGACACGTTTAAAATATACTATTAATGCAAGGTTTAGAAAATACTAACAATAGCATAGTAAAAGTTGCTATTAATGATAACTATAATTTATCATTATTCTAAACTTGTCATTATTGGTATATTCTAAACTTGTGAGTATTGATACATGTTAAAGTTACCAATTTATCAGTGTCTTCTAAACATGATATTGTTAGGTTATTCAAAACTAATCATTATTAGTACGTATTATATTTATCATTAATAGCAACTTCTGATATTGCTATTACAAGAATTTTCTAAACTTTGCATTATTAATATGATTCAAACGTGTCATTATTACTACACATTAACGTTATCATTAATATAACCTCCAAAACTTGTCATTATTACAAAATTGTAAACTTGTGATTATTGGTACATATTAAAGTTATCATTAACAGTGCCTTTAAACTTTTCAATATTAGTATTTTTCAAACATTAGTTATTAGAGGACATCAAAGTTTTCATTTATAGTACATTCTAAAATTGTCATTGGTACGTTCTGGTCATTATTAGTACAAGTTAAAGTTATATATTACCTTCTAAAGTTGTCATTATTAGTAATTTCTAAACTTAATATGTTCGAAACTTGTACTTATTAATACACATTAAAGTTATCATTAATAGTACCTTGTAAACTTATATGCTAAACTTGTCATTATTAGTACAAAATGAAGTTATCATTACTAGAACCTTCTAAACTTATCATTATTAGTATATTCCACACTTGTCATTATTTCTACACATCAAAGTTATCTTGAGGAGTATCTTTTAAACCTGTCAATCTTAGTAGATTCTAAACTTTTAATTGTATATACATTCTAAACCTGTGGTTATTAGTGCATTTCTTCTATACATGTCGTTATTAGTATATTCTAATTTTGTCATTATTGATACATATTAGTATTAGTATTAGTATTAGTATTAGTATTACTATCTCCTAAACTTGTATAATTAGTACACGTTAAGAGTACCTTCTAAACATCATTATTAGTATATTCTAAACTTGTCATTATCAGTACACATTAACGTTATTATCAATATTACCTTCTTAAATTGACATCATTAGTATAGAACTTGCCATATATATTAATCATTAATAGTATATTCTAAAATTGTCATTATCAGTATATTCTAACTTGTCATTATTAAAGTAATCGTTAGAAATACCTTCTAAACTTTTCATTATTAGTACATGTTAAAACTATTAGGACCTCGTATACTTATCATTATTGGTATATTCTAAACTTGGCAAAACTAATATATTCCAAAGTTTATCATTTTTCTAAACTTGTCATTATTACTATATTCTAAACTTGTGAGTATTAGTACATGTTAAAGTAGTAGTGTCTTCTAAACATGACATTGTTAGTTTATTCAAAACAAATCATTGATAGTATTAGTATTTTCTAAACTTTGCGTTATTAATATAATTCAAACGTGTCATTACACATTAACGTTATCATTAATATAACCTTCTAAACGTGTCATTTATTGCTGTTTTTTAACTTTTCTTTATTAGTATTTTATAAACTTGTCAATGTCCATACATATTAAAGCTATTAGTAGTAGTATCTTCTAAACTTGTCATTATTTGTATAGTCCAGTATTATTAGTACACGTTAACAGTACCTTCTACCTTAACAGTAACTTGACATCATTAGTATATTATAAACATGTAGGTAATCATTAATAGTATATTCTAAATTTGTCATTATTACTATATTCTAAACTTGTCATTGTTAGTAGATATTAAAGTTATCATTAAAAATACCTTCCTAATTTTTCATTATTTGGATATTATAAACCTCTTCTTAAAATTATCGTTCTTAAAATATTCTAACCTTGTCATCAATAGTACATTTTAAATTTGTGATTTGTGATTAAATTTGTGATTTGTACAAATTAAATATATCATTAGTAGATCCGTCTAAGTCTGTCATTTAGTACATTCTAAACTTCTCCTTATTAGTACCTTAAAGTTATAATTGATCGTACCTTCTAAACTTCTCATTATTAGTATATTCTAAACATGTTATTAGTGCTCATTAAAGTCATCATTAATAGTAACTTCTAAACATGACATTATTTATTCATAGAACGGTCTAACTTTGTCATTATTAGTATGTTCTAAAATTGTCCTTATTTGTTCATATTAAAGTTATATCTGATAGCACCTTCTAAACTTATAATTGTGAGTATATTCTTAATTATTAATAAACATTAAAGTTACTATTAGTAGTACCTTTTAAATTTGTCATTATTAGGACACCTTAAATTTTTCCTTAATGGTACATTGTAAGCTTGTCATTATTAGTATATTCTAATCATGTAGACACTAAAGTATATTCTAAACTTTTCATTATTATTACACATTAAAGTTTTCATTAATAGTACCTTCTAAACTTCTCAATGTAGGTATATTCTAAACATGCCATTATTAGTATATTATAACTTTTCATTTTTAGAATACCTTATAGCTATCAGTAATAGTTCCTTCTAAAGCAGTTACTATTTGTATATTCTAAACTTATCATAATTAGTAGACAGGAAACTTTCATTTTTAAAAAGTTGCTATTATCGTTATATGATAAACTTTTCATTAATTAAACATATTAAAGTTTTTTATTAGTACCTTCTAAACTTATCACGATTGGTATATTCTAAAATTCTCATTATTAGCACTCATTAACAGTGCCTTCAGAACCTATATATTAGTATATTCTAAGCTTGTCTTTTTTAGAACACATTAGATTTATCACTAATAGTACCTTCTAAACTTGTCATTATTATTATATTATAGTTAACAGTTATAGTAACTTCTCAACTTGTTATTATTAGCATATTCTAAGCTTTCATTATTAGTACACATGAAAGTTTTCATTAACAGTACTTTCTAAACTTCTCATTATTACGTGTCATTATTTGTACATATTTAAGTTATCATTAATAGGATCCTTTAAACTTATCATTATTGCTATATTTTAAACATGTGAGTATTACATTCTTCTAAACTTGTCATTATCTTTTGTTCTAAACGTTTTATTACTTGTATTTCATTAACAGTACCTTCTAAACTTCTCATTATTACGTGCCATTATTAATTCATATTTAAGTTATCATTAATAGGATCTTTTCATTTTATTACTTTTATTACTTTCAGTATTAGTACATTCTAAATTAATAGTATTTTCTAACCTTGTCATTATTAGTATATTGAAAAGTTATCATTGATAGTATTTTCTAAACTTGTCATTATTAGTATATTCAAAACTTGTTATTATTACTAAACGGTTATCATTAATAGTTCCTTTTAAACTGTCATTTTTAGTATATTCTAAGCATCTCATCGTTGATATATAATAAAGTTGTCATCAATAGTACTTACCCTGTCTTTATTTGTATATTCTAAACTTATTATTAGTATACTCTAAATATGTCATTATTAATTCACTTTAAGGTTACTATTACTAGTACACATTCAAGTTATCATTAAAAGTACATTCTAAAATTGTCAATATTAAATTATTCTAAACTTCTCATTATCAGTATATTCCAAACTTTTTATTTTGATAACACATTAAAGTTATTATTATTAGATTCCAAATTTGTATTTATTAGTACACATTATCGTTATCATTAATAAAATCTTCCAAACTTTTCATTATTAGTGCATTATGAAATTGTAAATAATACTACCTTCTAAACTTCTCATTATCACTATATTCTAAACTTGTAACACATTAAAGTTATCATTAATAGTACCTTCTATACTTGTTATTATTATTATTATTATTATTATTATTATTATTATTATTATTATTATTATTATTATTATTATTATTATTATTATTATTATTATTATTCTTATTATTATTATTATTATTATTATTATTATTATTATTTATTATTATTATTATTATTATTATTATTATTATTATTATTATTATTATTATTATTATTATTATTATTATTATTATTATTAATTATTATTATTAATTATTATTATATTATATTATATTATATTATATTATATTATATTAATATTAATATAAACTTTAATATAAACTTTAATAAATTCCAATATTGACAAATATAAAAAACACCAATAATGAGATGTTTAGAATGATAACTTATATGGCATGTTTAGAATGATAACTTATATGGCAAATGGCAAATGACAAGTTTAGAACATACTAATGAAAAGTTAGTTAATGATAACTTCAATGTGTACTAATACTGTCAATAATATGTTCAGAATATACTAGTTTGAATTATAATAATAATGACAAGGTTAGAATGATGACAACTTTAACATATACTAAAACTGTCAGACTTAGAATATACTAATGATAACGTCCTATTAATGATAAATTTAATATGAACTATTAATGACAAGTTTAGATCATACTAATAATGACAAGTTGAAGACATATTTAGAACATACCAATATTAACATGTTTAGAATATACGTATAATGAGAAGTCTAGAAGGTACTATCAATGATAATTTTAATGTATACTAATAATGAAAAGTATAGAACACTCTAATGGTGACAGGTTTAAAAGATATTTTATAATGACAAGTTTAGAACATTCTAATAATGACAGATTTCGAAGATACTATTTAGAATACTATTAGAATAATTATTAGAATATACTAATAATGACATGTTTAGAATATACTAATGATAAGTTTAGAGGGTAATATTTATGATAACTTCAATGTTTACTAATAATAACAAATTTAAAATATACTGATAATATGAAGTGTGCGATTAATGATAAATCTTATTTCCACAAATAATGTCAAATTTAGAATGTGGTAATAATCGGTACCTTTGATCATTTTATTGTGTTGTAATAATGTCAAGATTAGAATATAATAGTAATAATAACTTTAATGTATATTGATACTGACAAGATTAAGATTCTCTTAGCAATATCTTTAACGAGTACTATTAAAGAAAGTTTAGAATATACTAATAATTACAAGTTTACTGTGTCATAATGTCATATTTAAAAGGAACAATTAATTGAAACTTTAATGTGTACTAATAAGGAAAAGTTTAGAGTTTTTGAATAATGACTAATAATAACAAGTTTAGAATACACTAATAATGATTACTAATTAAAGTTGAAAAGGAATTATCAATGATAACTTTAATATGTTCTAGTAATGACAAGTTTAGAATATACGATTAATGACACTTTTAGGTACTTCTAATAAAAAACTTTAATGTGTACTCATAATGACAAATTAAGATTATGGTATTAATGATAATTTTAACGAGTGCAAGTTTAGGATATACCAATAACGACAAAATCAGAAGATTCTTTTGATAATAACTCAAATATGTACTAAGAATGACAACTTTAGAATATACAAGGTTATACAAATTTGGAATCTCCTATTAATGATAACATTAATGTGTACTAATTATAAAAGTTGAGAATATACTATTACGGGTAAGTTTATAACATACTAATAATGACAAGTTTAGAAAGCACTATTAATGGTAAGTTTAATGTATAGTGATTATGATACGTTAAGAATATACTTATAATGACAAGTATAGAAGATACTAATAATGACACGTTTACTTAATAACAACTAATACTTATAATGATGATTATAGAACATGCTAATAATGATCATATTAAAGATACTATTAATGAGAACTTTAAAGTATACTATTAATGACAAGTTTAGAATATACTAATAATGAAATTTTAGAATATTTTATTAATGATAACTTTAAAGTGTACCAATAGTGGCAACCTTAGAATATGCAAGTACATGTTGAGAAAGTACTATTAATGATAACTCTAATATGTACTCATAATCACATGTTTAGAATATACTAATATCGATAAGTTTAGAAGGTACTATTAATGATAACTTTAATATGCACTAATAATGGCAATTGTAGAGGATACTGATAATAACAAATATTAGAAAATATTATGAAAGTTGAAAATATACTATTATGGGTAAGTTTATAATATACTATTAATGACAAGTTTAGAAAGTACTATTAATGGTAATAATAATATAGTAATATAGTAATATAGTAATATTAATGGTAATAGTAATAATGATACGTTAAGAATATACTTATAAGAACAAGTTGAGAACATACTAATAATGAGAAGTTTACATTATAAATAATGATCAGATTAAAGATACTATTAATGACAACTTTAATGTGTACTATTAATGACAATTTCAGAATATACTAGTAATGAAATTTTAGAACATTCTACTAATGATAACTTTAAAGTGTACCAATAGCTTAGAATAATGATAATTCTAATATGTACACAAGTATATTAATAATCACATAATTAGTACTAATAAGGGCAAGTTTAGAAGGTACTATTAATGATAAATTTAGTATGCACTAATAATGGCAATTGTAGAGGATATTCTTAGTATATTCTAAATTAAAGTTATCATTCTAAATTAAAGTTATCATTAAAAGTATATTCTAAACATGCCATTACTAGTATTTTGTAGATTTTTCACTTTTAGTACTCATTAAAGTAATTATTAGTACATATTAAAGTACCTGGTAAACGCTATACGTTTTCTTTCTAAATTTCGGTTTTATTATCAATTAAACTATACTTTGTCATATTCTAAACTTTTCATTATCATTTCGCATAGATTTTATCTTTAATAGTGCTTAGTATATTCTAAATTAAAGTTATCATTCTAAATTAAAG
This sequence comes from Oratosquilla oratoria, assembly GCF_046742065.1. Taxonomy (NCBI): domain Eukaryota; kingdom Metazoa; phylum Arthropoda; class Malacostraca; order Stomatopoda; family Squillidae; genus Oratosquilla; species Oratosquilla oratoria. The sequence goes on from NW_027467710.1 coordinate 7,798,368, forward strand.
TTATCATTAAAAGTATATTCTAAACATGCCATTACTAGTATTTTGTAGTTTTTTCACTTTTAGTACTCATTAAAGTAATTATTGGTACATATTAAAGAACCTGGTAAACGCTATACGTTTTCTTTCTAAATTTCGGTTTTATTATCAATTAAACTATACTTTGTCATATTCTAAACTTTTCATTATCATTTCGCATAGATTTTATCTTTAATAGTGCTTTCCAAACTTGTCATTATTATTATATTCTAAACTTCTCATTAATAGTGTATACTAAACTTATCACTATTAATAGACATTAAAGTTATCCTTAATAGTACCTTCTAAACTTGGCATTATTAGTATATCCCAAGCTTGTCTTTATTAGTACCCATATTAGTATATAGTGCTTTGTTTATATTAGTACACATTAAAGTTATCATTAATAGTACCTTCTAAAAGTTGTCATTGAGGTACAGTCTGAACTTATCTACTTGTATATTACAAAAATGCAATTTTTAATGTATTCTAAACTTGTCAATATTACCACATTACCAAATATTAGCACCTTCTAAAATCGCCATTATTATTATATTAAACTCGTCATTATCAGTATATTCTAAATTTATCTTCTAAAGTTTTCTTCCAAACATCCCATTTTTTTATATATATTTTTACTGTACCTTTCAAATTAGTGATTATTAGCATATCATAATCTTGACAGTATTAGTACACATTGAAGTTATCATTAATAGTAGTTTCTTAACTTTTCATTAGTATGTTCTAAACTTGTCGTCATTTGCCATAGTACACTTCTAAACATCTCATTTTTAGTATAATTTAAACTTCTCATTATTGGTGTTTTCTAGATTTGTCAATATTGGATTTTATTAAAGTTTACAGTAATAGAACTTTCTGATCTTGTCATTGTTACTGCATTTTAAACTTGTCATTTATAGTACCTTATAAACTTGTCTTTGTAACTACACATTAAAATTATCATTAATAGTATCATTAGTATCATTAGTATCATTAAAGTATCATTAGTATCATTAATATAATTAAAGTTATCATTAATAGTATATTTCTAAATTTGTCATTTTGGTACATATTCAATTCATTATCAATAGTATATCATAAACTTATTATTAACACATATCTAAGTTATCATTAAAAGCTTCTCTTTATTAGTACACGTTTAAGTTATCATTAACAATACTTTCTAAAGTTGTCATTGTTCGTATATTCGAAAAATATCAGTATTAGTAAATACTAACATATCTTCTTTATTATTCTAAACTTGTCATTATTAGTACACATTAAAGCTATCATTATTAGGACCATTATTAGTATATTCTAAACTTGGCAATACTAATATATTCCAAAGTTTATAATTATTTAAAACTTGTCATTATTAGTATATTCTAAAATTGTGAGTATTAGTACATGTTAAAGTTACCATTATTACTGGCTTTTTAATATGACATTGTTAGCTTTTTTCAAAACTAATCATTATTAGTACGTATTATAGTTATCATTAATAGCAACTTCTAATTATGTTATTATTAGTATTTACTAAACTTTACATTATCAATATAATTAAAACGTGTCATTATTGCTACACATTAACATTATTATTAATATAACCTTTTAAACTTTATTACAATATTGTAAACATATTATGTGTACATAATTCAGTACATGTATTATAATAACATGTGAATAATAACATATAACATGTGAATATGTGTACATATTCAAGTTATCATTAATAGTGCCTTTAAACTTGTCATTATTAGTATATACCAAACATTAATTATCAGAAGACATTAAAGTTTTTATTTATAATACATTCTAAGTTTGTCATTATTAGTACGTTCTAAACTTGTCATTATTAGTACAAATTATAGTTATC